>NC_138028.1:126310720-126735720 GCF_964106645.2 Podarcis pityusensis
AATAATAATTTATTATTTATACCCTGCCCATCTGGCTGGGTCCCCCCCAGCCACTCTGGGCACCTTCCAACAAAACACTAAAATACAATAACCTATTAAACATGAAAAGCTTCCCTAAACAGGGCTGCCTTTAGATGCCTTCTAAAAGTTTGGTAGTTCTTTTTCTCTTTGACATCTAGTGGGAGGGCGTTCCACAGGGTGGGTGCCACTACGGAGAAGGCCCTCTGCCTGGTTCCCTGTAACTTGGCTTCTCGCAGCGAGGGAACCGCCAGAAGGCCCTCGGCGCTGGACCTCAGTGCCTCAGCGCATGCGGCGTACGTAGCAGCACTGCACAAGCACCACGGGGCCACTTGCTGAGAGCGCCACTCGAGCGACGTACGGACGGCAGTGGGATCCTCCGCTCACAGCTGCAGTGGCGTCGGAGGGATCCCACCTCCATCCGTACGGAACTCAAATGCCAGCAAACCGCCCCACGGTGCATGCGAGGGACCGCTACATATGGCGCATGCACAGCACCGCTACGGACAGTGCATGCGCAGCTGGGCAGTTTGCTGATGGTGCCGCTTGAGCGCCGTATGGACAGTTGCAGGATCTCGCCGCTGCCGCCGTGAGCGGAGGATCCTCTGCATGCGGCTGTGCGATGGTGGCAGCTTACGCCACCGCGCCCGGGGGCGGCGGGGTGAGCCCTCCACGGGGTGCCTTCTTGTCCCCCCCCCCCTTAGAAGTGGCACCCAGGGCCGACCGCCCCTCTGCCACTGCTGGCAGCCTGGGGGTTACCTGCTCAATCGAGAAAATGCTGGCAGTTCTAGGGAAAGAGCTGCCAAAAAAGCTGAAAAACATCTTCATGTATGCGGCAACGACCGCAAGAGTTTTAATAGCACAAGGATGGAAGACTGAAGAAACCTCAACTAAAGAATCATGGAAGGAAAAAATGATGGACTATGCAGAACTGGCAAAACTGACATACAAGCTACGGGACAAGGATAACTGTGACTTGAAAGATGAATGGGAACCCTTTACAAAGTATCTGAAGACGCAACAAAGTGAACTGGACTCCTTGGCTGGTTTTGAATAAACATTCACAAACTTTTTATTGATAATAATCAGCTAAATAGTTTGAGGATCTACACAACTGTGTAACATACAGAAAACAGCACTTTTAGAGAAATCAAAGACTGGAACTGAGGGAAGTCAGGGGGTGGGGGTGGGTGGGTTCTGTGGGGGGAGGGAGGGGGGAGGAAAAATGGGGGAAAATAAGGATGATATGTTTCTGGATAATATGTTTCATTTTAATTTTGAATAAAAAAGTTATTAAAAAAAGAGAGAAAAAGAAAATGCTGGCAGATTGTTTTTATTTTTTAAAGGGCAAAATAGAACAGCTGCTTCTTGTTGGATGCTGCTTCCAAATTCTGATTGTGAGAATTAAATTCATTGTCACCATGGCAACCATACTAACGGACTCCTGCTCCATTTGGAGTCTTTCGTTTACACTCATGCTGCAGTTAACTTGATGCTAGCAATTATGCATACAGTGGTACCTCGGGTTAAGTACTTAATTCGTTCCGGAGGTCCGTTCTTAACCTGAAACTGCTCTTAACCTGAAGCACCACTTTAGCTAATGGGGCCTCCTACTGCCGCTGCGCCGCCGGAGCACGATTTCTGTTCTCATCCTGAAGCAAAGTTCTTAACCTGAAGCACTATTTCTGGGGTAGCGGAGTCTGTAACCTGAAGCGTATGTAACCCGAGGTACCACTGTATTGGCTATTGCCTAACTTTCAAGCTGCTTAGGGCATGAGGGGTAAGCTCATGAAAAACAATGCACAGGATTAGTCAAGGTGACAGAGGTCTTGGTCATCAGAAGTCTAACACAAAAGAATCCTGCACAGAGGAAACTGCATCAAAAACACTCGGTAAAACCTTCAAGTGGCCTAGATTTCAAAGTCCTTCATTTTCTTGTAATACTTCCATTAGTCAAGAATCTGAGTTTAGAAAGCTGCAAGTCATTCCATTAGACTTTGATATTCAAGGGATTCTCTCAAGTGTCCCAGTTCTGTCAAAGCTCAGGCATCAGGATAATAGAATAATCAGAGCATCCACACTTATACGAGAAAACTAAGATAACCAACTTGTCACAAATAACCAAATAACCAACCCTTGTGTCTAAGTCTCTCTGCCAGTTACCAACGGCTCACCAACACTTCCCCAAAATGAAACCGACAATTAAGTTTAATGTTTAAGCTGCGCCTGGACACATTGGGATTCTCAGGCCCATTGCCAGTGTAGCCTGCAGCCAAAACATTTCAGTTATTACACATTGACTGAACTCATTCCAAAGGCCTGGAGCAAAACCTAATAAGAACACGGTACTGTACAGGAAATACGGGTTTCTAAAGGGAAGCTAAACTATAGCTGTTTAATGCCCGCATTTAAATGCCGCCTTCTAAAAGCAATGTTCTACAGTAAAGGCTTCTTTTCCTTCTGCCAAGTCTGGGCTGGCTCAGTTGTCAGTAGCCACACTCCTGAAATGTTTGGAATAAGGTTAAGTTGCACTGGCACAATTTAAGGTAAATGTAAAGGGACCTCTGACCATTAGGTCCAGTCGTGACCGACTCTGGGGTTGCGGCGCTCATCTCACTTTATTGGCCGAGGGAGCCGGCGTACAGCTTCCGGGTCATGTGGCCAGCATGACTAAGCCGCTTCTGGGAAACCAGAGCAGCGCACGGAAACACCGCTTACCTTCCTGCCAGAGCGGTACCTATTTATCTACTTGCACTTTGATGTGCTTTCGAACTGCTAGGTTGGCAGGAGCTGGGACCGAGCAACGGGAGCTCACGCCGTCGCGGGGATTCGAACCGCCAACCTTCTGATCGGCAAGTCCTAGGCTCTGTGGTTTAACCCACAGCGCCACCCGTGTCCCATACTGGCACAATTTACACCTGCGTAAATTACACCGGCTTCGTAGGCCTGACACTGAATGCGATCCTGGTTGATAATTTATATGCTTAGAAATCAGAACGGCAAGCTGCTGATATTTTAGAAACTTTGTTATGAACTGTAAGGAGGGCTGCTCACAGGAAAATTCTTGGACTGCTTCCCTTGTTCTTGGCAAGGTGGATGCCACCGATTGCTTCTCTTGTTTGCCCCTGCTCCTGTTTAAGGTGCAAGAAGCTACCAGCTGAAACTAACAGATTTGGAGCAAGATTCCACCCATATGCTGATACCACTCCATCCTGTGTCTCCCTTCTCATCTTAGCCCCAGTCCTGCCTCCAGTGCCTAGCTCAGAGCTCAAAGCTAAAGTAAAGGTACCCCTGATCGTTAGGTCCAGTTGCAGACTACTCTGGGGTTGCGGCGCTCATCTCACTCTATAGGCCAAGGGAGCCAGCGTTTGTCCGCAGACAGCTTCCGGGTCATGTGGCCAGCATGACTAAGCCGCTTCTGGCGAACCAGAGCAGCGCATGGAAACGCCGTTTACCTTCCTGCCGGAGCAGTACCTATTTATCTACTTGCACTTTGATGTGCTTTCGAACTGCTAGGTTGGCAGGAGCTGGGACCGAGCAACGGGAGCTCACCCCGTCGCAGGGATTCGAACTGCTGACCTTCCGATCAGCAAGCCCTAGGCTGCAGGCAAATCAAGGAAGCCAAATCTAGAGATGACCGAAGTATTTATGACCGACAAACACAGTGAGCCAGAGAAAAGAGAGACAACTCCCTTGGACGGTGCACTCCTTGTCCACCCCAGTGTCCAAGTAATAGCAGAATCTGGGAAAGCTTTTTACCAGCTCCATCTAAAGCATGTTTAGGCAAACTAAGGCCCGGGGGCCAGATCCAGCCCAATCACCTTCTAAATCCGGCCCACAGACAGTCCAGGAATCAGCGTGTTTTTACATGAGTAGAATGTGCCCTTTTATTTAAAATGCATCTCTGGGTTATTTGTGGGGCACAGGAATTCATTATTATTATTTTTCCCAAAATACTGTCCGGCCCCCCACAAGGTCTGAGGGACAGTGGACCGGTCCCCTGCTGAAAAAGTTTGCTGACCCCTGATCTAAAGCAATGCTCTCTGCTCTCCTTCTTGGGTTAAGATATTACTGTCACCACTTATAATTTAAGAAAGGATGGCAAGCGCAAGACGCACAGAACTGCTGTAGGAAAACGCTTGGTGGCTGATGTTGAAGGCAATACCTCACCTCCTAGGACTGCCAAGTTCCAAAAGCATTTTGTATGAAACATTGTGTGGCCTGTACAGCTTTCCTTGGCTGCTCCAGGTACAATGCAGGGTTTTGACCTATGAAACCCTGAATGGACTGGGCCTTCCCAAACTAAAGACTGCCATTTCTTTTCTTAGTTAAATTTAAAAAAAGAAGACCCACCAGCTCCACTTCTAGGTCATGATCAAACAACAAGGGCAAGTAGAGACATTCTTGGCACCTTACCCCTCTTACACTGAAAGAAACCTTCCCTTGGGAGTTCATCAGAGCTTTGTCAGGAGCACTGCAAGATATTTTTGCCTGAACTGACATTAAAAAGCATTAGGAGGACTAATATTGGGGTTATCTAGTACCCTTTGAAAATTATTATGACAGAAAAAGGATATTGATTCACATTAACAAATTTTTTATAGCACTTTAAGGTATAGAAGGACAGATCATGAAGCTGAGGCTCCAATACTTTGGCCACCTCATGAGAAGAGAAGACTCCCTGGAAAAGACCCTGATGTTGGGAAAGATGGAGGGCACAAGGAGAAGGGGACGACAGAGGACGAGATGGTTGGATAGTGTTCTCGAAGCTACCAGCATGAGTTTGACCAAACTGCGGGAGGCAGTGGAAGACAGGAGTGCCTGGCGTGCTCTGGTCCAGGGGGTCACGAAGAGTCGGACACGACTAAACAACAACAACAATCTTGCTGATGTCTACCAAGTGGTCATATTAGGCGTAAACTTACCAGTAAGATATCGGTCTAAAGGCATTACAGGTGCAATGTGAGGTGTGGCCTGAGTAACGAGGACATTGAGGAGTTCCACCTTGAAGTTTTTAAGCGTCAGCAGTGCTCTTGCAACAAGGCCACCCATGGAATGACCTACTATTGCAACGCTACGTGGAGCAAACCCCTGGCCCTTAAAAAAAAGAGAAAGGAAGCATAAGGAAGAAATGATTTGACATCAAACACACTGAGATCGTATGAAATCACAGGCACCCTCCTGCTTAATAGCTGATGTATTTGAATTCTGATGTACTTTATTGTCATTCGCCGAAAATCAAGTTACTACAAAGACTAGGACTGCAATTCAAGTACAGTTAATTGGATTTTGAATCTAAATCAGTAAGACATTTCTATATTGAGGGTGCTCAGCATAATACAGTGGTACCTCAGGTTAAGAACTTAATTCATTCTGGAGGTCCGTTCTTAACCTGAAACTGCTCTTAACCTGAGGTATCACCTTATTATAGGTAGACAAGGACCCAACTTTCAAAGGACCCAACTTTCAAATAATGCTACTGAATGTAGTCGAGAGAGAGGGAGAATTTGAAACACTGTGTTTCCCAAACTTGGGTCTCCAGTTGTTTTTGGACTACAACTTCTACCATCCCTGATCAGGACCAGTGGTCAGGGATGATGGGAATTGTAGTTCGAAAGAAGAAGAAGAAAAAGCTGGGGACCCAAGTTTGGAAAACACGACCCTATACCAAATCATGGAGATAGATAGATAGATAGATAGATAGATAGATAGATAGATAGATGATAGGTATCCCAACCATAAAACACAAAGCAACAGTATTTCTCTCCCAATCTGCAGCTGTCATATCCAATACAGCTAATAATTTGACAGAATTAAATAAGTGCATAATGCTTATCTCCATACCTTATACAATTTAAGAATAACTTTAATACACTCATGCACAAATCTAGTTTGCCTTTGTAGACTTCCACCATAGAGTGCGACAAGTTCCTCATTGAAGTTGACGCTGAAGACATCAAAATGATACTTGAAGTCAGCATCTTCTGCCTTTCTGAGTGCTACTGACCCAAGGGAACGTACTGAAAAAGCACACAGGAATTATTAGAAGAAAGTAGTTTAATATCTCTAGATTTTGATGCTAGGGCGGAGCACTAAAATTTGACCTCAGGGGACAGAAAAGATACAGATCTATTGTTAAAGTGGAATGGAATATGCAACTGGTTGTAATTGGGTGTCACCAAACTCTATGCTAGAGAAACCATGGCCTAACATACAATATGGAGGTATTACCTGAGAACGATATGATTTATGCAAGGAGCTTTGGAACAGATCATGATAAGGCCTGGCTGCTTCTGTATCTAGATTGCTCAACAATACAGAAGCATGGGAAAGGTGTTTCTCCACCACAGAGATCTGCACCATTCTCAAATGCATTCTGATACCCATTTATTTTCATAACCCTATACCGATCTATAGCTGGTTTGATAAAAAACCACAACATAGCTGCTGATCGGCATTTACTTCCATGAAGACAAGAACTAATGGCAAGAGGCTCTCGTCACAGCAGCTACTTCGGAAATTCTTATAAATAGTAGAGATTATTTATTTAGAAAAATCTCAAAGCAGTTTACAGCATATTAAAACATCAATAAAACAATCCAGAATCAAACATTTCTGAAGAAAGTCAAATATAGAGTATACAGTCAAAACAACATAATTAACAGAAAACTAAACTATTATCTTAAAGATAATATTACAAAGGAGGTCAACTACAGAATACATAATTAAAACAGAGTTAACCAAAAAAATCTTAAACATTTCAAAAAGAAAAAAAAAACCACTGCTAAATGAAATCAAATACAAAATACACATTTAAAACAGCATAATTAACAGGGTACTGGTCCATCATATTAAAACACAAACATGTTCTTGGAAGACAGACAAATTCTAAAGAGTTTAACCCTTACCCAGAATGGGAGGGGGGGCGGAATCCATGGTCAAGATTTAATTATTCTAGATCAGGAGTGGTGCTTCTAGATGTTTTTGGACTACAACTTCTATTACCCTGAGCTAGCATGGCCTATTGCCAGTGATAACTGCAGCTGGAGGGCATCATGTTTGCTATACCTGCCCTAGCTTTTATTACGGAAACTGAATTATGAATGGACAGCACTCCTTGAATGTATTTATGGATTATGAGGGCAAAAATAATACAAACAGTAAGGAATACAGATCTTACACCTTGTAGTAAGGTGTAACTTGACTGGTAGATCTCTTGATGATATGCAGTCAGAGGGTGGTCCAAGTTTATATTTGCCCATCCTCCAAATTGACTGCTATAGCCTCTTGGTTTCATATGGCACTTCTGAGACATCGCAATGTACATATCAACATAGTTGCTCATGGCCCTCTGGCACTGGGTGGTCAAGTCAATTACATTTATTACTGAACTGGTTGCAAAATTTGCCTTGGCTGCAAGTAAGTTGAGAGCTAGGCAACAAGATAAGTATCATAAGGGGGAGTGTGAGATGTGGAGTGCTTAACTTACACAGCTGTGATTTTCGCATTTTTGTATGTTTGCTTAGCTGCTGTTGTTGTTCAGTTTTAAATCAATTATTTGTATTCTACGCATTGTGACCAATTGTGGCGGATTATAGCTTTTAGCAACAAAGATTTCATTCATTCATTCATTCATTCATTCATTCATGCCACTTACATAAACGAAAGCTAAGTCAAGTGCACGCAACTCCCATTTACGTGGGGTTTGCATTCCGGGGTCACTGTGCATTTGCGCGAAATCGGAAACCCATTGAAAAAGCCTGCAAACTCCCTGCCCTGCTCCTTTGAGTGACATCTTTATTATGTTTCTGGGTTCAGCGCCGTGCGCATCTGTGCAATTGCGCACACATGCCTAAAGCAGGAGTTGCCTGTACCACTACTTTTAGTATTCCGCTTGTAAAATATATTTCCCCAGTTCTCAGAGAAAATTCCATTTTTTGCAGGTTGAAATCACATTCTGTTTCTCCAAATGGCAGTTGGGAGCATGATTCACATGGGATTTTGTTCATTTTCCAGATGCCCATATGGTATCTTCTGTGATTATTTGAATAATCCTGTAGCAGAGCTGGTTTGCCTAGCTCTCAATCTACTTAGAAGCCCAGGGCTAAGGATCGCTTCCTGATAAATCTCTAAAACCTTGCCCAACACCACTTTCTTTGACAACTCTTTTACATGCTTGATGTACAATAAAATAAATGCCAATCAAGATATAGTGTAAAAATAGTGCTCAGTCGCAATATATTTTGTTGATTTGTAGTTTTGATTGTTTTTAGCTTATCTTATGCGATTTTACATAATTTGGGTATTCTAACTGTTCACACATTCTACCCTACGCTATTAAATGATGCAAATACATCAACAAAGAAAGTTGGTAATTCTGTTAACAATTACATATAAACAAAATATTCAGAAGACATACTTCCACAAAGACCTATGTTAAAAAAAGGTAACATTCTACAGATCTTCATACATTTCCTGCTTTATGAAAGATTATAATACACACATCAGTACTGCTTCAGATATAGCTTACCTTGTTTATAACTCCCAGCATTGCCAGGGAGGAAGAGTACCGGAATCCCAGTTAAGAGCAGATTTCTATTTTCTTCTGCATAACTTCCTTCCCCATAAAGATAGAGCTCGTAGGCTGGATAACGCCTGGATACTTTCCTAGGAAGTTTTATTTTCTGTAAAATACAATTTTGCATACAATTATAATTCTAAAATACAATTATACTTAAATAATATTTTATGTATGCCACAGGTAATAATTTATTGTTCAAATCTGAAATGTACATCTTAAGTACAGAAACGGTTAACTGCAAAAGGAGGTAGCTGGGCAACTTCAAGCTGGGGTATATTTGTAATTAGCAGAGAGAGCTTTGGGAGTTTTGAAATGATGCAGATGCTTTTTCATCACCCTAAACTATCTTGCTCTCAACCCCTCCATCCCATTTCAGCTCAACTACACACAAGAAACTGAACCTACTAATAAAAGATAAAATAGCATTAGAAGCCAGGAAAGTTATTTCCACCGACATCAGTTTATCCAACAGTTTCAATGCAGTACTTACTGTATTTTTTGCTCTATAAGACTCACTTTTTCCCTCCTAAAAAGTAAGGGGAAATGTGTGTGCGTCTTATGGAGCGAATGCAGGCTGCGCAGCTATCCCAGAAGCCAGAACAGCAAGAGGGATTGCTGCTTTCACTGTGTAGCGATCCCTCTTGCTGTTCTGGCTTCTGAGATTCAGAATTTTTTTTTCTTGTTTTCCTCCTCCCAAAACTAGGTGCGTCTTGTGGTCTGGTGCGTCTTATAGAGTGAAAAATACAGTATCTTGCTGAAAAGGAAGATATTCTGGTTCACTTATGTAGGAAATCTAGATAAGAAGCCCCATTTCAACCCCATGTGTCCTGGACCAGCAAATCACTTCTATTTATATCTGAGTCTCTGTATGTGTGTGTGTACACGAACGTACACACACACACACACACACACGTATGTATATATATAAGAAATACAGGTGGCCTTCTTGGAAGTTGTTGCAACAATGAGTGAAATAAAAATCCAAAAGCATTTTGCATGCCAGAAGGAATACAAAAAAGTGTTGCCTTTGAGAATGTAATTTTGTCTGACTAACTTAATAGGCTTACATCATAATGAATAAAATGTCAGGGGAGGTGAAATTGAATTCATTTAAAATTTGCTGCTTTGGCACCAGTCAGTCATACGTCATCAGCTAGATAAATACCGGCCAACACATGAATTGCAGATGAATTCAAACACTTATAAGAATTCAGGACGCAGCCTTTCAGCTTCTTCTTGCAATACAAGCACATCGTAACTTAGCAGCTAGCTTGAAAGACATTTGCTCTAAAAATGCTAAAGGTTGCCGCCAACCCTTGAATTTTATAGACTATAAAAGGGTGACGGCGATATGTGTGTGAAAATCAAAGTAATATACTTCTCAAAAATTAGGTCAGGGGCCGCAAACCTTTTTGGACGAGAGGATGCATTTTGAATTTTGAGAGTGCTGGAGGCACCAGTTACAAAATGGGTGCCAAGGGAGGCGCGGCACAACACAAAATTAGAGATTTAAGTCTCTGTAACGCTTTCCCCAGAATTGCATTTCCATATGAGAAAAGGCTTAACCTACTGAATTTCAGCCTAGGAAATTTGAAGCAGAAAAAGTACATTAAAGGGGAATGGGAAAAGCAGCTCTTTGGAACACAGGGGGCTTCCATTGCCTAGTGCAGCGTTCAGCAACCTTTTTCAGCCGTGGACCGGTCCACTGTCCTCAAACCATGTGGGGGGCCGGACTATATTTTTTGGGGGGAGGAATGAACGAATTCCTATGCCCCACAAATAACCCAGAGATGCATTTTAAATAAAAGCACACATTCTACTCATGTAAAAACACACAGATTCCCGGACCATCCACAGGCCGGATTTAGAAGGCGATTGGGCCGCATCCGGCCCCCGGACCTTAGGTTGCCTACCCCGGCCTAGTGTCAGAACAACTCGCTTACCAATCACAGCCCTGACTTGCTCATTTCACAGAAATCACTTAGAAGGGTATCTGCACATTTTGCTCCATAACATGCTTTCTAGGAGGGCTAGAAACTTACTTTTTTAAAAATGAAACTTCAGAGTAAGGCTCCTGCCTGGGGATGCCAACAAAAGCCTTCTCAGGCACCTTGGTGCCTGCCAAGTTGGTGACCCCTGGGTTTAGCTGTACACATTCTTACATGTGCTTAAACAGAGTCAGGTTTATTCCCTGGCCAGGGAACCACTATATGGCATTTTGCCTTTGTACGGAAGGGTAATTTCTAGTAACACTCACACACCCCACTCAATCCTTCCGCTAGGCAAGCAAGTCATTAACAGAGTTCAAGGTCACATTCCAGCCAAGCTAAAGCAATCATGGAGGGTGCAAATACGTACGTGTGTGTTTGTGTGTGTGTCTGGGGTGTGGCTCAGGAGAGATCCAGACCCTGAGGTTTCTCAGCCCTACTCTAGTGATACATCTGAGCACAATAAGCGCAGCATACCAAATATAAGCAATAAATTCTTATGGAGAAAGCCATAATTTGGGGGGGAACCCAAGCCTGAAAGATGTAAAAGTAAAGCAACTAAATTCTGTTCACCAATTGCACAGGTGATGCTGTGCATTGGCCCACCTGGCTTGCCAAACCAGGAACTGCCAGGTCAGCTCTCAGGTTCTGTGCAGTTTACTTTCAGTTCTGCACTGCAATCAGGAAAGCTGCTGCATGTTTTTGTTTCCTCCATAACAGTTTTACATTGAAGTTGTTTTGTTATGCATCTCGTTTTTGGCCTCCTTTCATGATGCTTTTCGGCTAAAAGCCCAATCTGCTTGGCATATGCACTACTCCTTCTTTATCTCTTAGCTTATTTTTCAAATAAAATATTTAGTATCAGATGCGGAAGTAGCAGACATGGAAACCAAATGGGACAATCTGAACCTTGCAATGGATTGTTTGTCTGAAAAAGGGCAGAAGGGTAAGTTATTATATTTGAAAGCCAATAAATATAGCCGAAGTACCATAGGGTTTTTGCTTATTTTCTTTAGCTATCATTAAATTTATACCCCAGAATTTCAGGACTAGGAGCTCTCAGGGCACCTTCCAAAGTAATCAATACAATCAATAAAAAAAGACATAAGTGGAAAAACAAAATCAGTTAGTCAAGGAGTGTTACACATTCCAATTAAAAATATCTAAGTAGTCAGGGAAAATAAGTTCTTTTCCAGGTCATGGAAAAATGTAAGGGCATTCCAGAAGCAATGTGCCATTATATTTAAAAAGCCCTCTCTTTGGTCACTACCCATCACACTCCAGAAGATGAGGGCACCCAGAAGAAAGACTCAAATAATCACCTTTGTTTGAGGTGGACCAATAAACACCTGGATCTTAGACACTGTAAGGCTTTAACAGGTTTAAGAGGTTCTAGCTAGAATTTCTTTAAAAGGTAGCAACTAAAGCTACAATCCTAACCCCACCTACTCTAGGAACAAACGCCACTTCTGAGAATATATGGTTAGGATTTCACTATAAGACAAGCACCTTTCATATCTGTCCCACCCAAGGCTAAAACAGACATGTACAGCGAACATGCACCAGTATAGTACAAGAATTCCTGGTACAGTAAAGGAAGGAGACCTTATTTCCACTTCAAATCCTCTCAATGGATATTAGCAGTTACTTAGATATTAGAGTAAGAACCGTGTTCTAAATACAGCAGTGTAACTGTTGCTGTTTGGTCATGTTTACAGATGGCAAGGACACGTGTGCGTATATACATAGAACACATCCACATGTGCAAGATCAGATCAGGAACAAAACAACAGCCTATGGATTAATCTTTCATTGGACAGTTACACTGATGTTCTAAACAATTTGATTTCTATGTTTTTTAGAGTAAACTTTTGCTACTTTTTATGATAGCGGTACCTATGGTTGAAATAAGAAGAAAAAGGAATCAATTAGGCTGGGGTTTGCTTATTTGTGTGTGATCTACCTGATCTACCTTTTCGATTTGTTAGAATCTTCATGGTTAACCAATGTGTTTTAAATGCAAGAGGTGCTGTCAGGATATTTTAAGCCATAGCATGTGTTATATGCATAGCCGTCAACCGTCCCTTATTTGGCGGGAAAGTCCCTTATCCCAGCACAGTGTCCCACTGCTGTCCCTTATTGATGATGTCCCTTAAATTTCCCGGGTTTCAAAGGAAGCAGCTCCTCTCCCTCCCGAGCTGCCGGCCAGGGAGGAGGGAGGCTCCAACTGTGTTGCTTTGGCTGCGTTGCTCACCCAATAAGGAGTCTTAAGAACGACTGGGGGGTGGAGCTTGCATGCCTTGTGCCGATCAAATCAGCCATGTTGCCTGGGGACTCGCCTTTGCTCAGCACTTCCCAGCGGAGAGGTGATGGTGGTTTTCCTTGCTGCATCCCCTTTGCTGGGTTGCTGCGCTTGAGGCTTCGTTTGGCTGCTGGCTGGGCTTTCTGCCTTTGGCTCAGAGGGGCTCAGAAATTGAGCATACATGTGCTCTGAAAATCCCTTATTTTGGCTGCTGATCCCTTATTTTCGAGGCTGCTGGTCCCTTATTTTCAAATCTGTAAGATGACAGCTATGGTTATATGATCTTGAATGCGCACTCTTGGTTAAGAACTGTGGTTCAGCTAGTCCAGCATTCTTTGTGAGAAACTCAGAAACTGGTCAGTGGCCAACCATTAGATTGTGCTTAATCTTCTGCCCACCTCTGGCTTAGATAACCTGTCATGGCCTTGTAATTCTATCTTGAGTCTTAGGAGCCTAGCCAGATATAACTCATTTCTTCTGGCTAAAACGCTTATGTTACTCTTAACTCTCTGTAGAACATCTCAAGAATCACATTGCTTTTTCCCATGCAAATGTGTCCAGAAACTTACTTTGGAGTTCCTTCCTGAGGTCTCCCTGCAGTGGGAATTAGTTGGCAGCTACCCAAGAAACCCCTCTCAGCTGTGACCCCTAAATTCTAGAATAGCTTCCAATGAGGGGTACACCTGGTTGGCCCTGTTACTGCTTGCCTTTAGGTGAACAGCAGACAATGCAATTTCAGTGACCTTTGTTAGAATTTTGTCATTAACTTGGGTGACTGCTGTTGCTAACATTTCAGTCTCTTTTAGCTTTGTTTTCTGTTCTATTTTACCACTTTGATTGGAAGCCTCCTTGAATATTTTTGTAGAAAGGTGGGGTAGAAAGGAGTACAGTGGTACCTCGGGTTAAGTACTTAATTCGTTCTGGAGGTCCGTTCTTAACCTGAAACTGTTCTTAACCTGAAGCACCACTTTAGCTAATGGGGCCTCCCGCTGCTGCCGCACCGCCGGAGCACGATTTCTGTTTTCATCCTGAAGCAAAGTTCTTAACCTGAGATACTATTTCTGGGTTAGCGGAGTCTGTAACCTGAAGCATCTGTAACCTGAAGCGTATGTAACCCAAGGTACCACTGTATATGCTTAAATTCTCTACCAAATGAATCACTTTTCAGAAGCCGCAAAAGTATAAGCAGGGGCGGTTTAGTTTGGAAAGGTTTCTCAACCCTTTTGAACTTGTCCCTCACCTACAATTCTGCTATTTTCTAGGGATTGCTCCCCAGAATACAGAATACAGCCTGCTGCTGCATGTGATGCCCTGAAGAGAATTAACAGAAAGCTGTACTGGATCTTTCTGGCCTCATCCTAAACTAGCTATGAACAGCAGCTCTTTTTCTTCCCCAAACGAGTGAGAGTCCATTGGCAAGTGAGATACAATCAACCCAGGTCTTGGCTAGGAAGGAAGGAAGGAAGGTCTCACTGTTCCATGCCTCCCAAGGGGGCTTAGTTTGTGAATCAATGTTTTAAAGCATAAGCTATGAACTGGAATCCCAGTTCAGCTATCAACTGAGTGCCTCGTCTAAGCTCACACAATTGTCTTCCAGACTCTAGCCTTGTACGGAGAATACCTTATTTTTTGCTCTATAAGACTCACTTTTTCCCTTCTAAAAAGTAAGGGGAAATGTGTGTGCGTCTTATGGAGCGAATGCAGGCTGCGCAGCTATCCCAGAAGCCAGAACAGCAAGAGGGATCGCTGCTTTCGCTGCGCAGCAATCCCTCTTGCTGTTCTGGCTTCTGGGATTCAGAATATTTTTTTTCTTGTTTTCCTCCTCCAAAAACTAGGTGCGTCTTGTGGTCTGGTGCGTCTTATAGAGCGAAAAATACGGTATTTGCCTACCTTACAAAGCGATTAGCAAGATATGAAGCAGGTTTTTGCTTCACGAAACAGATAAGGATTAGCAAGTTATGAAACTTGAACAATATCTATATGAATACTAATGATAATTTACCAATTAATGCAAAATAAGAAATTTCAAACTATGAGTTTTTATTTGAGTATAGTCAGATTTGCTTAAAAGATACTGTACTGAATTTTAAGAAATGTCAATTCAATTTACAATTATTCTGATGTAAATGAAATTAGACACTTCAGCTTTTGAGATATCAGTAGTATTCCCCTTTCGCAGCATTGTGTATTTTTCTACAGCCTAATCACCTGAATGGTTTTCTTTAATGAAGATAAGCTCTCCAGCAATTAGCCTTTACAGTTATACCCTTGATATGAGATAAGCTTTATACTTTCAAAGCACTACAAAACAGGGGGGAGGTCCCAGCTTTAAAATAATGAGCAAAGTTTACCATTTATTTCATGCCACAAGATTAAATAACCTGCTAAATCATAATCATATAAAATGGAGAACAGCCGATAGACAAATGGATTAATTTAAAAAAAACAAACCCAACAACAACAAACCAAGCTGTTCTGGGATGTGCAATAAGCAGCCAGGTACAGCGGCATAAAACAAAAGAAAATATTCCTGATTTAAGAATCTTTATATATCATAGAGCCAATTTACACATTCTTATGGGTGCCTACAAATATATTTGAGAGGGGGAATATGACTTATATGGGGGTGGCTGTGGTTTTTAGCTGAGGCCCTAAAAGGTGTCCTGAAGGTTTTGGGTATACCAGTAGATATATATTATGGCCCTAAATTGTGTTAATTAGATCCAGTTTTAGATAGGATTGTTGAAGGGATGTATGGCTGAATCTGGATTGGTTGGTGTTTGGCATGCATTACATGGGACACAACAGGAATTTACCTGTGTTTGCAACACATTAAATATGAATTGGATAATCTACGTTCTGCTAGAGCTGAATTTACTCTGGTATTTTTGCACCACAGCTATTGGGAGAGTGGACAGAGGCAGGGTAAAATTTGGTCTTATTGCTTAAAGCAAAGAAAAAAGTCAGAATTTTATTCCTTTGATTATTGGTGGGTATAATATGGTATAGACAACATCAAAAGAAATAAATTTACATTTCCCAAAGTATTATTCTAAATTATAGAAGAAGGTTAAGGATCCTATGAGCTGTGACGTTGAATTTTCTTCCCCTGCAGCTGCTTTTCCATCAGTTGTGAGATTTCTCAAAATGAAATTCTCACAAAACCACTACAGGTCAAAGAAATTAGGGATGTTACTTATGACGTCCGGGAAAGCCCCTGGACAAGATGGTTATTCTGTACAAGACATATTTATATTTGTTAGACCCTAAGCTTCTCAGGTTTTAGGGGCTTTTGACTTAGATACTCTGCTAACCTCAGTGTAAAGGTAAAGGTACCCCTGACCATCAGGTCCAGTCGTGACCGACTCTGGGGTTGCGCGCTCATCTCGCTCAAGAGGCCGGGAGCCGGCACTTGTCCGCGGACAGCTTCCGGGTCATGTGGCCAGCATGACTAAGCCGCTTCTGGCGAACCAGCGCAGCGCATGGAAACGCCGTTTACCTTCCCGCCAGAGAGCGATCCCTATTTATCTACTTGCACTTTGACGTGCTTTCGAACTGCTAGGTTGGCAGGAGCTGGGACCGAGCAACGGGAGCTCACCCTGTCGCGGGGATTCGAACCGCCGACCTTCCGATCAGCAAGTCCTAGGCTCTGTGGTTTAACCCACAGCGCCACCCGCGTCCCTAACCTCAATGTAGGATAGTCTTATTTCTGTTATTTCTGAGAACTTGCGATAGCATTCCAGCGCCCATGTGCTGAGCAGGACCTGCCCAGCAAGCTTTTGGGGGGCAAGGCCCACCTGGTGTGCCAGCTCCAGAAGGTAAGGATGCTTCCGTGGGGGCAATTAGAGTATACAGTGGTACCTTGGGTTAAGTACCATATTTTTTGCTCTATAAGACTCACTTTTTCCCTCCTAAAAAGTAAGGGGAAATGTGTGTGCGTCTTATGGAGCGAATGCAGGCTGCGCAGCTATCCCAGAAGCCAGAACAGCAAGAGGGATCGCTGCTTTCGCTGCGCAGCGATCCCTCTTGCTGTTCTGGCTTCTGAGATTCGGAATATTTTTTTTCTTGTTTTCCTCCTCCAAAACCTAGGTGCGTCTTATGGTCTGGTGCGTCTTATAGAGCAAAAAATACGGTGCTTGATTCGTTCTGGAGGTCTGTTCTTAACCTGAAACTGTTCTTAACCTGAGGTACCACTTTAGCTAATGGGGCCTCCCACTGCCGCCGTGCGATTTCTGTTCTCATCCTGAAGCAAAGTTCTTAACCCGAGGTACTATTTCTGGGTTAGTGGAATCTGTAACCTGAAGCGTATATAACCTGAAGCGTATGTAACCCGAGGTACCACTGTACACGGTTTTGCATATGCATGCCATTGCTACACAAGATGTGATCCTATTGCACACCTAAAAGAAGTTGTAACAATTTTTTCCCCCTCCAACCCAACAAAATCAGCAAAATCACAGCAATGTGAATGTTAAGGATCAGCCCGTTCTATATTAAGACAGCTGTTATCTTTTACTTTATTTCAGTACTTTGAGACTGACCCAGAAACTCCAGCGGGTGCAGAATGTCGCGGCGAGACTGCTATACCAGCTGCACTGGCTCCTGGTGGAGTACAGGATCAGGTTTAAGGTGCTGGTTTTAACCTTTAAAGCCCTATACGGCTTAGGACCCTCGTACCTACGGGACCGCCTCTCCTGGTATGTCCCACAGAGGAACTTACGGTCTTCAAATAAAAACATCCTCAAGGTCCCAGGCCACAGAGAGGTTAGGCTGGCCTCAACTAGAGCCAGGGCTTTTTCGGCTGCGGCTCCAATCTGGTGGAACGCTCTGTCACAAGAGACTAGGGCCCTGCGGGATTTGACACCAGGCCTTTGGTCAGGGCGCAGCCTGACTCCCTCCTTTGGCAATCTTTACAGAACTTAAGCTTATGGTTGCCATCAACTTGATTTTAATTAATTTTTATAATGAAATGTTTTTAGAATGTTGCACTATTTTATTGTTGTTAGCCACCCTGAGCCCGGCTTTGGCTGGGGAGGGCGGGATATAAATAAAATTTATTATTATTATTATTATTATTATTATTATTATTATTATTACATCCACTATTTGAAGGGTTTTAGGAATGCAGAGATACGCTTAAACCGTCAGATAACCAGTCCCCGCTCCCCTTCATCTCCAACACGCAGCAAATACTGTATTTATAGTTGGCACTCCCACACCCGTTGCACATGAAACCTAGCTATTATTGCACTGAATATCCTGAGGATAAAACAGATTTCAACACCCAAATTGCAACCCAAGTCAGGTGCAGAAAACTGTGTGGGTGTCCTTTCTCAAGCCTATTAAAATTCTCATGGTTCTCCCTCCTCTATGCTGAAGCTGGTTCCCTGTCCCTGAATCCTTATTGAAACAGAGGTATGTAAGCAGACAGAATGGAAACCTAACGCACATCTGAGAAACAATCAGCACTCCAGAATAAACTGGCGGCTGAAATATAAGTAAAATAGGTGACCTCTTATCCCTAATATGACCCAATCCCTAAGATTGCTGTGGAGGAGAAAATGTTGACAGGTGCGGCTTTTCTCGTGCTTGCCATGTTATGCAATAGCAAACTGCAAAATTCTCTCTTTTCAAGGTTCAGGAGTGCTATCCTCTGCAGCAACTGTCTCCATTGGGTAAATCTTGGTCCACAAATGGGAGCATGATCTTACCTACAACAGGTCAGATTGCTAGCGCCACAGCCATTTTCTGAAGACCGAAGGGGGAAAGGCCGGCAGAAAGAGTGACTGGGAGAGATGGGCTGATCTAGATATTAATGAACGATGGTCTTGTTTCCACATAACAGAAAGCCAGGATTTTTGAGACAGAACAGCATGCTAATTCAGGATGCCTGATGGCTTGTGAGTTGCTCCTCTGCTGGAGCAAGCAACAAGATATTCGAACCGGAATCACAGTTTGCTTCTCCCTAACAAAACGCAACGAGGAAGTCGACATGAAGGCTGCTCACTTGCTAACCATTGTCTGCTAGGGAGAAACAAAGCACAATCTCAGTTTGTGTGTAACACCAAGTCAAGACTTCGTGGCTCACTGCTCCTGCCTGCACTAAAGAAAGGGGGAAAGAGCAAAACAGAAGCAATCAAGGAGATAGCACTTAGCACACAGCTGATAAGCCATTAAATGTAGTTTATCACTGTGTGCGAACTGGCACAATATTTTACCATGGCTTTGTATCATAATTTATAGACCACTCTACATTATACAATGGGACGCGGGTGGCGCTGTGGGTTAAACCACAGAGCCTAGGACTTGCCGATCAGAAGGTCGGCGGTTCGAATCCCCGCAACGGGGTGAGCTCCGGTTGCTCGGTCCCTGCTCCTGCCAACCTAGCAATTCGAAAGCACGTCAAAGTGCAAGTAGATAAATAGGTACCGCTCTGGCGGGAAGGTAAACGGCGTTTTGGTCAGCTGCTCTGGTTTGCCAGAAGCAGCTTAGTCATGCTGGCCACATGACCTGGAAGCTGTACGCCAGCTCCCTCGGCCAATAAAGCGAAATGAGCGTCGCAACCCCAGAGTCGGCCACGACTGGACCTAATGGTCAGGGGTCCCTTTACCTTTACATTATACAATGGCTACCAGCCAGGCAGCTACGTTCTACCTTCACTGTCAGAGGCAATATAGCTCTGTATACCAAGTTGCTGGGAATCACAAGTGGGGAGAGTGCTGTTACACTTAGCTTCTGCTTACAGACTTCTCAGAGGCATCCGTTTGGCTGCTTGTGAGAACAGGAAGCAAGACTAGATGGGTGTGGGGCCTGAAAGAAGTCTTCAACAAACATTGAAAACCTAGCCATATTGGGGCTGCTTCAATTCTAAATGAAAGAGAATGCCAGGGGGCGCAACAGACACGTCACGCTTTGTCAAGGAGCTGCCGCAGAGAAAAACCCGGCAGCAGCGTTTTGTACGAGCTGCGTCTTCTGCACCAAATTCAAGTGCAGCCCCACATATTATAATAATCAGGTCTAGAGTTTACCCATGTATGTACTCTGTCCAGCAACACTCATAAAATGGCCTATCAGCCAAAGCTGGTAAAAGGCACTCCAAAACTGTAGAAACTTGAGTCTACAGAATAGCTGTCAACTTACAGATTTGAAAATAAGGGACCAGCAGCCTCGAAAATAAGGGATCAGCAGCCAAAATAAGGGATTTTCAGAGCACAGGTATGTTCAATTTCTGAGCCCCTACGAGCCAAAGGCAGAAAGCCCAGCCAGCAGCCAAACAAAGCCTCAAGCGGTGGTTCCCACAGCGCAGCAACCCAGCAAAGGGGATGCAGCAAGGAAAACTACTGTCACCTCTCCACTGGGAAGCGCTGATCAAAGGCAAGTCCCCAGGCAACGCAGCCGATTTGATTGGCACAAGGCATGCAAGCTCCACCTCCCAGTCATTCTTAGACTCCTTACTGGGTGAGCAATGCAGCCAAGCAACCCAGTTGGAGCCTTGCTCCTCCCTGGCCGGCAGGCAGGGAGGGAGAGGAGCTGCTTCCTTTGAAACACAGGAAATTTAAGGGACATCAACAATAAGGGACAGCAGCGGGACACGGCGCTGGGATAAGGGACTTTCCCGCCAAATAAGGGACGGTTGACAGCTATGCTGTGAGAACAGGAAGCAAGACTAGATGGGTTTGGGGCCTGCAAGAAGTCTTCAACAAATATTGAAAACCTAGCCATATTGGGGCTGCTTCAATTCTAAATGAAAGAGAATGCCAGGGGGCGCAACAGACGTGTCACGCTTTGTCAAGAAGCTGCCGCAGAGAAAAACCCAGGTCTAGAGTTTACCCATGTACGTACTCTGTCCAGCAACACTCATAAAATGGCCTATCAGCCAAGCTGGTAAAAGGCACTCCAAGAAACTTGAGTCTACAGTGACAATGCTGGATCAAGGAGCACCCTTCAAGCAATGCACCTGATACTTCAGAGGAAGTGCAGGTAACTGACCAATTTCCCAAACCTGGAATCCACTCACCCACAGGGGGGGCCCTTGTCTATATATGATTCAGTTTCAGTTTGTTGGTTCTCATCCAGTCCAATATGGGTCCAGACCCTGCACAGCACCTCCAGATTCAGATATCGCAGAGTTGTGTGTCATTAGTGTACAGACAACACTGCGCTTCAAATTTCCTAAGTTGCTTCATGTAGTTGTTAAATAGCAATGACGTGCAGCACTAACCATCAGTAGCAGATCTCAGGATGCAACTGGGTGTGAAAAAATGTGATTGTTTTGAGCGATGCCAGCACTGGAAAAGCCTGTTGTACCAGAAGCAGAATGCTGGAGTACACTCTGGGAGCAAAGAATATGCTTTTAGCAACATTCATACCTTTAAGAACCCTGCACCCTCATAATCATCATCATCCAACTTTATTACGGTCCAGAGACCCAACAAATCATTACAAAACAATACACAATTCATACAGCCTACCTCCAGGTTAAACAAGCATTTTGTTTAGAATATAGAGCTCATTTGATCTTGCAACCACTGATAAAAACTTTGCCACTGCTTATGTTCTAACATTTGTCTGGTCTTCCAGTAGGAACCTGAAATAGTGAGCCTCTGATTTTCCCGGGAAAGGTACCAGCAAGGGTAGTATCAGTTCAGCCCTGGCTTGCTCATATTTTGCACAATGCAACAAAATATGGTTTATGGAATCGATGTCTTGAGCACACGAGCAAAGTCTGTTCTGGTAGGAAGGAAGTTACAAAGTGGTAAATGGAGCATTCAGTTTCTGGTTGGAGAGATGGCAGGGTTCAATAAAACCTTGGAGACATGTTGTCTGGGAACTGTGGCAGGTAGAGCCTGCTATCTTTTCACAGACAGAAGCTATTTGTTGAATTCCATGTGTTGAATTGAACAACCTTGGAACAGGTTACACAGGTGAATTTTGGTTTTAAAAACCATCCAAACTACACTCCAAACAGAGTAGATGGACACACACTTGTGTGCAAAATGAGAAGGCCCCATTTATGTTTACTTTGAAGTACCACTGAGTTCAATGAAACTTACAAGCAAGAGCTTTCAGGGATGCAGCCTTGCAGTGCAATTCAAAACACCCTTTGAAGAAAATCCCTGACACACCCATGAATGTGGTGGATGGTTGGTGGAAAGACCATGAGTGAGACACAAGGAAGGGAAGTTCTCCCAGGGTGAGAGACTGGGAGGGTCCACCACTTTCTGTACGTGACACTGGTTAACAGCTACCTTTGAGAGAGGACTCTGTTTTCTCTTTCTTTCTTGGTTCCTGTTTTCATTTTAGATTAGTTTCTTTTATATTATTGTATTATGAAAAAGCTTTAATAAAATATTATGAAGAAGAAGAAGAGGAAAATCTCGGCGGGTTTAGCACCCCGGAATCAAGACTGGCAAGCATGTTTAGGACTCCAACGTGAATGGGTGTTTCGGGCTGAGATCCAACACATGCATCCTAGGGAGGAAGTCCCCACTGAAATCAATGGAGCCCACTTCTGAACAGCCATGTCTGGGATTGTGGCAACTGAGACCACACCAAATCAAGGAGAGGATATATTGGAGTGAGGAATTAAAAGAAAGTCGTGCCACAAAAATGCAAGAAGGTTAATATATAGCCAGTAGCATCTTAGTACTTCTCATGATAAGAATCAAAGAACTGTAGAGTTGGGAGGAAACCCAAGGGTCATCTAGTCCAACCCCCTGCAATGCAGGAATCTCAACTAGAAAGAATAATGGAATTGAATGAAAATCACCCTGGTGGGCTGTGACTTGAACTGGCTATCTTTTGCCTGCCCTCAAATTATCTTGTAGACTGTACTTGGTAACTGAATCTGCATGTGTTGACCTTTATGCAACATATGAGGAACTCAAGATATGCCTGAATGCCTTTCAGAACATGAGGCTGGAACCAGACTTGTACCAAGGTCGCCAGAGCTCATCAAGAAGGGCCCCCTGTCATATTTCAGTTAGGTCCATCTTTATACTTATGCTATGATCTGCAGAGATAAACCATACAATAACTTCAGATTGACACACCCACCCACCCACACCCCTGTTCACAGTTCCGTTTGATGTTATTGAACATGATTCATGTTCCTTGTACAAAAATGCAAGAAGGTTGATATACAGACAGTGGCATCTTAGTACTTCTCATAATTATAAGAATAATAATAGGAAAGGCACACCAAAAAAATGGAAAAACAGTCATGCATAGACAGTGGAGTCTTAGGGCTTCTCACAATAACAGGAAAGGCATGCCAAAAATCTGGAAAAAAAAGTTGATGAACAGACAGTGGCATCTTAGTACTACTACTACAACTAATAATAATAATAGGAAAGGGACACCAAAAAAATGGGAAAAGGTTGATTTACAGACAGTGGGATCTTAGTGCTAATAATGATAATGATGATAATAATAATAATAATAATAATAATAATAGGAAAGGCACACCCAAAAATGGAAACAAAAGTTGATATACATACAGTGACATCTTAGTGCTTCTCAAAATCCGAATAATAAGGTGTGCCCCCTAAATGCAGGAAGGTTGGTATACAGACAGTGGCATCATAGTACGTACTTCTCTCACACGAACAGAGAGGGAAGTGCATGCTTACAAATCTATTATTATTATGATTATTATTATTATCCAGCTCACTCTGGGCTGGCTTACAGTACATATGCGAACATAGTAAATCATCAAACATTAAAAAGCTCCCGACACAGGGGGGGCTGCCTTCTAAAAAGTCAGACCGTTTCTTTTGCCCAGTTCTCCGCCCCAGAGTGGCTGGGGAAACCCAGCCAGATGGGCGGGCGGGGTATAAATAACAAAATCATTATTATTATTATTATTATTATTATTATTATTATTGAAGCAGGGGGGTGGAAGGCGTCAACCGAGGTCCTGCCTCCCCCCCCCCCGCCCTGAAACCGTCCAGTGTCTTGTTCCCGGCGAAGCACCGGCCGCCCTTTCTGAGGAGAAAGCGACTTCCGCCCCCCAACCCCGCTAACCGGCCCCGCCGGTCCCTCTCCGACCGGCCCCTCACCAAATACTCGGGGTACTCGAACATGTAGGTCATGCTGCACCGGTTCTCCTCGTACTGGAAGAGCACGTCCCGGACGCCCAGCAGGACCAGCGCCGCCAGAGCCCCGTAGAAGACCGCCGCGGCTCCGGGGACCTTGCCCGCCTCCAGCCACATGCCGCCCGCCGCGTCTCCGCTCGCCGGGTCTCCCTCCGCTTCCTTCCCCAGGTTCGCCTCACTGGGCTACACACCGACGCCCCGCGTGGGGGCGGGGCAAAGCTCTTGGGGGCGGGGCCAGGGGCGGGGCCGGCTTCGAAGCGTAAAGGGGAAGGGCGGGAAGGTGGGCCCATCGCCATGTTTGGAAGGTCGGATGAGGGCCGGATTAGGCGCCATGTTGGGATTCCCGGAGGGCGGGCAATACTTGGGGCGGAGGGGAGGGGGAGAGTTTCTTGGCAGGGTCGGCGCTTAAAGGGGCCGCGCTTATATATTCCGCCGGCATAAGAAGAGAATAGTAAGAGTTCCTTTCTTCTTTTTTTTAAATTATCTTTATTGCGTTTTAAAAAGAATTACAAAGAAAGCATAAATTAAACATTACACCCAGACATCCGAAAATGAAAATGAAAAAAATGAGAGGGGGGGAAAGAAAATTGATAAATAATAAGTTAAAAGGAAAAACGAAAAGGAATTAGTCAAGTAAAATTGTTCAAAAGACACAAACACTAATTTGAATGTTCTATACAGCAGGTTCTCAGAAAGAAATACATTTTCAATCCTTCTTTTCTTTCTTTACGGTCACTTTATTTCTGCTGCGGAAAACGAGTCTGGATCCCTATTATATTAGCTGACTTCCCTCTATCTCTTTGCGGCTTCAATGCTTCTCTTTAACAAATACTCTGTATTCATTTTCTTTAATCTGTTTTTTCCATTATATTCATTATGGTATATTATTTCGGTAAAGGTTTCTAATAGTAAACGAGCCAACGCGCTTTCCCGCCCAAATGCTCCCTGCCGTTATTAGCGACACATCAGAAGCACTCTGCACTTGCGCAGGAGCGCTTCGTTATAATGTCATCATATAATAATAATAATAATAATAATAATAATAATAATAATTTATTATTTATACCCCGCCCATCTGGCTGAGTTTCCCCAGCCACTCTGGGCGGCTTCCAATCAAGTGTTAAAAACAATACAGCATTAAATATTAAAAACTTCCCTAAACAGAGCTGCCTTCAGATGTCTTCTAAAAAGAAGATAGCTGCTTATTTCCTTCACATCTGAAGGGAGGGTGTTCCACAGGGCAGGTGCCACTACCGAGAAGGCCCTCATAAGCTTTGGGTGTTGTTTTACCTGAGAGGGGGGGAATGAAAGTGTGCAATTCTACTCAGCTCACCAAAATAAGAGGCGAGCATTCAAAGGGTGGGGGAATCGGGCAAACCTAGATGATCCCTACCATATATATATATATATAAAGGCACCTCCCGTGAAAACAAAAATGGGGAGGACCAGGGGTGCAGAGGGACAACTGCCCCCCCAGTCAAGTAAATAAATAAAAATGCCCAACTAACTGACTTGTTTTCTTTGTCCATGGCGTTTTCTTGGCAGGGATACTGGAGTGGCTTGCCGGTTCCTGCTCCAGGTAGATCACGTTTGGTCAAAACTCTCCACTATGACCTGTCCATCTTGGGTGGTCCTGCACAGCATAGCTCATAGCTTCTCTGAGTTAGTGATGTATGGAAGTGAGAGCTGGACCATAAAGAAGGCTGATCGCCAAAGAATTGATGCTTTTGAATTATGGTGCTGGAGGAGACTCTTGAGAGTCCCATGGACTGCAAGAAGAACAAACCTCTCCATTCTGAAGGAAATCAGCCCTGAGTGCTCACTGGAAGGGCAGATCCTGAAGGTGAAGCTCCAATACTTTGGCCACCTCATGAGAAGAGAAGACTCCCTGGAAAAGACCCTGATGTTGGGAAAGATGGAGGGCACAAGGAGAAGGGGACGACAGAGGACGAGATGGTTGGACAGTGTTCTTGAAGCTACCAGCATGAGTTTGACCAAACTGCGGGAGGCAGTGGAAGTCAGGAGTGCCTGACCTGCTCTGGTCCATGGGGTCACTAAGAGTCAGACATGACTAAACGACTAAACAACAACAACAAACTGACTATTTGCATAGCAGATAACTTTCTGCTCCCCCCCAAAAAAACATAAAGCCTTGCGCCCCTAAAATAAATCTTGGGAAGGATTAAATAAAGAGGCTTTGCATGTCTCTGATGGAAATAGGATCACTTAGGGTCACCCAGCCTCCGTTCCTTTTCTGCTTTGCTTCCTTTTGCTTCTTAGAGAAGCAAAAGGAAGCTTTGGACCTGAAGGAAAGAGGGCAGAAGTTTTTTGATCGAGATGAGAATCAGGTTTTGGACACTTGCCAGTGCCAAGAGGATATGCCCTAGGAAAGAGGAGATGAGAGGTATTCTAACCTAAAATTAGCCCTCATGTTACTGAGGGCAAAGGCCCCAAAAATGCACACACTTTGTGGTGGGATTGCAATGAAACTTCGCAATGAAGATTGCAGCTCTTCGCATTGGTCTTCCGAAAGCATCGCTTTGCGGTTGGTGTCCAAGTCCTTTTTACGTGACATTGATGGTCCAGGATGACCAGTCACAATAGATTTTATGCACAAGGCAACAGAATTACCATAACTATTAAGACTAAATTTGTTCGCCCTTAAGCACTTCTTCCTACATGGAAGTCTTCAAAGCGGTGGTTCACCTCTCCTGGATGCTTTCCTAATCTAAAATCCACTCCTTTCCTGCACTCCAAAAAGTGCCATGGTCACCTGTCACAAAATGGCCGGTGTGGGGCGTGTGGCCTAGCAAAATGGCTGCCCCCGGGACATGGCATGACATGAAATGGCAGCCACATCTAAAATACCAGAAATATAGTCAGGACCATATAATGGTGTGGGCATGCCTTCCTATCGATGGGGGAAGGCGGGGCAGCTACATGACTCATTGCCTCAGTTGTTCGCAGAAGCTCTTTGCATCTTTCCACTGTTCAGCATGGAATCTGGGCATGTTTAAGGGAGCACATTCAATGTAGGCAGGGCTGAGCCAGTGTACGTACCAATTGTGCAGGAAAAGCAAACAATCTCTCACACATTAAGAGTTTTTGAGAGGATTCTTACTGAGACCTCTCTCTGGCACCATAGGAGGTACAGTGGTACCTCGGATTAAGTACTTAATTCGTTCCAGAGGTCCGTACTTAACCTGAAACTGTTCTTAACCCGAAGCACCACTTTAGCTAATGGAGCCTCCTGCTGCCACCGCGCCGCCAGAGCACGATTTCTGTTCTCATCCTGAAGCAAAGTTCTTAACCTGAAGCACTATTTCTGGGTTAGCGGAGTCTGTAACCTGAAGCGTATGTAACCTGAAGCGTATGTAACCCGAGGTACCACTGTACAGTGGTACCTCGGGATGCGAACAGGATCCGTTCCGGAGCCCCATTCGCATCCTGAAGTGAACGCAACCCACATGCGTGGGTCGCATCTCGCCGCTTCTGTGCATGCCCATGACGTCATTTTGACCATCTGCGCATGTGCGCGCTGCGAAACCCGAAAGTAGCTCACTCCATTACTTCCGGGTCGCCACGGAGCGCAACCCAAAAATACTTAACTTGAAGCACATTTATTCCGAGGTATGACTGTACCAGCAAGCGTACTGGCCATCACCATAGGAAAGGCATTTTATATGAAGCACTAAATTGAAGCCATTCAATACAGAACGATGCCCAGATGATGCGAAAGAGGTAGCTTCGCTGCAGACAAGCTGCAAAGCACAGCTTTTCCGTGTGGAGGAAATCGTACTGCCTTTACATTAACAGAAGAGGACATTGCCTCTTTGAAACTTACCTTTCTCTCAGTCAAAAGGCCATCACCACTATCCACAGTCAGTTTCAAGAGGTTCCTGAAATCGCAGAACACTGCAAGAGGAGCAGGTAAGCTTGCAGTTCTTCCTTAAAAACACAACAAAAGCCCCAAGGCGTGGCTGAGTGCTCCATTAGAGTTGCCTTCACTTCATCGGGTCACAAGCACCATCCAACAGGGAGCCATGACACCTAAATGTCTCTGATCCAAAAAGATATTATACATTCCTTCCAACATTTCTCCGATGAAAACAGGGACATCCCATTCCATAATGATAATTTTACTATTTACCTTATACCCCACACATCTTACTGGGTTGCCCCAGCCACCCTGGGCAGCTTCCAACATGTAGAATAATATTAAAGGTAAAGGGACCCCTGACCATTAAGTCCAGTCGTGGCCGACTCTGGGGTTGCGGCGCTCATCTCGCTTTATTGGCCGAGGGAGCCGGCGTACAGCTTCTGGGTGATGTGGCCAGCAGGACTAAGCTGCTTCTGGCGAACCAGAGCAGCGCACAGAAACTCCGTTTACCTTCCCGCCAGAGCGGTACCTATTTATCTACTTGCACTTTGACGTGCTTTCAAACTGCTAGGTTGGCAGGAGCAGCAGGAGCTCACCCCATCACGGGGATTCGAACCGCTGACCTTCTGATCGGCAAGTCCTAGGCCAGGGGTCAGCAACCCGCGGCTCCAGAGCCGCATGTGGCTCTTTTACACCTTTGCCGCGGCTCCGGGGCAGATACTAGCGAGGGGAGGAGGCGCACTGTGTGCCCCGACACTCCCCACTGTTTTAAATGTCGCAATGGTTTTGCGGCTCCCAGTTTTTTCTTCTTTGGTCCAAGTGGCTCTTTTTGTCTTAAAGGTTGCAGACCCGTGTCCTAGGCTCTGTGGTTTAACCCACAGCGCCACCCGTGTCCCTATAATAATATTACAAAACATTTTAAAAAAACCAAACACCTTTCCTATACAGGATTGCCTGCAAATGGCTTGTGGGTCAGATAACTCGATACCCTCCAATATTTCTCCCATGAAAATAGGGACACCCTAAGGAAAAGTGGGATAGTCTGGGATCAAATCAGAAACCAGGACAGCTTCTCAAAAAAGGGACATCCCTGAAAAATAGGGACACTTGGAGGGTCTGTATTATAAAATACTTGAGATTACAGAAAGCTGTTGGCTGCATACATTCCTGAATTCCCAGTGGCCTTAGTGAAATACTTTGTTAGTTAATGAGAAAACAAATGAATTTATTCACCAATTCTAGCCTAAACAGCTATATATTAAAAGAGTTGTATTCAGCTGGGTCATACTCAAGAATACGCACACTGGAATTAATGTACTTGACAAAGGGTGTGCGCACATTACAGTGGTACCTCAGGTTAAGTACTTAATTCGTTCCGGAGGTCCGTTCTTAACCTGAAACTGTTCTTAACCTGAAGCACCACTTTAGCTAATGGAGCCTCCTGCTGCCACCGCGCCGCCGGAGCACGATTTCTGTTCTTATCCTGAAGCAAAGTTCTTAACCTGAAGCACTATTTATGGGTTAGCGGAGCGTGTAACCTGAAGCGTATGTAACCCGAGGTACCACTGTAATGGCCTTAAACACAGATAGGTCATTCTTTTTCTCAATTTGGATCGAAGATGGTTTGGGGGAGAATGGCATGAAAAGGCAAGAATTCTGTAAGAAACAGCAGGATAGATATGGATTGTGGCTAATGTAGAGCTGACATACATTACTGGGGTTTCAAAGGCGGAAGTGATGTCTGGGGGGTGGGATTTCTGAAAAGTGGCAGTATGTGCTGGATCTTAGGAAAGTAAACCGAAAAATTGCTTTTTTTAGCGTTTTTGTAAAAAAAAAAATACTTTGGAGGATTTAAAATAAAATAAAATATGGCAACCCTAGTTGTGTGTATACCGATTCCCACACTAGTGGGACTGTCTTAGTCACGTCTACTGATTTCATTGGGTCTACTCTTGAGTATGACCTAGTTAGATACAACCCAAAGGAAGCCTGTCAGCACAGAGGTTAATGCAGGGGTAGGCAAATTAAGGCCCGGAGGCCAGATGCGGCCCAATCGCCTTCTCAATCCGGCCCGCGGACAGTCCAGGAATCAGCATGTTTTTACATGAGTAGAATGTGTCCTTTTATTTAAAATGCATCTCTGGGTTATTTGTGGAGCCTGCCTGGTGTTTTCACATGAGTAGAATGTATGCTTTCATTTAAAATGCATTTCTGGTTTATTTGTGGGGCATAGGAATTCGTTCATTTTTCCCCCCTTCAAAATATAGTCCGGCCCACCACATGGTCTGAGGGACGATGAACCAGCCCATGGCTGAAAAAGGTTGCTGCCCCTGGGTTAATGGGAAAGATCAAATACACTGTAACAAAGAAGTTTCCCCTTTTTCCTTGAAAAGGTAGATTTAGCTGCTGTTACACCTGCTTTGCATCTAAGCAATATGCTAGAAACAACCGTGTACAGAAATACGTATAAAAAACCTTAAGAGGGATAACTCCTCAGACACTGTTGCAGATCCTACTTGTTACTCCAATACTGTTCATTCTTTGCTGTCTCTCTTATTTAGTTTTGGGCCAAATTAAGGTAAAGGTAAAGGGACCCCTGACCATTAGGTCCAGTCGTGACCGACTCTGGGGTTGCGGCGCTCATCTCGCTTTATTGGCCGAGGGAGCCGGCGTACAGCTCCAGGTCATGTGGCCAGCATGACTAAGCCGCTTCTGGCAAACCAGAGCAGCACACGGAAACACCGTTTACCTTCCCGCCGGAGTGGTACCTATTTATCTACTTGCACTTTGACATGCTTTCGAACTGCTAGGTTGGCAGGAGCAGGGACCGATCAACGGGAGCTCACCCCGTTGCGGGGAATCGAACTGCCGAACTTCTGATCGGCAAGCCCTAGGCTCAGTGGTTTAACCCACAGCGCCACCCGCGTCCCATGCCCTACCCTAAACATTTTCACTCTAACATGTACTTATTTGCCTGCTTTTACACAATTCTGCCAATGCATTAAGATTTTCAGGAGACACTCTGTTCTGCATCCCACTTCCATCCAAGGTTAAATCAATGATTATGAGGAACAGGACATTCTGTAGACCATGAAAACTCCCTTCTTCATTTGGTCCCCTTCAGCTCAGCACGTAAGGACAGTTGTTCTTCTATATGTTTTGGATTTTTAATTAGATTTTGAAAGTTTTCAGATTGCTGTTTTATTATGGAGGGTATGTATTTTATGTAAATCAATATCCTAATTTAGATGTGCTTTTATTATTAATCATTATTAGTTCCATATAACACTGGTTTTATCATAATGATAGTTCATGCTTTTTAATTATGTTTTTACACATTTTGATTGTGTTTATATAAAACTCATTTTTATTTATTGTCTAGCAGTCTTTAATCCTGGGATTGGATCAGCATTTTCCTGCTTAATTTTATGTGTGCATGTTTATAGAAACCTGAAAATATGCAGAAGTACTTACAAAAAGGACTCAAGCTTTGCCACGATACTCGTACCATTTATTTGTAAAAATATCCATCTGAATCAAGCTACAACTAACACAGCATTCAGTAGTTGAAAAAGATACTGAACTGTGCCTAGGGTCTAAATTGATCTCTTATACCCATTTTGTGCAACCATGTCGTTTAATTACATAGTTATGTCACTGAAGTTCAGTTTATGTTTTAAAAAAAATAACCAGCAACAAACACACTGAAACCATTCAACAATATTTCATATTGTTTATTACAAACAGTTCTTACAAAATGTAACACTGGCACCAGATTCGTATCACCATGGTTTGTAAAGATATATTGCACATGCTAAAAGCATAGAATATGAAGACAAAACTACAAAAAACATTAGATATTGGCTTTTTAAATATTTATATCACTGCATTACAACCATGTATAATTGTATTTTATACACACTCAAGATTGTCACCATTTTAAAACACCCTTCTCAATAACACTAACCTAAGGTTTGTTTTGTGTAATAAGAAAGTGTTTGCAGCACTGCAGAAAGTTATGCACAATTTCTATACAAATTTAGCATATTAATTTCCATGTTTAACACAAGATTTAAAAAAGAAACATTCAAAGAAAGGTTTGAAATGAAAATGTACATGTATTATATTGCTTCAGTATCACTCAAATGAAAGACAAGTCACAAAACATACCAGCATACACAAATATAAAAAGGCACTCTAAAAAGTTTCTTAGATGATAAAAACCCAAACACATTGTCAAGTTTCTGAACAAGAGTAGACAATAAATTGAGTTTAAGCATTTGATTCATAGTTAAGTACAGCAGATGTTTGCTGCGGAAAAGTACCAAAACATAATGTGGTGCCCTTTTAGTAGTGATAAAAACCAAACCAAACCCTGAGCTAGTTATTCTTACAATTGAAACAATAGAGACCAGCAAGCAGTAAGTGCCATGCATTATAACCCTGCAGTTGAAGTTTCACAAGAATTAAATACTAGTTGTCAACACAGAAATGTGGGCATAGAAGGGGATGCATGCATTACTACTCACAATCAAGTTCATGCTTCTCAGTCATAAACACATTTACTTGAAAGCAAGTCCCACCAATTTCAATGGAACAGACAGAGCGCTTAGCCTCCGACAGATTTAACAAATAAAAAAACAGATCAAACCTGATCTTACCTATAGTTTAAATACAGTACCTTGTCTGCTACAAAACAGTATTGCCATTTAGATTAGAGAATAGTTAAGAGTGTAATCCGCATCGCACTGAAGTTGATTGCCAGTATCTCGCTTATATTTTTCTTTAAATGGCTGTGGATTGCACTGTTCTTTTACACTTTAATGATACACTATCAAAAATATTGGGTCTAATTTAAAACATTGTCTTTCAAATAGGCTTGGAATTAGCGGTAGGGGGAAAAGGCATCTGGGGTAGAAAGACAGCCCACTGGGATCTTCAAGGCTGGTTCTATACTGATTGTAAAAACGGTAAAAAAAGAAACGTTACGTAGCTCTCAATGGAATTTTACATTGATGGTTTTACATTGCTCTACAGAGCCCTCTGGTGCCCACACGCTTATAACGCATCTTTAATGTTTTAAATTGACGAGCGTAGATTGGTCCCTTGCGGAGCTGGAGAAGATGAAACCCCAGAGAACATTGCTGAGCTAGATATAAGGCAGCGTCTTAGGTTCCTAATATGCAGCCAAGACCTAAACACATGAACTTAGAAGCAAGTTCCACTTGGTTCAGGGGGGCTTACTTCCATGTAAGGATGCAGCCGAAAAGGCAATTCTGCAAGTACTTCCAGCTGCTGTCAGTAAACAATGGGATGGCATCTAATGCTGCCAGACTTCTGGTTGTGTAAGGGGACTTCTCCTTCCTCTGCTCCCGCTGCACAAACTTAGGATCTGTTCCAGAGGATTGGGATGCCCTCTACAGCAGATCTGGAGGGCACATGGGAGAAGGAGAGGTCTACTCACACAAAGTTGGATTTCACACCTTGATGCTCTAAAGAAGAAATAAAGAAGAGTAAATATTCTATCTGCTGTAAAGCACTACCACACCCCTGCTCTTTAAACAAGTGATCAGCCTAGAAATAATAAGAAACAGGTGTGGGGTGTCTGCTCAGTTCTACACAGACACCTCTCATTTTAAGCGCTCCAAGTATCAGTTATTGCTGTTCAGCAATATACTAGAATGGTGTTTTTTTTCCCTGGTTATAAAAAGTTACAGTACTGAGAGGGAAAACTCATGGTTTAGATGCTCAGTTTTCCCAGTGCGGCTGACACAGAAAGAAAGAAGGAAACAGGAATCTTTAAAAAAAAGAGTTTTTTTGCATTTCAGTTTTAAAGGGTTGGAAATGTTCCATTTTACAATCACCACCAATCTGATCCATAATAGCTGGGCTAAATACAGTACATTGGATTACTATGATTGGTTGGCTTTCACTGGCACTAAATTATATTTCTGTTCTTCTCAGGCCCTACCCTGACACTGCATATTTTAATTAGGTAATTTCTAAGAGGAGTAAGATTGCTCTAGTACCTATGTGCTAATCTACAGGGCGGCCCAGTATCCCTTTTGTTCTGGAGGGGAAGCCTTATTTTATTTTATTTTATTTGTTCTTTTTTTATGTGTTTTGTTTGATGGAATAAGTTTGATGCAATATGTTAGATTGATGTGCATTTTTATATCTACTTTGTATTTCTGTATGTATTGAGGCCTATGGCTCTGAGCAGTAAACATTCTTACCACTCATTAAAAAGGGATTTTCAGGCATGCCTTATGGAATATTGTTAGCATAATAATAATAATAAATTTTTATTTATACCCTGCCCTTCCCCGTTCAGAAAACCGGGCTCAGGGCGGCTAATTTAAACAAATTTAAAACACTTAATTGATGCAACAAAAAACAGCATAAAATAGAGTATAAAATGTGAAGAACAATAAATTCAGAATTCAAAAATCAATTTAGGGGGGAAATCCATCCATCCAATAAACATTAGATGATCACCAGGGCTAGCTGGCTAAATTAGTCCCATTTGGGCCAGCGAGGAGACCATGGGAGAATTAGCTGTCGGATCCCAGAGCGGGTAATCTTCATAAAAAGGGGAGGGGGAGGGAAGGAAGGGGAATAAAAGATCAGGCTAAGTTCAAATTGAAAGCCAGGTGGAATAGCTCTGTCTTACAGGCCCTGTGGAAGGAAGTTAAATCCTGCAGGGCCCTGGTCTCATGGGACAGAGCATTCTACCAGGTCGGAGCCATCAATGAGAAGTCCCTGGCCCTGGTGGAGGATAATCTGACTTCCTTAGGGCCCGGGACCTCTAAACTATGATTATTCATGGACCTTAAGGTCCTCTGCGGGGCATATCAGGAGAGGCAGTCCCGTAAATACGAAGGCCCTAAGTAGGTAATCAGTGGCCTCCCAGTCTATATGATGCTCCTTTATTTTATTCCCTTAACAAAATTTCTTTACCACCCGATTGTGGCAAAACCTTCAAGTTTTTCGCCATGCCTGTTACAGGATCTGATGTAGTACAGTCTCAAGTCCTTCCAGACAAAACAGACTAAGATGCATGATCAGCGTAGACAGAAATTATTAGAGCCCCACATTAGCCTGTTCCCTTTCGGCACAACCTCCCGGTAGTATCACACCTCTACCAGAACTGTTCTGCTCAAAGCAAGCTTGGAAGGTTGTTGTTTTCCATAAAAGCAGGAGCTCTAATTGCTGACTACTTGGTCAGCCTGTGAACTTACAGGTAGATTATTCCTTGTCGAGCCTAACAGTGGGGGTTATGAATCACCCTGTGTCAGTTTTCTTTGGATGTTAATGGGGACCAGACCTGTAACTGGGGGAGAGCTCTCACACTACATTTCCTACTGCAGAAGTACGTATTAGGATGGGGAACCTGCGGGCATAAGTGGTTTGTGGCAACATACAAAATGTTCTGGGTGCTGTGGCCCTCGGTACCATCTGATCCTAGAGAAAGGAAGCCTCTTTTTTTCCTTTAAAGAAAAAAAGCATACCGTATTTTTTGCTCTATAAGACTCACCTTTTCCCTCCTGAAAAGTAAGGGGAAATGTGTGTGCATCTTATGGAGCGAATGCAGGCTGCGCAGCTATCCCAGAAGCCAGAACAGCAAGAGGGATTGCTGCTTTCACTGCGAAGCGATCCCTCTTGCTGTTGTGGCTTCTGAGATTCAGAATATTTTTTTCTTGTTTTCCTCCTCCCAAAACTAGGTGCGTCTTGTGGTCTGGTGCGTCTTATAGAGCGAAAAATACGGTAAGTTCTCCAGCTAACAAGGTTCTTCAGCTAACTGCACTTTCAGGAATGTGGGCTGGAGAAACAGGTAAGACTTCCGAAGAAGCCAGGAGAAGCCAGGAGTTCTTAGGCAGGAGCCTAGGGAGGAGATAAAAGGAAGACAGCTCAAAACCAGGACAAGGACTAAGTAGAGGAAAACATGTCCCCCTTAGTCCTAGCCACTCAACACCCATTTTTCATGCTCTGCACACGCAGCATGAAACCCTCCAGCTTCTGAAGGAATATGGCATGCAGGAAGAGAAGATGAGGAAAGGCAGGAATGAGTGAAAGAGGGCCAAGGAAAGGAGGTGGTGGAAAATGAGAGGCTGGCTTCTAGCTAGGGATGATGGGAGTTGTAGTCCAAAAAGAAGCTAGAAACCCAAGTTTGGGAAACCCTGATCTGAAGCCACGATGGGGGACCTTTTCCAGACCAAGGGTTACATTCCGCTCTGGGCAACTTCCCTAGGGGGGGGGTCATATACCTGCAGTGAACAAGGCCAGAGGCAAAAGTGGGAGGAGCCAGGAATGCAAATATTACCTTTTAATGGTAGCTTACGTTTCTACACATAGGGTGCAAGTAGGGCCAGCGAATGGTATGGCCCAGGGAGAAGGGATGAGAAGGTGTATCCTGGGGTGAGTCTCAAGGGCAAGATGGAGGCAGTTGCAAGGCCACATATAGTCCCTGGGACTGAGGTTTTCCACCCCAGACCCAAAATATAACTTGTTTTCATGAGGAAAGGCAGTCCCCTCCTGGTTCTTTAGTCTTCATTTTGCTATGAGATGTGGAACACCATTTCCTTACAGGGAAAACAAATACACTATAGACTTTTTAAAATGCAGACCCCTCTACTCTGGCATCAAATTCTATTGAATCATGCAATATACACCTCCATTCCCCGTGCCACACTGGGCACAAACAGAGCTTTGCTTTCACATTTCACCCAGCTTGCTATAGGAGAACCAAAATACGAAAACAAAAAACTCAGTAGCTAGACTTGCCTATATGTATAGCTAATAAGACATAATAAAAACTAAAAAAAAAGAAAAGGAACAAACCATGGTCTTTTTTCTGGGCACTTGTTTCATTTCAAATAAATATAAACACATTTAACATTAAAAGTATGAACATTTTCTAGTCTGGAAAAATAAACTGTGATCAACACATCATCCATCAGTTACAAATGTCAAAATGTCTACTAGAAATTTGTGTCTTAAAGTGTACAATACAGCCAAGAAGACTCTTTAATTACATAAAAGACTTTTGTGTGCACGTGTGATTAGAAAAGTTATTTGAATTTTCACTTGCATTATTAAAAAAATAATACATCTTCCCATTTAAGATACTGAAGCCTTTTGGTCCTCGTGGTATAGCTGGTTAGTTCTTTGTATTTTAAGAGTCTCAGTCTTCTTTCCGCACATCTTTCTCAGGCGAGGAACAGGGTCCATTTGACCTAGAAGCTTTGGCAGAAGGAGTAGATATTCATAATGCTGATGTTTAATAAGAAAGCTGATGTCAGCAGGCCTTTTTAATATATTGCAATTGCCTTATGTAGTTCCTGATGACTGTTTGGCCTTTTTTTTTTTTACTTCGCCTGTTTTGGTTTTATCTGCTGTGTATAGCTTAAGCACAGTAATAGTAATTAGAGACAACAGCAACATGACGTAGCCCAGATGTTGCAGAATATTTAAACCAGAAAATGCTCAAGATAAAAAAAATACAACTTATAAACACTAAAGTAAAGGGGGGGGGGGGATAATTCATTTTGGCAAACAACAAACATTTAGGTGCATTATAAATGTATAGCTGATTTTTCTCAAGCATATCATTGCCTTGACAGCACAGGCAACACATTTCCAGGGATTCTTAACTGCGAAGTGCAAATAGCCAAGCAAGATTGTGCCAAATAATGAAAAAGGAAGGCAAATAATGTTTGCTTTACCGATAATCTCTTTGCTGTGGGTGGATATGTGCAATGACGGAGGCAAGCAAGATTTGATCCTAAAACTTTCAAACTGCAAATGAAATTGTGGCTGATGTCTTTTAAAAGTGCCTTTTGTGTACTTAAGTGCTCAATACATCTCATGTAGAATTTAGAAGTTTCAATTTCCGTAGAAAGTGGTGATACTGGCAGTGCAGTGCTTGCAAACAACACAGAAACGAAACGGAAAAAACAACCTGTGGCTTTATCTTTGGTTTGTATAACAAAGATATCTAAAAACGAGGACTAGATAACTATAGGTAATAAAAGTGAAGGGAGGTGGAGAGTTTCTTCGCATGATCTACAAATACTGTACTGGAAAAAAATGTCTTCATATTTGCAGTATACCCTAGCTAACACCGTGATATGTACACAACAGTTCCCCTGTTTACTTGTGCTGTCAAAAGGAATAGGGCAGGTTTCGCTTTCTGCATACAATAGGAGGTAGAGACTTCCACAGGAGTCACGAGGACCTATGGAAAGCATGATAGCTGGAAGTAGCAGAACATTAACATGAACGCATTTCAATAAAACCCAGTTTTCTTAAAGGCTCTGTTTAACGGCAACTGTAAGCCTTCCGTTGCCTAACTGTACTCATTCCAGTCAAAAGTGAAGGTCAACTGTAATTCTGGGATTCATTGTCCTTTTTTATTCTTTTTTTGTTTTGTTTTTAAAGGAAAATACCAACTTAGATCCAAATGCAACTGAGGGAAAGGGCATTGAATGCCGAAGTCAAAATGTTTCCGAATCAGAATCGTTTTCATTGTATCCATTTTCTGCTCCTACATCATTACTTAAGGGTTTGCTATAGGAGTCAATGGTGCTGCTCGCATTAGAGCTATTGCAGAGGTGAGTCCTGCTCAAATTGTCTTTTTTAAAAGAAACGAAGTTGAGAGCCGTCATTGTACTGGAAGGAGAAAAAGGCATCATGGTAGCCAAAATGAGTGCCAGGCAGTCAGCCACGTCTTTGTTAGGAGCGCAAGCCAGGGCTGGAGTATGACCTGGGCACAAACGCAGACAAAGCAATGGTTAGTACTGGGGAACTATGAAAAGAAGACCCGAGCATTCTTCAGATACATCTCCAGATGGGTTTACAGCCTGGAGATGTATGTTTAGTCACAAATCACAGCAGGCAAGGCAGTGTTACACTTTAAAATTAGGCATGCTGGGGACGTACACAATTCACAAAGAGGTTTTAAGCTAATCTCATTACAAGCAATTTATTTTTAATTTTTTTTTTAAAAAAAGAAAACAGCAGGCAACTTACAGCCTCCACGAAAATGAAATAAACACAGGTGAACCAACATTCCACGAGGACAATATAAATTGAAAGCAACTTTAATGCACCAAGACGTATTTAGCCTCAAATATCATGTGAGTAACTCTCATTCTGAGAACAATGACTTTCATTCCAAAGCAACTGCGTAGTGATATTTGACTGTTTTAGAATCATAGAGGCATTTATTTTTATGGGCAAATAATTTCACAAAGTAAGTCGTTTGAGAGGAATGGATGGATGATTAATTCTAGACTATTTACACTGCCATTAAGCAAACAGTATTTTCATTAAGGAAGATTGCGAAACTTATTGAAATACACAGTAAATGTAACATAGGCCCTACCGAAATGAAATACATGGAAGCCACTGTATAGAATCCAAATACTTAATCTCAACTAGAGCTGAGTAATTTTAAGCAAAATGTGATAAGAGCTGGATCTCTTTGTACTCAAGCAGATTATTATTGTGTTATAAAGTGTAGAAACAATACAATAATAAACTGCTTATATACATTGTGAACCAGGCTTTGGTATATGCTGATGAATTCTTCATGAAAATAATTCAACTTTCTAGTTTTTAAACCCTGTGACACAATGGAGAGAGTTTTCTGCCAGCACGAAATGTCATCCCTTACAGTTCACAGTTATGCTTGGTGGGCTGGGGGCAAGTATCATTTACATGATGAGAATGCTGCACAAGTTTTTAGGGAGCTTGACTGTGGTCCTCCTCCCCACATCAAGACCATATAAAGGTTTTTTAATTAAGCCAATGAATTTAAAATCCCAGGACCAATGGTACATGAACCTCCATAGATTGAGCAAGAATTATCCATTCATACAGGGCAACTATTGGTGCTCTACTTATCTTTTGGGAATGTTCTAAAATACACATTTTTTGGAACACTTTCTGTTCTTAATTAAGGAAATTACAAGATATTTATTACCAAAGGAACCTAGCGTTATATTTTTTTAGGTTATCTTAAGGCTCCAGTCAATGTCACCGACTTGGAAGTGGTTGTTAATCTACTTAGGTAAAGGTAAAGGGACCCCTGACCATTAGGTCAGGTCGTGGCTGATTCTGGGGTTGCAGCGCTCATCTCGCTTTATTGGCCAAGGGAGCCGGCGTACAGCTTCCAGGTCATGTGGCTAGCATGACTAAGCCGCTTCTGGCGAACCAGAGCAGCGCACGGAAACATTGTTTACCTTCCCGCTGGAGCGGTACCTATTCATCTACTTGCACTTTGACGTGCTTTCGAACTGCTAGATTGGCAGGAGCAGGGACCGAGCAATGGGAGCTCACCCCGTCACGGGGATTCAAACCGCCGACCTTTGGATCGGCAAGTCCTCGGCTCTGTGGTTTAACCCACAGCGCCACCCGTGTCAGGTTAACCTGTATTAACCTACTTACAGCTGCTCAAATGTGCAGCAAATTTGGGGGCGGAGGGGGGGAAACTGTTTTGTTCATTTTGGTCTGCTATAGGAAGGTATGGAATATGACAATATTATCTAAGCTAATTTATTACAGAAGATTGCCAAATGAGCATGGAATGAGTAAGTCTGTTGAAAAATGGATTCTGAGAAGTTTTGGAACAGCAAGCCTCATGATAACGTTCGACCACAATCTCCTTTTGCTTTACTACAAAAGACCCCTGCTTGACTGATTCCCTTTATTTTCCTCTTTATTAGTAGACATACCATCTCATTCTGTGTATATCCATTTGTATCTGAATTAGCGTTCGTGTGTGAATATTAGGCAGGTTCAATTTGTAAGAAAACTATATGTTTGTTTTTAAAATATTTACAAAATATTCGTATGAATATTGAATGAAGATGAGATTAAATTCCAAATTACTGTTATTTGGCCTGCATTTGGCCTGCATTTAGTTACCTCGTTAATACTGGCCATCTCTAGGTGTTCAAGGATGAGATACAAAAAGTGACCTTAAGTGTGCTCAGAGACTTGCATGTGTCCAGGGAGCATTTAATATTTATATTTTTATGCCAAAACCCCTCACACCATACCTCAAAGGGTTTTGAAACTTCCTTCAAACTTAAAAGTGGTTTGCCATGCAGCACTGGAGGACTTTTGTATAAGAAACCTACATCCAAAACCACCGTGAGCATGTAGAGTTTATCGCATGGCATTTTGGATCCTGCTCAAGGCGTTTTCAGTATCAGATCGCCATTCATCCAGCAATTTGCTTCAGTGCAAAAAGTGATTGGTTGTACAGAATTCAGTCTGACATAATATTATTGAGAGATGGAACTCAAAAGCGGCTTTCAATGAATGGCAGTGCTACTTGAATACTTAAAATCACGTAATATTTTCTGCATCTACATCCACAGGGTGGCAGTAACTTTCTTTGCATACCACATGTGGTCCGAACTGCAGACAGTATGATCTCAGAATGAATAAGGAAACAGTTAAACTGCTGGATCTCTCTGCTTTCCTGAGCATGCTTTGATTAGGCATTTACAACACAGCACTCTTCAGTCAAAGAAGTTAAAATGTTTTGATGCCTTTTGTGCAACTAGAAGATTCTAATTCTTACTGTGTTCAAGAATGACTGGTAGCCGTCAGTGAGGGCAAAACAAAGCAAAAAAGGAAAATAAGCTATTGTGTTTTATCTACGCTAAAGCAAAATGTGATGATAAAAATAACTGTTTAACAAAGGCATACTGAACATCTTGTTACAATCAGCATTGTCTAACCTACCGGTGTGTATTTTAGAAACACACACGTGTTGAATAATGATGGATGAGTGTTTTCACTTACCATTTTCATCTACGGCTCGTACACATGCCCCTTTCGCTAGCAACTCCTCAACTACCATCTTCAAGCCATTCTGTGCAGCAATATGAAGAGGTCTAGAAAACATAACATCTAGATTCAAGTAGGCTTGATGCATTTCAAAAGGTCTGTTGGGATATTATGCAGAGCACGCTCACGTGCTTAAAGTATAGGATATTAGAAATTCTTTTCTGGACAATTTCAACATGTACTTATCATAGAATCTTAGAGTTGGAAGGGACCCAAGGGTCATCTAGTTCAACCCCCTGCAATGCAGAAATCTCAGCTAAAGCATCCATGACAGATGGCCATCCAACCTCTGCTTAAAAATATCCCAAAAACAAAACCCAAACATGAACACCATATTTATAGAATGCAAAAATATACGTTAAGTAGACTTTTAAAAACACTAAATGCCAGTTTGGGTCAACAAAAAATAAAATTTCATTAGGTTATACTTACGTTTGTAATGCATTATTTTTTGCATTGATAAGGCTCTGTTCTTGTATCTTGTCAAGTATCAACAAGGCACATTTTTCATGTCCCTGGAATATATAAATGCATTTATGTCCTTCTCGGTTTAGGAAATGATGAGAATCTGACAGTATTTAAGCCATGACTCAGTATGCACAGCTCCCTTTTATGCTATCACAGGTTAGCTTTCTGTAATCTGATCCAGGCCAATTTTTAAGGAACGCTATCAGATATGAGCAGACGAGGAGTGAATTGCATACGAAAACTGGGGAAATTTATTAGAATTGAGAGCAAGAACACCTGGTGGATCTTTTATCTGTAAGTGTGTGTAATCTCTGAGCAGTGCTAACCTCAAATTAGCACATATGCTAACCACAAGCCTGCTGTTCACTCCCCAACCAAAGTCATGGAACCATATTTTGGGGACATGGTCAAGTTGCAACAATTTTATGTTTTTCCCCCGGCAAAAAACTGTGCCACCAGCTTGACGAGGCGACAGAGCTGCCCGCAGCACCCCAGGGGATTCCCCCCTAATTTGCAACAGTATCAGGGGGACAATGCTACCTCCAGTTTCATTCCCATTGGTTTTTTCCATTGCAAAGTAGGAAGAAAGCCACTGGGCTGCTGATACCAGCTCTGCCATTGTGTCAAGTTGCAGCAAAGCTTTTATCTGAGAAAAAATCTGAGAAAGAAAGTACCGTATTTTTCGCTCTATAGTACTGTATTTTTTCGCTCTATAAGAGCACCAGACCACAAGACGCACCTAGTTTTTGGAGGAGGAAAACAAGAAAAAAAATATTCTGAATCCCAGAAGCCAGAACAGCAAGAGGGATCGCTGTGCAGTGAAAGCAGCGATCCCTCTTCCTGTTCTGGCTTCTGGGATAGCTGTGCAGCCTGCATTCGCTCCATAAGACGCACACACATTTCCCCTTACTTTTTAGGAGGGAAAAAGTGAGTCTTATAGAGCAAAAAATACGGTACCGTAGATTCCGGCGTATTAGGTGACTGGGTGTATAAGACGACTCTCAACTTTTGCTGTTCAGTTTTAGAGTTTTAGAGTTATAGAGTTTGAGCGCCGCCAGGGGCAGAGTGTGCACCCCTCTGCCGTTGCAGCAGCAGCCCGAGGCGAGGCGTTTGGCGGGGGAGCGCCGCGCTCGGAAGGACTTTCCGCGTCCCCTTCTGTGGGGAGGGAGGAGGAGCGACGGCAGAAGGAGCACCTCTGCTCACCGGCTCCCTCTCCTCCTTTCCAACGCGTATACCCGGCGTATAAGATGACCCCCGACTTTTAGGGTGATTTTCCAGGGATAAAAAGTCGTCTTGTACGCCAGAACATACGGTAAATACCCTCTGCCACTCCATATACAATGGTGAGCCCCAATATACTGAAAAAAATAAATATGAGTATATTTTATCCAACCTGTGATGATTATTCCACTTTCAGCCTACTCCCCAAAATGAAAAAAACAACAACTATGAGCAGAATCCTTCAGCCCAGTTTATCCTCTGCCCTTTGGTGTTCCCACTAGCAAATAGTAAAAGTCAACAATAAAATGCAATTTCTCTTCAGTTTATCTCAAAATGCACCAAAAATAAAGGGTAATGATTTTGGAGTAGTGTTGTTTTAGGCTTATTTGTTTGCACTTCTGATCTCCTCACCCACCTACTCACTGATTGATTTTCCATAACCCTCCTTCGTAAGACAGTACTAGTTTTCAAAATTATTCCCAGCGTTCAGAAGATATACTGGCTAAGTTTGGCATTTGCTTGGTTCACAGAGATTTGCAAAAAGCGTTAGGAAGAAACTAACTACACACTCAGTGGGGGTACACCTCCCTTGTTTTTATGGTGTTGGGTTGTTTTAAAATTGTTTTTCATGTTGTAGCCCCCTCTAGGCCTTATGATGAAGGGCAGGCAACAAACAAAGAAACTACTTTTTATCATGTCTCCATTGCACACGCAGCCCAATTCACGTGGTAAATCTGGGTTTGCGCAAGGATTTCCATATGTGCAATGCAACTTCCACTCCATTTCCTCTCCCCTCCCCACCTGTCACCCCAAAATTCGCTCTGGACAGTCGGGGAGGGGGAATTCAGGGTTGGGGTGCACAGGGAGAGAAGAAAGAGGGGAAGTTTGTAATCAAAAGTCCATGCGTGAACAGGATGATTTTACTGAGTACCAAGTGCCTCTGATACAAGTATCATTATTTTGTCACACTTTTAATAATGTCTTCTACACACATGCACACACACAAACACACACAAATTCTTTTAAACATACTTTACTGCTAGCCAAGTGCAAGGATGTATTCGAGTTCTTATCTTTCAAAGTTAGATCAGCCTTCGCGCTGTTCACCAAAAAATCTAAGATACAGGGGAAAAACAGACCACACAATTACTCTCAGACAGTTAAATTACCTTCAATCTCTGTTCACAGAATATCCCATTTCCTAGTGTGCTCCTTGCATTTCCTAAAACTAACGAGACTCTAGTCCTGTACACCCTAATGAAAGTCTTGGCAAAGTAGTGTTTTGAAGTGAAATCTGGAGTGTCTGCCAGTGACATCAGCAGCAGCAGCAGCAGCAGCAGCAGCGCTGTACGAAGATGGCTTTTTCTTGCTAAACACGCATACAGAATATCTGTAGACCTGTACAAAGGTATTCATTCTCATCAGTTCCCAGCAGCCAGGTACTTACCTACAGCACCTACGTGTCCTTTTTCAGCAGCCATCGTAAGTGGTGTTTTCCCTGAATTATCCGCAGCATTTACTTGTGCATTGTGGCTTAAGAGAAGCTGCAAGCATTCTACGTGGTCCGCGAAGGCTGCTGCGTGAAGTGGTGTTCTAAGAAGAAATAACACCTTTTTTTAGACACTAGAGAATTTCTTACTAGCATTATTACCTACCTTACTTTTCCATGTACAAGACTAGGTTTTTTTACTTTAAAATAAGGTTAAAAATCTGGGGGTGTCTTATACACACATAGTGCAAATGCCCGTTTTCTAAATTTGGGGTCCCCAAAAGTAGGCGGCTTCTTATACATGGGGGCATCTTATACACAGAAAAATACGGTAGTTCTATTCCACTGCTAAGTCCAAGCTTACAACTTTTCAAAACAATGAACCCAATAATTCAACATTAAAGGGGGTGGGATGGCAGGCTGCTACTCGGATGAGAACATTGTTTTGTGGATGGCACAAGAAACATGCACACATGGGATGCATCAAGTCCACTTTGATTTGTCCCATGATTTCAAGTAATGAGTTCAAGAAGGTTTTTTTGTTTGTTTGTTTTCTTCCACCGCTTTATCTGGAAAATCCCGTGGTTTACTGCTGAATCGAAACAAGTATCAATTGGGTTTTCTGTGGATTGAAGCGCCCCCCCCCCCATTTCAGCAGTAAACAGCTGGCTATCACAGGGAAAGTGACAGGACAAAAACAACAAACCCACTCTCAGTCCCTTGACTTGAAATCACGGGACCAAAGAAAGTATGGTTGGGCCTAAGTCTTATCTTAGAGAACTGAGAAATCTGTAAGCCCTGATTTTTTTCAGGGGACCATCAATCATGTATTTCGAACATATCGTAATGGGTTCAATGAAAACACACACACAATCATTATCCGAGCAGTCCTTACCTTCCTTTGTCATCTTTACAATTGACAATGCCAACACCAATGGTCCCAATGAGTAGCGACGCACAATTTTCATGATCGTTGATTCTATTGAGAAAACAGGTTTGCAAATTGGAACTCTCCTTTAATAAGTCATTCATTTCACAAACATACATCCTTTCCCCCTGGTTGTACTTCTGACTCAACAAAGCCTAGGCAACAAGTCTACATCAAGGGCTACTGTCAATGTCAGAGGCTGTATGCTTCCAAAAATATGCATAGAGGAGGGGGTTTGCACCTGCGGATATAAACTGTACCTGAAAAGCTCTTCCACAAGTTACGACGAATGCGTATAGGGGGCCAGCAAAGGTATGTGGGCGCAGTCTTTTTTTTATGTGCTCCCTGTTTATAGCTCTGACACACAGCTGAGGATTCACATTCAGTAAAAACTCTGGCAGGAATCTGACTGAAGTGCTTTTCTTCTCCTGATGAATTAGAAGCTAGTTTTATATGAACTTGAATAAGATGTAGTGTTCAAATGTCATTCTTTATTCCTAAGCTTCTCAGTGCAAGTAAAGATTTTAAGCAATACTAATACCGCCATTTCTGATGGGTAAAGGTAAAGCGACCCCTGACCATTAGGTCCAGTCGTGGCAGACTCTGGGGTTGCGGCACTCATCTTGCTTTATTGGCTGAGGGAGCCGGCGTACAGCTTCCAGGTCATGTGGCCAGCATGGCTAAGCCACTTCTGGCAAACCAGAGCAGCGAACGGAAATGCCGTTTACCTTCCCGCCAGAGCGGTACCTATTTATCTACTTGCACTTTGATGTGCTTTCGAACTGCTAGGTTGGCAGGAGCAGGGACCGAGCAATGGGAGCTCACCCCGTCGCGGGGATTCGAACCGCCGACCTTCTGATCGGCAAGTCCTAGGCTCTGTGGTTTAACCCACAGCGCCACCCACGTAATTTCAGTGGGTTTTTGTCATGGGTAAATATGTATAGGATTGCAGTCATGGTGTTTGACTTTTCTTGGTACTTCACAACAAGAGATGTTAGTTCCTTCTAGTTAATAAAAAAGAGACACTGTCCACTTTCACATTTCCCACTAAACCATAGTTTGGTGTGGTATGTACAAACTAGAATTCTGGTCAGTTTTGAAACATGCTAACTTCAAACCACTGGCCATGAAGCTGGCTTGTTTAAACTGACTCTAATTAGGGTAAACCACAACCCCCAGTTCAGATGCAGCAACAAGCTGATTTTAAAGGAAACAGAATTTTTTCCAAAGTTCTCCTTCCAGCTACGTGGGAGAAATAAGGGTGACGAGGAAGATGCAAGCCTGAGGCTCATTCTAGAGCCCATGCAAGCCGCACTAAGTTTAGTGTGACAAGTTAACATGGCCAGTGTGGGGAGGTAGCGGTAATGTTATCCAACACATCCCCGGCAAATGTAAAATTACTGGTTCTACAGAGGGCTTTATACAGTTCCTATTTAAAAGATCAGAGCACAATGTGAAATCTAGGAACATAGCATGTAACAGAAAAGCTGACAATCAAATCCAAAAATTATGGTGGTGCGTTCTCAAATACAAACACTATAATCATTTCTAGATTATATTTATTGACGTGACGGAGTGAAGAGTTCATAACACAATAATTGACAAGCAGGGGAATTAGGCAGGGCTGTGACATTCTGTAACCTTTATTCCTTTTGTCCTTAGAGTGACTAAACCCGCATTTATAAATTTGCCCTAATTTTAGTTAACACTTCAAATGCCTTGAGGTTATTATGTGACAAGTGTACATTCCTACACCAATGATTTGAGAAGGGGAGCATTTTAACACCAGACAGATATATGTATTTTTGGACGTGATCCAAGAATATCGTCTCTAGAAATTTTCTGCTGCTGTGTCCCTAGTTTAGCTTGACCTTCCGTTAAAGCCACAAGACGTGAGATCTGATGCAGCCGTTTCTACTTACACAGCACAGTGCAATGGAGAGAAAGGGTTCCCGATAAAGTTGCGGAAAGGTTTCTGTTCCAACAGTACCTCTATACAGCCTTCATTACCTGTAAGAAATTGGGTGATTTCATGTTACAAAAGCGCTTCAGGATTGCTTGCAACTGAACTAGCTTATATAACGCAAATTAGCACTTCAGCATACAGTCATACCTTGGTTTTCAAATTTAATCCGTTATGGGAGTCCGTTTGGCTCCCAGAACAGTTCGAAAACCAAGGTGAGGCTTCCAATTGGCTGCAGGAGTGTCCTGCAGCCAATCAGAAGCCGTGGAAGCTGCGCCGGACGTTCGGCTTCCGAAAATCATTCGAAAACCGGAACAATCACTTCCAGTTTTCGATCAGGAGCCGAAACATTTGAGTTCAAAGGCGTTCGGCTTCCGAGGTTCCACTGTACTAAGGTGCCTCATACAGAGTCAAACTGCTGGTTCATCTACCTGTATTCAGATTGGAATACAGCTATCGCTTTGATTATGTTCTCTGAATTTTCTGATGAAGCCTTGGTTCAAAAGGTGCACATAAAAGTGCATGCATTTGCATTGTGAAACATGTAAAAATGTGTGTTTTAGGGGAATGAATGACTGGATATAAGTGCAAGTTTTGGTGCTTTTGAAAAAATAGAAATACCTTTTAACATAGAATTGTTCAACCCCCTGCAATGCAGGGATAACAAAGAGACAGAATGGAGCAATGATTGAGTACACGCTCAAGTGACACGGAACAAGCTGCTCCATCCCTCCTTAATTCTGCTTTGGGTTGTGATTACAGTGGTGCCTCGCAAGACGAAATTAATCCGTTCCGCGAGTATCTTCGCCTAGTGGTTTTTTCGTCTTGCGAAGCAACCCTATTAGCGGCTTAGCGGATTAGCGCTATAGCGGTTTGGCGGCTATTAAAGGCTTAGCGGCTTAGCGGATTAGCTGCTAAAAGGCTATTAAAGGCTTAGCGGCTTAGAAAAGGGGGGGAGCGGAAAAAATATCTCAAGACTCGCAAGACATTTTCGTCTTGCGAAGCAAACCCATAGGGAAATTCGTCCTGCGAAGCGCATTGAAAACGGAAAACCCTTTCGTTTAGCGGGTTTTCCGTCTTGCGAGGCATTCGTCTTGCGGGGCACCACTGTATTAGAATGTGGTGCCTGGCATTTATTCACACTTGCAGTCTCACACCTACATGCTTGCCTGACTGCTCTTCTGAGAGTTTAGAAAAGTCTACAATCCTGGCTTCAACTTTACTTTGAACTCCACACCAACCTGAACATAGTACGCTGGGGGGGGGGGACGACACTTACCATTATAAGAAGCCCAGTGCAAAGGTGTATAACTCTGATTATCTTTAAAATTGTAGTCCCCTTCTGAAAGCGCCAACTGCAACAATTCACTCAGCCATGTGGCATGACCACGAGCTGCTGCGTAATGTAGAGGTGTCCTGCCTCTGGCGTCCTTACACATTATCAATGCTTCTTGTTCCAACAGCATTTGAACACACTCCTCATGCCCTGTCATAATCTGATTTAAAACACACATGCATAAATATATGGTGGGGGAGGACATTCAGAAGAGAACTGGATGGGGATGTGTAAGAAAAACATTTTAAATTGGTGTTTGACACAGTTAAGGGGGCAACATCGTGAAGATTGTGCTCCTGAAGTTAAATCATGAGGGAAACTAAATGAGAATGATGGAGAGGTTGCAAACAACTTGTTTTCATATGTGGTGGGAAGAGTCCAGTGGTGGGTGAGCTACAGGGGCAGGCCAGAAATCACAGCAAAAATACATCCATTACTCACAGAGACCCTTAAACATAGTCCCACTTAGTATGTTTGAAAGATGTAACAAATAAATTTTGCCCAGGAAGTAGTGGCAGCATGGTTAGAAATGGCTAATGTGATAAGTATTGATGGCCATCGCATGCAATCCAGTTCTATATTCCTGTTCCATTGTTGTACATCAGGTAAGAAAATTAATTTAAAAATAAAAGGAAAGATTCATCGTAGCAAATGTAGTGGAGCGGCATACACAAATAAGCCACCCGTTGCCCATTTGTTTCACATGCATGGAAAACATGGCTTTCGGCTTTTAAGGATACTACTGCCTGACTTAAAGAGCTGAATGCAAAAGAAAGCACCATGTCTGCATTTCTGAAAAATGATATCCCTGGCTTCTTTATAGTGTTGTTTATAAGTATACACCCACACTTTACACGAATTATGTGGCCAGTGAAGTTACCACTTTGCTTGCCTAAATGAATTAAATTGGTAGCATCAGCAGCCACACCACATGGTGACTCAACACAGATCATTGTGGTTACCACCTCAGAGAGTGGTGACCACCTCAAACAAGAGATTACAACACAACAAGAATGTTGAGGGTAATGCACATAAAACATTTCTTAGGGACAGGTAATGCTGGGACTGTGTTCCACAGTGTCAGCACCAAAACAGCAAGCCCCCCCAAGCCCACTTCTCAAGAGCATACTGTTACATGTACACATACTGGGCGGGATTCAACTAACATATCCTGCTAATGGAAGTGTGCGTTATGGGACTCTGGTTCTTGCCTCCCCTGAGAAATCCACTCCCTCAAAATGGCTTGGGGGGTTCAGGGTAACCTTGAGAACAGCATACGGAGGGAAAGAGGGAGGACAATTCCATCTGGCATGCTGAAAAGCTTGTGCTGATGCACAATTGCCATAGCACTATGTTGAATTCCTCCCATGGTTTTTGTTACCTTTTATTCTCTCCTCCGGTTAAAAATGTTGAAGCTTTTAATTGTCAGCAATTTAAACACACACACACACACACACACACCTTTCAATATAAAACATGACTTGTGGAGTTAGTTTTTTTTTAAGAAGAAGAAAAGTTCATTTTACTACATATATTCCATATCCCTGATTGTTTGGTTTTTTTTCCTTATCATGGCAATTCTCTTTTAAATAATTGCCTTTTTTTATTAGAACATAAAAGTTGCTTGGCTGAACTGGACCCAGATGCATCTGGAAGATCAGGAATGAGGAACCTATTGTTCTCTAGATGTTGGTAATCTAGATGTTGGGGTGATGGGGGCTGATTCAACAACATTTATACTTTGTTTTGGTCATCTGTACTCATGTTGAATACTATTATGCATGTTTCAGGCAGAATTCAAAAGGCATGCAGCAGACACATAGGACAAAATGTTCTAAAATCAGCAGTTACCCCTCGATGTAAAGCAGTGCATCCCAAGGAATCAGCTGCATCCACTGATGCTTCTTTTTCAAGTAACAAGGCGACGGCATCTATGTGCCCATAAGCCACAGCTAGCATCAAGGGAGTTCTAAGAAACGAGAGACAACAGCAGTTTTAATCTTACTTCTGTGGGGTTTTTTATTCAACATGCTATCCAAAAGGACCTGCCATTTTCACCAGACTTTTTAATGATGCTCCCTCTTTCCAACATTATTATTGCATCACATACTTGCTACACATAATTCCAGATATCCGATCCACAGATATTTCTAAATTGAGCAGCTAGTGTAGCCTTCCACAGACTACAATCCCCATCATTCCTGGCCTTGGTGCCTGGGGCTAATAGGTACTGAAGACCAACAACACACAGGGCCATCGTATTGGGTTACCCCGATCTAATATGAATCACAGTCTGTTTATTCAATCAGGAAAATCAAGTGGTGAAGGTATTTCTACACTGCAACAATTTCAGAGTTTTACTGATGTTGTCCCATGGGGGTGAGAGGGAGAGAGAGAAACAGGCTAAACCCTTCCCCCTGGCATGTTATATTTCCAAGTGCTGGGTTCTTTCTTTCTTTCTTTCTTTCTTTCTTTCTTTCTTTCCGCAGGGCAACATTTGCACATAAATTTCCCACCAAGCCAGAGCCTAAAGTAACACATTTCAGGAAATTACTACATATGCTCATTGAATAAACTAGCCCCAAGAAACAGATCAGAGAGTGCAGAGCAGGCCATCACTCACACAAACTGCTCTGCCTCCGACCAAAAGCCAGGAGGCTCAGGAGGAAACGTGAGAAGTGATGCCATGGCCGCCCCACTTTCCCCAGTGTCGGAAACCTCACGCAGCCTCATGGTAAGGGCCAGCCTTGGAAACAGATCCCAACTATGTTAACAACATCCTTCAATGCACCCCCTTACTCTTGCCTCTGTACGTTCCTGACAGGGAACTGACATCGGAGCTCGAGGCGGAGGGAAGGCTCTCATATGATGCTGGAGAAGGGCCCAGCAGGGAGAGAGGCAGCTCCGCAGAGGGGGAAGCTAATCAGCGCAACACCAGGGAAAGAGAGGGGCTGATGGGGATATCGGCGAGAGGGCTCCAAGACTCTTCACCGGACACCAGCGGGGAGAGCACGCGTCCCCCGCTACCCACGCCCACCCTGCGCAGAAGACTTCCGCGCAGATAGAGTAGGAGGAGACTGGGTGTCAAACAACTTTTATGTTGGAAAAGATTTAAGAAACGCCCACTGACGGATTCTGCTAGCGACTGAGGCAGCCACGAATTGAAGGGCTGTCCAGACAGAAAGGTTTAACAAGGCAACATAGCAGGGAGAGAGGTGGCAACTTACGGACGAGCAACCCCATACCATTATAGTTCCTAATGTAAATAAAACATTGCCCTCAGGGAGTCTGTTGCAAAAGGTTTACCACCTGAACCCCATTTACCAGCAGTGGCCTGGTCTCCACTGACAAAAGACCACACAGAGAGGTTGTAATAGAGATGCAAGAACAGTACATGCACTGCATCACTCTTCCCCCTTGGGGTATCGGCAAAATCCCCCCCCCCCCGGCCTCTTCCTGCCTGCTGGAATCTTTGCTGGTAGCTTTAATAATAATAATAATAATAATAATAATAATAATAATAATAATATTTATACCCCGCCCATCTGGCTGGGTTTCCCCAGCCACTCTGGGCGGCTTCCAACTGAATATTAAAAACAATACAGCATCAGACATTAAAAACTTCCCTAAAGAGGGCTGCCTTCAGTTGTCTTTTAAAAGTAAAATAGTCGTTTATTGCCTTGACATCTGCTGGGAGGGCGTTCCACAGGGCAGGCGCCACTACCGAGAAGGCCCTCTGCCTGGTTCCCTGTAATCTTACGTCTCGCAATGAGGGAACCACCAGAAGGCCCTCGGCGCTGGACCTCAGTGTCTGGGCTGAACGATGGGGGTGGAGACGCTCCTTCAGGTATACAGGACCGAGGCCGTTTAGGGCTTTAAAGGTCAGCACCAACACTTTGAATTGTGCTCAGAAACGTACTTCAGAAGCAGGTTGTCAAGGTACTGCCCCCCCCCCCCAATCATTTTCAGCGTGGCTGTTTTGCCTAAGTCTGGAAAGGTCAGAATATCCTCTAAACTCGGAATTAATCTGTGTGCTTCCAAGACCGAAATAATTAGTGCAAAATGCACAATTGCAAACCCAAAGCTGCTTCTGTGCTGCAGCTAACTTTATAAGAAACAGAAGCAGCGATTCTCAAGAGTCTATTACATTATTTTGATTTTGATCTAAATGCTAGGGCTTAAGGTGTTCCCAATATCACACATGTCACGCAAACAGATAAAAAACAAAGTGGACTTACTGTCCTTTCGCATCGGTCACATCAGGGTTATCTGCTACTTCTAACAAAAGCCGCAAACATGGAGTGTGTCCATTGATAACTACAAAAAGGGAAAACATTTTAGCATTCTGAAAATAAAGCCTAGAAGCTCATGCACTCTTACATCTAGTTATTCACAGCTGTCCCAAATTCTAGGCGTTTTCTCCTAAAGTGCACCCCAAAGGAAGAAAGAGATGTTCCCTACTTAGCACTTGAATATATGGATTTATATCTAGCGGGAATCAAATGACCAAAAGATCAGTTGGTATAGTGCAGGGGGAACACATATGGAGGGGAAATGAAGGCAGACAAGGAGATATTGTAGAGCTGGAAAAGGAAATTCGGGCAGGGGGAGGGAAACAGAGTCAGGGAGAGGGGGCCTGCTGAACAAGAGGCACTCCCCCAGTAGATATAGGTATAAAGGTAAAGGGACCCCTGACCATTAGGTCTAGTCGTGGCCGACTCTGGGTTTGCAGCGCTCATCTCGCTTTATTGGCCGAGGGAGCCGGCGTACAGCTTCCGGGTCATGTGGCCAGCATGACCAAGCCGCTTCTGGCGAACCAGAGCAGCGCACGGAAACGCCGTTTACCTTCCCGCCGGAGCAGTACCTATTTATCTACTTGCACTTTGACGTGCTTTCGAACTGCTAGGTTGGCAGGAGCAGGGACCGAGCAACGGGAGGCTCACCCCATCGCAGGGATTCGAACCGCTGACCTTCTGATCGGCAAGTCCTAGGCTCTGTGGTTTAACCCACAGCGCCACCTGCGTCCCAGATATAGGTATAGAATGTACTTATTTGTATATAGTGGGTCAACACAACTGCCTGAATTTTTTGACTGTCTTTGGTGGCATAGCAATGGACACTTCTTGTGAGGGACAGTGTCCCCAAAGAGCCAGGACAAGCTCCTGACATCAAAAAACGTTGCATTGTGCCACCAGTTGTAATAAAGAGAGCATTAAAATGTTGAGTGTGTGCCTGCACATACACACATGCAGCATGCTCAAACCCGGTCTGAGTGAACTGATATTAGCATACACTAGCGGCAAAAATTGTGGAAACCTTTCGGAGAAAGTGTATTTCTGAGGTTTGATGGCTCATAACACCACTTTTTTTGGGAGTAATACCATAAAATTATATACCAATTGAAAGATAATTTAATGAAGAATGTAATTCAACAAGGTTTCTTCAATTATCTGTATTCTATCAAAAGTTATAGCCAAATAATCAGAAAAAGGAGTGTTTAGAGACCCAAACAGGTGTCATCTTGTTTTGGCAATGATGGCTCATAGCACCACTTTCGGGGGTGGGGAGTAATTCAATAAAATTATATATCAATGGAAAGACAATTTAATGAAGAATGTAATACAATAACTTTTATGGAGGATTATTTATTACAACATAAATAAGGAGGCCATTTGTCAGTGTGTTATGTGATTGCTATCAAGTTGGTTGGGGTTTCTTGTTCTTTCATTTAGTGAGCTTGTAAAACGTAATAAAATTAAATAAATGGCGCAAAAAGTTGACTGGTCACCCAGAAAGTGATGTAAAATAGTAATATTAAGTGCACAAGGCTACAGCTATGAATAAATTAGAAGAAAAATTGGTGGAAACTTAAACAGAGGTGGCATTTCTAAATTTCTTAAGAGGTATAAGGAGACTCAGTCACTACAAAATCAGACTGGTAAAGGCAGAAAAAGGTGCACAACAGCAAGTGACGATAGAAGAATTGAGAGACTGTGCCTATGTGATATAAGAAAATCATCTGGGTGTATACAAGATGACATGGCGCAATGTGATATGAGTGCAAGGACTGTTTGGCGCAGACTGCAGGAATATGGTCTAAATGCTAGAATTTATGAGCCATCATTGCCAAAACAAGATGACACCTGATTGGAAATACACTTTCTCCAAAAGGTTTCCACAAGTTTGGCCACTAGTGTATGGTGTACAAATTTTATTCAGCCAATAGAGGTCTCTGTCAGACCATGTTGAGGTGCTGCAATATGTCAGTACAAAAGATCGCACTAGTCCTGTTTGTTTGGTACCATGCAGATAAATACACTGGATAAACAGCAGTATGCATTCCATACCAAACCAGAACATAGGAAAAAGTAACATGTCGACACTTAGTCATCAATTACAGGTGAGTTTGTGTGAATACAGAACAGACAGCTTCAAAAAAGGCCTAATAGCCAGTTCAGTAAGTAATGATAACTGGTAATAGTCTCAAGGGGGTAAGGAAGGAGTACAATTTATTGAAGATATTTGATCAAGATTTCTAGCACAGGCAATGAAATAGGTTCAATCTATGTTACTACTGGAAGAGGCCCAACCATAGCTTCGGTCTCTGCTGAATTTGTTTCCCACTGCTGAAGAGGTAAGGTGCCCTTTGGTCTAAAAAAGCAACTTGCCTCTTCAACAGCAAACACTCTATACATGTTCTTAGCAACATTGGAAGCTGCCTTGCGCTGAGCCACGCTCATCGGTCCATCTGACTCAGCATTCCCAACAGGGATCTCTTCTCAAGCTAAGTAGCTGCACCATCACCAGGCTACAACCCTGCCCCATTCTTCTCTTCTCTGCATGCAGTTTACTTGCGCTGCAGCCAACACGTACAAATCACAGCATCTCACTGACCTGCGGCATGAAGCGGGGTCCGTTGGGTGACGTTATCTTTCACCATAACAGAAGCACCCTGGTTGATGAGTGCTTCCACACATTCAGTGTGTCCCTTAAATGCAGCCAGGTCCAAGGCAGTATGTCCTTTCTCATCCTTAATATCCAGATCTCCCAGAGACTGGAGAAGCACCTCCAAGGCTTGATGATGACCATTATAGGCCTAGAGGTCAAAAAGTTACTACTTTAGACCAAAGCACTTCATAAGCATTTTACATATGGGAGATAGTCCTTATTATAATAATCAAAAATGAACACAGTGAAGAAAAACCCCACCTCACCCTCCCACTATGTATAAGGGTCTGGTGACTTCTGTTTCAGTGTATCTGAAGAAGTGTGCATGCACACGAAAGCTTACACCCGGAACAAACTTAGTTGGTCTCTAAGGTGCTACTGGACAATTTAATTTATTTCGACAGTGAAGACAAGTCATTATACTGGCGATATAGCTCATTTAATGCTTTTTTTGTCTTGAAGCATCCGGTTTCATTGCATTTAGTATTTACCACACCAACTTATAGTTTCTAATGCTTTTATCTGACACGACACTAATGCAAGATACCATGAAAAACTGATTAAAATCATTATGCAGTGACTTAGCAAAAACTGGGTCGTAGTGATTACAGGAAACACATCAAGTTACAAATGCTCTCCTCTAGAAGCGTAGGTATGTACAATTGCAAACAATCCACATACAAGTTATGAGATCTATGTTGCAAGAGATTTAGGTTACCGTGTTTTTCGCTCTATAGTACGCACCCGACCATAGGACACACCTTGTTTTAGAGGGGGAGAACAAGAAAAAAAAAATTCCCCCTCTCTGCTCAGCGCCCCTTCAGCAAAGCGGCAGGAGAAACGGAGCCCCTTCCATTTCTTCTCCCGCTTCGCTGAAGGGGCACTGCGCAGCTCTCCCTCTCTGCTGAAGCCAGGAGAGTCTTGCTCTCCTGGCTTCAGCAAAAGGAACGCGAAGCCTTAGGAGCGCAGCGCAAGTTCCCACTGCGCTCCGAAAGCTTCAGGGATAGCCACCTGAAGCCTTCGGAGCGCAGCGGGAACTCGCGCTGTGCTCCGAAGGCTTCAGGTTCCTTTTGCTGAAGCTGGGAGAGTCTTGCTCTCCCGGCTTCAGGGATAGCTTCAGGGATAGCTGTGCTCCGAAGGCTTATGGTTCCTTTTGCTGAAGCCAGGAAAGTCTTGCTCTCCCGGCTTCAGCAAAAGGAACTCGAAGCCTCCGGAGCGCAGCGGGAGCTCCCGCTGCGCTCCAGAGGCTTCAGGCGGCTATCCCTGAAGCCTAGAGCGTGAGAGGGGCTGGTGCGCACTGATCCCTCTCACTCTCCAGGCTTCAGTGAAAGCACCGCGAAACCTCCGGAGCGCGGAGGGAGTGCTCCCTCTGCGCTTTGGAAGCTTCACATTGCTATCGCTGAAGCCAAGGAGCCTGCATTCGCTCCATAGGACGCACACACATTTCCCCTTAATTTTTGGAGGGGGAAAAGTGCATCCTATAGAGCGAAAAATACGATATATAATGGCCAATTCTGTATTATCTTGATCAACTTTAGGTTAATTTTAAAAATATATACAAAATGGGAGATGGTCAGAAGCTAAACAACAGATACTTTGACAGCACAATCCTGTGCTTGTCTACTCCACTATGTTCAATTAGTCTTACTAATCCTATGCAATCCTATGTTTAAGATTGCAGCTTAAGGGCACCTCCAGACTTCCAGTGTTTTGTAGGTGGGATCCAAGCACATACCAGACTTCAGTTTTACACAATTAAAGTGCATTAATTGGCTCTGTCACCCTAGCACACTTTTAAAAAGGAGCAGACTTTTTGCAGTTAGGAAAGTGACAGGGAAAGTGTGGGATGAATGAACGGGAAGACATCCTGCAAGCAAATCAGGATGAATGTGGGGTGAATGCTCATTTTCATACAGCCACCTAGCAAACAAATCAGAAAGAATGCTCAATAAGGAACGGATGCAAATCAGAAAGAGTGGTCAACAAATGGGTTGCCTATGGGAGCGTTTAGTGGAGCTGCTACTGGATATCTAAAAAGCACTGAGCTTAGTTTACATGCAGTTGTGGCTAGATACAGTTTAACACCATTTTTCTGGTTCTCAGTTGAACAAGAACAATGCTCCTTTACAGACATGAAAATTTGTGAAATTCTCATTGAAATTCACGTATTTTGTTATCTGACGTTTCAACTCTCATTTTAAAAGGGTTTTTAAAAAATGAAATGCTCACTGCATACAACTGCAGCACAAGTGTAGATAAAGATCTCTTATGAAAATTAAATTTGGATGTGTATTCTCTGCATTTATCCAGGGTAGCTTGTAATTGTAGTGTTGTTGTAATTTTGGGTTTGTCCGTTCAGTTGACAAAATAGGGCTTTAATGCTGAAGAGGCAAATACAAAATTATTTCTATCTTACATTCATTCTAAAATCTTATTTTCATCAAAGCTAAAAGCTGCAGCATTTCAAATAGGATTAAAAATTCTAATTATTTCATTGATGTGCAATTCCTATGAATGTTAATGAGAACAGAATATGCAGGAAGGTATGCATTAAAATTCATATTGAATTTTATGTTTTAAGCATATGAGATAGACTGTTGGTTAAAGATGACATGTGTTCATGTTCATATCCTTTTCTGCGGGGAAGTATATTCATATTAATTTACATTCCTTTATTTCAAGTAACGACATAAACTAGATGAAAACGAAAACAAGGCCTTCAATGTGATAATAGGGTATTAAAAATGTGCAATCTGATTCCCAGCACCACCTGAGATTAAAGTTAATTTTTATTTTAGGACTGCATCAAAACAAAATTTGTAGCCTTGTTTGCAGGCTGCAAAATGGGATACCCCGTTCTTTGTTGATGCTTAAGAGGGCCCTACAAAGCTTAGCATAGTGTACTCATTGTACAGAGGAAGGAATTGGACTACAATTACCATGAGTCCCAGTGTCAGGAGTCCAGGTTCCCAGCTTGATGACACAGTGAGCATAGCTAATTAAAAAGGAGGATTTAATTGCAAAAACAAACAGATAGCTCCGGACGGCTCTAACAAAGCCTCTGGCAGCATCACTCAAGATGACCCTTCTGAAGACTCCTTCCGGTGTCGACAGAAGATACTGAATTTAGGACCCTTACATCTCTTGTTTAGCTTCCTATCTAGCAGCCCTCCCATTCGCCGACTCTTCAGACTTAGCAGATCAGCTCCAGCCTCTTCCTGTTCAGAAAGACTGTCTCTTGTTCATGCCTGTTTGTGCTTCCTGAGAGCTTTGGCTGTGTTCCAGCCTGCTCTCACCTACTGCCTTATCAGTTTGCCATTCAAGATCAGGAAGAGCCGAAGTTTGCAGCTGTCGGCTCTCTCCTGCCTGAGTAAAATCTAAGCTTCTCTGTTCCGGGCTGCTTTCTGTAGTTGGCTGCAAACCATTGCTTGGAGCTGGCTCATTCCTGACACCCAGCTAGTATGGTCGGTGGTCAGGATAGCTCAGTTGGTACATGAGACTCTTTATCTCAGGGTTGGGAGTTCAAGTCCCACCTTGGGCAAAATATTCCTGCATTGCAGGGGGTTGTACTAGATGACCCTTGTGGTGCCTTCAGACACTACAATTCTATGATTCTATGACCATACACAAAAGGAACACTGGGGGAATGGGCATTTTGAGTACCTCATTTAGTATCCTCCTTTTTCTTTCCAGCAAGAAATCCTATATATTGATAGCAAATGTATTCTCAAGTGCATGTGTGCTTCTGTAACCAAGACGGCACCGACCATGTACTTGAGAAAGGGATCAGAACCCCCAAGGTTTGTAGAAGTACAAAAAACAAAATACTGGCGGGGGTGGGGGGTGGGAGAATCCTAAGCGGGGGGGGGGGGCAGCCAAACACCTTGTATGTTGTTATTTGAGTTAGGCAGCAATATAATACCAAAACTGTGTACTTACAGCTAAGTGCAAAGGGCTTTTTGTAGCTGTTGAATCGGATTCCTCAAAAATGTGGCTCGTTTTCTCCAGAAGCTACAACAAATAAAGAAGTGACAGAGCTTTGTACCTCTGCTGAAATGATAATGCACATGAAAGAGGATGATTGACAAAACATGCATGTTTGGGGGAAGCGGGCATATCAGAAAAGATTAATTTTATTTAGTCTTCAGGCTAAATAATACCCCCCAGAGTTAACGGAAAACACCTGTTGTTGATGCTGCTGCTGCTGTTATTTTATATTGTATTTATACCAGTTTGATATTGTAAGCTGCTTTGGGCTAAGGAAAGAGGAGTGCAAGTACCTAAAAATAATATTTTTTAAAAATGTATAAAATAAACCAAAACCACACAGACAACTGGATTTAGATACTACTGACTTCAGTGACAGCAGGACAGAGCCTTTAATCAGCTTATCTCGTAATGAATCCTCACTGTTAATGGTGGCACTTTTCCAAAACAAAAAATAAAGCGTTACGATTATACTCAACACTAATGTTATTGTTATGAACTTTTTGCCTGTGTATAAGCTTCATTCCTATAACCATTTCCTTATAAGTTAACACACATAGGAATGCTGTCTACTATTCAGTGAACTTTAAGTCTACAGCTAGAATTGAGAAAAGGAACACACATATATCACAGAGACAGGCCGCCAGAACCATGGATGGAGGAGAAATTTGCTTCCTTTGGGATTTTAATACAAACATACACAATTTGCACTTTCTGAAACAATATCTGAAACCCAGCTATTCTTTGAAATCTGTGCTTCTCTGAATTTTGCAGTGATTCTCCAACTGTACCAAAATGTGTGTATTAGGGGAAAGTGAGCCTAAAAATGTATAATTGAAAATATAGAAAATATAGAAAATATAGTCTTGCGAGGCACCACTGTATAATGCGGGTGGGGAGTTTATTATTTAAGAAAAGGCAGGATTGGGGAGTGGCGCTGGTTTTTAATCTTAACCCTGATTAGAATGGGGGGGGGGGGCGAAAAGCTAATGAGATTACTACCCAGAATGCTGAATTCTTCTGCTCTAATGTCAACACAAAATTTGCCAGCAAAACTGATAGCTCCCTAGCTTACAGTACTTCTTGCCAGGCGTAATTCTTCGCGCTAATTGAGGATAAATTACCATGGGGATTTTCTATAATTATATATTGCGCCAGAGAAACAGACACGGTGGAGAAATGCTTATATCTGTTACTATGTAAATGCCTTCAAGCTTCAGGTCTACCAGTCTATACAGGGTTCAACACTTGCTGATAGTAGCTGCCCTGAGCCCGGCCTTGGCTGGGGAGGGCGGGGTATAAATAAAAATTATTATTATTTTTATTATTATTGTTGTTGTTGTTGTTGTTGTTGTTGTTGTTGTTGTTATTACTGCAGTGGTACCTCTGGATGCAAACGGGATTCGTTCCGGAGCCCCGTTCGCATCCAGAAGTGAACGCAACCCACATCTGCGCATGCGCGGATTGCAATTTGCCGCTTCTGCGCATGCACGTGACATCATTTTGACCGTCTGCGCATGCACGAGCGGTGAAACCCGGAAGTAACGCACTCCATTACTTCCGGGTCACCGCAGAGCACAACCCAAAAATACTTATCCTGAAGCTACTTCAACCCGAGGTATGACTGTATTGCCACATTTGATAGAGGAACAAACAGGTGATGGAATAATGGGTTGCCTTTAGGGAATGCAGCTATGATTCTAACTCATTCCACGACATCTGATTCTCAAATATAATGACACTAAAATTAATTATCTGTATTAAGACTATGTTAAAATTGTCAGATTGGCTGTTTCAATTAATAAAACCTGTATTCTAATTTTCTAAAAGTGGGTTTTTATGAGATGAGTCCTTGCTAACACATTTTGCCACTCCTGACAGTTGTGGATTATAGCCAGTGACGGGGACAAAGGTATCAGCTTCCTTATCCGACCAGTTCTCTCAAACTTAGCTTCCAAAGCACCTAACAGGGCTGAGCGATATCTGATTTTCAACATCGTGATGTATCGAGTCATGTGAAACACCCTCGCATCAGACATCAAGGAAATAAACAACTATCTGACTTTTAGAAGACATCTGAAGGCAACCCCGTATCGGGAAATTGTTAATGTCTAATGTTTTACAATTTTTTATGTGCTGTAAGCCGCCCAGAGTGGCTGGGGAAACCCAGCCAGATGGGAAGGACATAAATAAAATTATTATTATTATTATTATTATTATTATTATTATTAATATTATTCCCGTTAAGTCCAATGGCACTGTGTCTAATGTATAGCTGAAGGAGCGTCTTTTCCATCGTTCTGCCCAGACACTGAGGTCCAGTTCTGGGGGCCTTCTGGTGGATCCCTCACTGTGAGAAGTGAAGCTACAGAGAACCAGGCAGAGGGCCTTCTTGGTAGTGGCACTCGCCCTGTGGAACGTCCTCCCATCAGATGTCAAGGAGATGAGTAACTATATAACCTTTAGAAGACATCTGAAGGCAGCCCTGTATCGGGAAGCCTTTTAATTTTTTTAATGTTTTTATATATGTTGGAAGCCACCCAGAGTGGTTGGGGCCACCCAATCAGATGGGCAGGGTATGGATAATAATAATAATAATAATAATAATAATAATTATACTGCCCTATACCTGGAGGTCTCAGGGTGGTTCACAGAACAAAATCAAAATATAAAACCACAAAATACATAATCAAAATAAAAACAACAACCCAATAACTCCCCCCCCCAAAAAAACCCACATTTTAAAAGGGTATAGGAAATAAAATAATAATATTTTAAATAAAATTATTGTTTTCATTATTTCTCTAGTCAGTGTGTTTTAAAACTGCAGTGTCAAACACGATCCTGTTCTTCCCCTTTTCTCTAATTTTGTTTTCCCTTCTTCTCCCCTTTCTCTGAACATTTCTTTATTTTGGCAGTTGGTAACTAGACTACTTACTACATACTTTAGCAAGCAAATAAAAAAATATAATTAAAAAGTTGCAAGGCCAATCTAAATTTGCTTAGTTAGTCACGTACATCGCTCATCCTATCTTAGGGATGTGGAGGGGGAGGGAATTTGACTCAGTTCACATTTAAATGTAAATCTACATAATTTGCAGTTTTGAAAATATTATGTGGACTGAAATGTCCAAATGCACAGCTCAACAAACATGGTTGATTTACTAGCGCACAACTGATTTGATTTAGATTTAGATTTGATGCCAAAGTCTTAACAGTGTTTCAGTTGCACTTTCTTTCTCCAAGAGCAAAAAAAATGGGGAATTATATGTCATGAAAGTATATTATAAGTTTATTTATACTATATTGACACAGAAAATATAGGGGATACAGGGCAGGAGAATAAGTACCGTATTTTTCCGTGTATAAGGCTAGGGCCCCCCTCAAAAAATGTAAAAATCAGTGGACGTCTTATACACGGATAGTGCCAAGGGTGGATTGGCAATTGGTTGTTGCCCCAAAATAGGGGGCGTCTTATACATGGTGGTGTCTTATAGACGGAAAAATACGGTATGTCCGGTAGGCCAGCTAAGAAGCACTGCAGAAAGACATTTATTTTATACATGATATTTTATCAGTTCAATAGCCTTCCATGTATCATTTGACAGCAATCAACATGTCATACTTATCAGACTTATAATTGAATTTTTCTTTGGAATGGCAGCTTAGGAAAAAACCAATACAGTTCAAGGATGTTAATCTTATCACAACCATGAAATATTATCAAATGATCTCAGTTTCTATTTCTGATTAATGAAGGCTCAAAAGAATTAGCCCAGAGAGGAATGAATACACTAGGGGGAGAGGCTATTTTTAGTATAGCAATACATGGGACTGTCACTCAAACGCTTTATGAATGGTTGACCACAGATAGAGATGAATGAGTTCCAAGTATCTGCATCACTCCTTTTCCTTTTGTGACATGTTATTTAAGATGGCGTCGCTGCCTCATTTACTTCCCAGACTATGCAAAGTCTGGTAGACAAAGCCTTCTCGACACTTTTTATATTAAAACTGAAGTACCATGATAACAAATGCCGTTACTTGTGAAACTCTGCTAAAGGCTGCATCTGTCAGTATTTTAAATATCACCGCTTCCCTACTGAGGAGCAGCAAAACGTAACGCAGAGAAGACAGCAGCTTGCTTTGGGGGCGGGGGGAACTGTGGCATGGAATTGAACTGGTTCCCCCACCGCAATGAAGCTTATTATTCAATTAGTTTCATAGATAACATGGTGCATACCCCATTTATTGCAATGGGGACTTCAACACGTGCTCTGCGACAAGGAGCGTTGAGGAAAGATGGTCATTACGGTGTAACTCAAGAAAACGAGTCTTCCCCTCCATGTGCCTTTTACTGTAAAGGGGTAAGGTAAAGGGGACCCCTGACCATTAGGTCCAGTCGTGACCGACTCTGGGGTTGCGGCACTCATCTCACTTTATTGGCCGTGGGAGCCGGCGTACAGCTTCTGGGTCATGTGGCCAGCATGACTAAGCTGCTTCTGGCGAACCAGAGCAGCGCACGAAAACGCCGTTTACCTTCCCGCCGGAGCGGTACCTATTTATCTACTTGCACTTTGATGTGCTTTCGAACTGCTAGGTTGGCAGGAGCTAGGACCGAGCAACGGGAGCTCACCCCGTTGCGGGGATTCGAACCGCTGACCTTCTGATCGGCAAGTCCTAGGCTCTGTAGTGGCCCACAATACCTAGCCCGTTCATGAAGAGTCACGGAATCAACAACCCTATATGGAAAACAACACTTCACTTTCGGCAGCTGGTATGCCAAGGGTACTGTCAAACTACAGAAGCAGTTGTTGACTGTGGCCATCAATCAGCAGAGTTAGCCTCAGGCATTTCCACTCACATCTGCAGTCTAAAAGGGTTTTGGAGATTTCGTGCTGATTAGCCAGCCATTCATCTCCCCATTTCCAAGGTCTACTTTATGCAGTCTTGAATTCTGTCCGTTCTGGGGAACCACCCTTCCCTAACCCCATACCCAATATTAAAGTCTAATAGGACTCAAAAACAACCACCACAGCCCTGCAGAGTTAAGAACATGACAAACTGTTTGTCAGAAACTAACATGGCATGCAGCATCTCAGTAGCAGTCAGGGCCTACTCACCAGTTCTAAACACTGCCGGTGTCCATAAGCAGCAGCATAATGCACGGTATTGTACCCATCTTTGTCCTGGATTGACGGGTTGGCTTCATTTTGAAGAAGGAATTCTAGACACCTGTGGAATATTTGTAAGTATAAATGCGAAGTTGTACCAGCTGATTCGCCATAGATGCCAAGACGACAACATTTCCTGGTGTTGAGTATAAACTACCGTATTTTTTGCTCTATAAGACTCACTTTTTCCCTTCTAAAAAGTAAGGGGAAATGTGTGTGCGTCTTATGGAGCGAATGCCGGCTGCGCAACTATCCCAGAAGCTAGAACAGCAAGAGGGATTGCTGCTTTCACTGCGCAGCGATCCCTCTTGCTGTTCTGGCTTCTGAGATTCAGAAATTTTTTTTCTTGTTTTCCTCCTCCCAAAACTAGGTGAGTCTTGTGGTGTGGTGCGTCTTATAGAGCGAAAAATACGGTAACTAGCTTTTTCATTGTGCAAGGAATCTTGCACCTGTTACATGCTGGCTTTTCCATCATATTCACTTAGATTTTGTACAGAAATAACCAGTGTTGTGGATAAGAATAATAATTTATTATTATTTATACCCCATCCATCTGGCTGGGTTTCCCCAGCCACTCTGGGCGGCTCCCTGTAAGGATTCCTGCTCCGTGCTTGCAGTCATGGGATTGTTTTCTATCACATGACAGTGTATGTTTTCATTCCACATAGTGGGAAGTGATGGAGACAGGATGTTTATGTTACTGTGTTTCCGTGATGTGGGACTACTGTCCTTTGTTCTTTCTCTTTGCTGTCTGATGAGAAAGAGGAAGGAGCTAAGTCAGAATGCTCCGAGTGTATTATATGTAAATAAAGACGATTAGCCAAAATGTTGCTACTGAGTTTGTTACGCAAACTGCTAACAATCTGCAGGATCCTTAAGCGTGCTAATGCCACCTGGTATCAGTCGCTGTGATGTTTAGGCTGGAGAAAGCTTTTGAAGCTCCCGAACGACCGACCAGGAGGGAGAGAACATGCCAGTTTGGCATGTGTCTCTGCCAGGGTGCTACACGTGAGTAGGACGATCCTAACGCTCCCAACAGAATATTAATAATGATAATAATAAAGCGATAAAATATCAAACATTAAAAACTTCCCTAAACAGGGCTGCCTTCAGATGTCTTCTAAAAGTCGTAAGTCATAAGATCCCTTATGATCAGCTCTCCTACTGCTCCAGATTCTAAAACCCATTCTTTTGGAAGAATCAGCTGCTGTAGTAGAGTCGCTGCTTCAGCTACATAACCCCACACATTATAAATGTCAACCTATGCATTTCTCAAAACCAACAGCTTTCCTCATGTTGTCTATTTACTTGGGAACAGCTCCATAGGAAAGAGATTCGATGACACTTTCTGTGTCACTTCCTTGCATGCATATTCTACCTCGTTGACAATCGACACAAACACTACAACAAAAAACCATGGCATAAGGAACATCAGCTATGAATATTAAATTTGTGAAGGACATATATTCCTTGCAGCATATTATCACAATGCATTTGATTTGGACAACAGCACACCACATTTAAAATGCCTCGGAACGCTACAGCGGCAGCCAGAACGGAAAAGTTAAAAGGACACACACACACACACATACACAAATATCTATAGACCATAATTCAAAGGTTAGCGCTTCATCGCCTCAGCGGTTGAATGTAGCAGCACAGCAGGTGAGCAAAAATAAGGAATGCACATAACTGCAACCCACGGAAGCAAAAGCATTATACGGAGATGGAGTCAAACTGCTCTAGTGACACCAAACTTACAATGCAGCTGCTTTTTCCTTCATTTCATTGGCTCTTTCAAGTTCTTCAGCATTTTCATGGGAGTTACCCAAAATATTCTTTCTTCTTAACATAAGGGACAGAAAAACGCAACTCATTTTGAAAACTGACACTTCAGAGATTCGCATAAGCGACCAGCCATCATTTTCACTTCAGAGCAGTGTACATACTTAAGGGTGCCACCAGGAAACCTTAATAATAATAATAATAATAATAATAATAATAATAATAATAATATTGCTGCAGGGCGCAATCCTCTCCCTGATGCTTTTTAACATCTTTATGCGTCCCCTTGCCCAGATTATCCGGAGCTTTGGGCTGGGCTGTCACCAATATGCTGATGACACTCAGCTCTATCCGCTGATGGATGGCCACACCGACTTGGCCCCGAACACACTGACCAGATGCTTGGAAGCTGTGGCTGGATGGTTTCGTGGGAGCCAATTGAAACAAAATCCTTCGAAGACAGAGGTCCTCTGGCTGGGTCGGGATGGCATGGGGATGAGGGACCAACTGCCTTCTCTTGCGGGGGCCCAATTAGTGCCATTGCCTTCCGTTAAGAGTTTGGGTGCAATCCTTGACGCCTCCCTTTCCATGGAGGCGCAGGTTACAGCAACAGCCAAGGCAACATTTTTCCACCTTCCCCGCATCAAGCAGTTGGTCCCTTACCTTTCCCGCCCCGACCAGGCCACAGTGATCCATGCGACAGTCACCTCCAGGCTTGACTACTGTAATTCGCTCTATGCGGGGCTGCCCTTGAAGCTGTCCCAGAAACTCCAACGGGTGCAGAATGCTGCAGTGAGGCTCCTTACGGGGTCTCTGCCATGGGAGCATATTCACCCAGTGCTTTTCCAGCTGCACTGGCTCCCGGTGGAGTACAGGGTCAGATTTAAGGTGCTGGTTTTGACCTTTAAAGCCCTTCACGGCCTAGGACCCTCGTACCTACGGGACCGCCTCTCCCGGTATGCCCCACGGAGAGCCTCAAGGTCCACATATAGCAACACCCTAGTAGTCCCGGGCCTTAAGGAAGTTAGATTGGCTTCAACCAGAGCCAGGGCCTTTTCAACACTGGCTCCAGCCTGGTGAAACGCTCTGCCTCATGAGACCAGGGATCTGATTTCTTTCCGCAGGGCCTGTAAGACAGAGTTGTGCTGCCTGGCCTTTGGCTTGGAGCCAATTTTATTCCCTCCCTCTCTTTATTTTTTCTTTTCCTTCTCCTCCTGCAATGAGGCTACATTTTAATATTTTAATGTTTCATTATTTTAATGTTGTATTTTAATTTTGTTTTTAAGTTGTAATCATTCAACTTGTTTTTATTATTGCTTGTAAGCCGCTCTGAGCCTGGCCTTGGCTGGGGAGGGTGGGGTATTAATAATAATAATAATAATAATAAAATAACTGACTGTCTGACCTATGGACAAGGCTAAGAGTCACATCAAGCTTCCATAACAAACGTTCCAGAAATTTTGCAAAATTATTGTCACAGGGCAGATGTTACTGTCATGTTTGCTGTAACTGCCTGCACAACTGTTTCAATACCTCCAGGTCTTTTTGGACTGCAGTTCCTATCAACTTCTGCCTGCATAGCCAATGGTCAGGGATGAAAGGAGCTGTAATCCAGCAACTCCTGTCTGGAGAAATATGTGTCTCCTAGAAATGTAGCAGCTATCCTATATCAACCACTTTAAACTGATGTTTCACTGAGGTTCCTGGGCTAGATGCACCATGCGTTTGATTCCCTAAGGTTGCTTTTGTATTCTTCATGTTTAACCGAGATCTACCTAATCTACCACTGGTGGACTCGTTCCTGGCCTTTTCCATTCTTAAAGAAGATTCACAAAACAAGAAAGTTAAACTCTATGGCAGCTCATGATGCCACTAGCAGCAAACCTGTTCTAACTAGACTCTTCCTTGGGAGTTCAGAATGTTCCTGTTCTTAAAATAGAATGGAAGAAATGAGGACTTGGGGTTTATCACTATTAAAATATGAATGCATTCTGTTTCATTAGCAGAAATCCTGAATGCGGCCCAAAAGCATTTCCTCATACATAATTGGCTCCCTGTCCAGGAATATCGTTAACGAATCAGGTCAGTCAAAATGAGAAGCTTGGTATGTCCATTTTAATAAAGAGAGACAAAAGAGGAAAAGGCACAAAAAGTTCAGCACTCCTATTTTCAGAATTGTTTCCCCACAAGGTCTGGTCTTCTCTCTTAAGCACCCAGTGCTGTTGTTTGTGGCATTTGCCACTTCAGTAGTTGGTAAGAACCTTATTCATTATTAAATTTATATCCCACCTTTCCTCCCAAAGATTCTAGGGCAGCAAACAACAGATGATAAAATTATAGAAACATATAAAAAGCATATCCAATACAATGCAGAAATATCTCAACTGAAAAGGTCTGTTGAAAGAGGAAGATCTTCATCAGGCGCCAAAATGACAAAAGAGGTGGTGCCTATCTAATATTTAAGGGAAGCGAATTCCAAAGGGTTGATGCCACAAAACGAAAGGCAGCAAACACTTGAACCATGCCATTCACTCAATCACAGTGGAATGTTGTAAATGCCTGAGGAAAGAATTCTGCCACAATATATACCTTAACATTTTAAGACCACTTAAAATATTTCTGTTTTCAAACCCTTGACTGGAGAAAAATGACTATGTCCAGTTTTTAAGGCCCATCGCAACTTGACCCCCCTTTTTTTACAGCTATACCTAAAACATTTTACAATGCCCCCATGTAAGTAGCATGCACAGGTATAGCGCACACTGATGTTTTCAGATACGTGTGTCGGACATTTACATGTGCCAGGGAACTGGGATTGGCTAAACCTCTTGGTTGTAAGTACAAGTGGTACCAATATTTGCTGTATGGAGCCAATTTTAAAGAGCATTAATCATATCCTTTCCTTTCCCCCCTAAAAATATTTTCTGTCTCTACATCATGGAAATCTATTCCATCAGGTACCACCCCACCCCCTTTTCTTTCTTTGATATTCATAGGCAGTTCAGATAGATCCATTTCTTCGGCATAGCTTTTGAGATTATCTTTGCTGGAGACTTTAAGCACGGGGTACGTCCCCAGCTGCTATGGAATCTGTAGCAAGCTAGGTAGAAAGGAATCATGTTACGATGACTTGGGGGTTACAGGAAGAGAGATTATAATCAAATCCTCTGGTACCAATACATTATGGCAGGCTACAAAGGTACAAATTCACCCAGCTGTGACTATTATATGTGGTAAATTTAACACACAAACACAAGGAGGAAGAGAATTCAGGCAGATCTACACCAACTGTTTAAAGCACATCCAATGCATGTTTAGAGCACATGACACACACACACACACCCAAAGAATCCTGGGAACTGTAGTATACTAAGGTTGCTGCAAATGGTAGCCCTGTGAGGGGAAAACTACAGTTCCCATAATTCTTTGAGAGAAGCCACATGCTTCAAATGTGAGTTGGATGTGCTTTAAACGTGTGGAGTGGACCTGCCCTCAGTCATTGGGCCAGGAGATTTGAGGGAGAGCAGTATTATGGGGGTATTTTAATTTCTGCCACAGTGCAAGGTTCCTGCCGAATCCTTCTGTCATCTCTTGAGTGCCTGATGTGATGGGGCCCTATGACAGAATAGTCTCAACGCCTCCCCTAATGCATGTTTCGTCTGATATTTCTGTATCTCCAGGTATACAAAAAATGTTCTGAATTGCAATGGGTTCTTAGAATAAGAACCATAGGATTGTAGGGTTGGAAAGGACCATGAGGGTCACATAGGAATTTATGGCCTAATGCAGGGCTTGAATACCTGAACTACAGTGGTGCCTCGCAAGATGAAATTAATCCGTTCCGCGAGTCTCTTCGCCTTGCGGTTTTTTCGTCTTGCGAAGCACGGCTATTAACGGCTTAGCGGCTATTAGCGGCTTAGCGGCTATTAACGGCTTAGCGGCTATTAACGGCTTAGTGGCTTAGCGGCTTTAAGAAAAAGGAAACAAACTCGCAAGACGTTTCGTCTTGCGAAGCAAGCCCATAGGGAAATTCGTCTTGAGGAACGACTCAAAAAACGGAAAACTCTTTCGTCTAGCGAGTTTTTCGTCTTGCGAGGCATTCGTCTTGCGGGGCACCACTGTATCAAATGACTGAATCGTCTTTGCTGCCACACACTTGTGGCCCTTTGTGTTCTCTCCTTTTGAGAAGAGCAGCCATATACCACAAACCCACCTACACTTTTACATCAGGAGGACAGAAACTTGAGGAACGGCATCACAGCAACATTACCATAGGGAGAAAACATCTACAGTGCTCCTCTCCGGTAAACAGAGTCCCTCTTGTTTCTGTCTGCATGAAGAAAGATCCTATATAACTTAGTAACTAAGGACCTGGTTTTACCAGTAGGCTCATGAAATCTAAAATGGCTCTAGGTGAATTTTTTTACATATCACACACAGCTTCTACCTGTGTGAGGAACTAACCTCAAGAGGGAACAATTCTATGGAAAGATGGTATTAGAAAGAAGTGAAGTAATTTTAATCTGTTTAGACAGAATGAAAAGTGAGGCGATTTCAATTTGTTTTAGCATTCTAACTTTTGTATGTATGATTGCGATTTTTCTCCCCCGGTTTTATCATTTTATCTTTTTTGTAAACCGCTTTGAGGGTTTTTTTGTTTTGTTTTTTTACAATCAAACGGTGTCTAAATTTTATGAAATAAATAAATAAATAAATAAATAAAGTCCAAGCTGCTGCATTTGCAGATATGACAGCAACTTGAAGGGAACTGTGAGGCTTCTCAGTACACAGAGGACATAAGTTATTCAAAGTAATCAAAGTAGCTGAATGCATTCATGAAGGGGAAAGGGAATACTTTTGGTTCTGGGAGTATTTTTTCTGAAATAAGACTGTTGCATAAAGAGACCAGAAATGACACTGGCTTAGCGCTGAAGATGAAACAAGGAATGCAAATAGGCTTGTTTACTTTCTGTCCATGTCTGAGGCAGCAGCATAGTGTAAAGCCGTCCGTCCCCAGTCATCTGTTTCGTTAATATTGGCCCCCGTGGTCACCAGCGTCTCCATACATTGGAAATGACAATTTGCAGCTGCGTAATGCAGAGGTGTCCTGAAAAATAAATAGAAACGAATTAGCTCAGACACTACCTTGAGTAACGGCGTGCGTTACGTTAACTGCTCCTGACAGCAACATTACTATAGGGGGAACCCATTTTGAGGTAACAATAGCAGCTATTTAATTGAATGCAGAACATATTCTTCCTCCTGCGGTGAAGATTAGAAGTAGGCGTTTGGGAAATGCAAAAGACCATGGGCTGCGGGGGGGGGGGGAGTACGGAGAGAAGAATTGAACAAACAGAGGGATGTGGAATGTTATTCACAAAAAACCCACTAAAAACAAGGAAGAAACAAGGAACACTCCTGAAAGGGAGGATAGGGAGAAATAATGATAATTCTTCTCCTACGCTGTGCCTGTGAATTCCCTTTATAGGTTTTGCACCTGCAATACGCCAACTCTATAAGGGCATTCCAGAGCTCCAGCCAAGGAACTGGTGCTCCTCTCTATCTTGTTGAGGATGTAAACATTATTTTCAGCACCTATGCATTCACTGAGAGGGGAGCACCGTCCTGCTTAGTTCTGTACAGTGAGTGGTACCTCGGGTTACAGACACTTCAGGTTACATACGCTTCGGGTTATAGACTCCGCTAACCTAGAAATAGTACCTCAGGTTAAGAACTTTGCTTCAGGATGAGAACAGAAATTGTGCAGTGGCAGCACGGCAGCAGCGGGAGGCCCCATTAGCTAAAATGGTGCTTCAGGTTAAGAACAGTTTCAGGTTAAGAACGGACCTCCAGAACGAATTAAGTTCTTAACCCGAGGTACCACTGTACTCACCATAATATCAACTGCAGCTCCAGGAGCTTTCTCTGTGGTGGGGGTAGAGAACCTGTGGCCCTCCTCCTAGAGATGGGATTGTAACCCAGAACATCCGGGAGGCCATGGGTTCTCCATCCCTGCCCTATGAAGCCTTTCTTCACTGTGATTCTTTGTTAGCCTTTTCAACAAAGCTTGCCCTCTTACTTTGTTGCTTGACTAAGGGCAGTAACTTAGCCATCTTCTCCACCAAGACTTATGAAAAGTATATCTTACATCCAGAAACACATATAAGCAGTGCTTTTTTTCTAAAAAAAATATATAAATGTTTAGGGGTGCTCTCATTTTCCTACTCATACTGAAATACTGTCAGAATCTCCACTCGGCCAAGCTGATAAAGCTCATCTTCAGGCCGAGTCCTTCAGAATCGCCCTCCGGCGAATAATTAACGACCTGAGCCTTTGATAAGGCCTCAGGCACGTTCCCCCATTCAGCAGAGAATCCAAAACAGCATGCGGAAGTGATGAGATTTATGGCTACATCACTATGCTTTATTTCTTACGCAGACAGCAAAGAAATATACATCCTCTCTCTATGAAAGCAGAGAGCAACTGAACAACAAACGAACAAAGGAACAGAGAAACCAGTACGTCACATCCGTCTCCCTTCTCCTATGAGACTTCCAATAGCCTGGACTGTCTCTGGAATGTAAACAGAGCCTTGTGACTTTAAGCAGCTGCTCAGTGGCAAACAGAAACTAACATATACTGCCCCTTAATGAGGCCAAACTTAGATTCACAAAATGTTTAGGGGTATGCGTACCCCTGCGTACCCCCCCCCCAGAAAAAAAGCACTGCATGTAAGGTTAGGGAGCACTGGTTATACATACGCTTGGCAATACTTGATAAAAATGAGTGCTGCTCGATGACCTCTTTATACATTGGCACATTAATGCAGTTTGGGCCAAAAGCAAAGCAAAAATTGCTTATTTTTTATTTATCAAATCTATATCCCAAGCTTCCTCCGGAAGGAGCCCAGAGAAGCAAACAGATACACAATTTAAGAGCAGAAACATTATAAACCAGTTAAAACATTCAAAAAACTATTGCAGTCAAAAGTACTCTAAAAGCAGTTGCAGTTAAAAGCATTCAAGAATCCAAACTGTATTGGGAAAGAAAGAGGAAAGAATAAGCCATTGGTGGCAGGTGATTTTTTTTAATAGAAAGAACAAAAATCTATTTTATGGATTCAGTGTAGACTGCACCTGTATTTTTTGGCATTACACTTGAGGCAGCAATATACTACAGGGGATGCCTTTTTCCTGTCCTGCTCAGGTGGAGATTTAAATAAGGGGCAGCCCCACAGCAACGTATAACCACTGCCACCATCTGTCTCAGTTTCTCATTCTCATCTTCTCATGCTCACACTTCAGCCTATCAAAAATAACCTAAAACTTCAGGAGGGAGGGAGGGGCGGAAAAAACCCAGTGCTACGAAATCAGGACCGGGCTACGTACTCAAGAGCCCTTAGACAGATTTGAGATCTGGATGCAGAAGCCCAATGTTTGTCTGTGGCATTCTAGATCTGAGCAGAAATATGCCAGCATCAGGAATTGTGTTATGTAGCTTTCATCAAGGGTCGAGTTTTAGAAGTCAAGGATGAGCTTCCTTTAGTTTTGTCTGTTATACTCATGTATTGTTAGGGCTAAAGTTCTTGTCTTTCATTTTGAATTTTTTTTTAAGTACGGTAAATTACAAACCTTCCATGTTTGTCTTTTTTATTGAAATCTGCTCCACTGCTCTGCAAGAGTTTTACACAATCAACGTTACTGAAAAGACAAAGAAAGGAAGAGAATGCATGAACTGAAATAAAACAGACACTTCGCATTGATGGAGGGGCAGGGAGTTTCTCCATTAACAGTTCGGGTTCTGGGAAGAACCAGCTAGGATAAGCAATCTAAGCAAGAACAACTGAAAGAACAATTTGTAAATATCTCTTCTGTCCACACAGAAATCCTTGGGATACCTTCTGAATTAGCCAGCATAGTCCTATTCAGGCAAATGGTACCAGGAACATGTGAGGGTAGCCATGTTCCTTTGACAACACCACACATGCCGGCTACGCCTCTGGTGGATGAGTGATCATAGGCAGTCTGATGGGAGCCATGAATAATTCTTCCAAAGGATTGGGAGCCCCGGTTAACCTACTTTAAGTCATAATACCTGCCACTGAATAAACCAATGTGATTTTCTTCAGAGCATATAACAAAGGACTGTTTTAAATTAATCTATACAAATTTAACCCCAACCGTTTAATCGGAAAGAACCACTGCAGCCAATTCATTTCAAAATTTTGTTAAGACATTAAAGGCATGATCTATCAAGAAGTTCTCCTTCACAACTCTCACTGTGGTCAAGAAATCACAGTCCCCATTCATTGTTGCAAGTTTTTTATGTGCAGGAGAATTTCCTTCAATGTGGGAGGTGTCTTCAGTTTGCTAAATGGGTATCTCATGCAGTGCCCTCCAGATGACTGCAACTGCCATCATCTCATACCATTCACCATATTGACTGGGGTTGTAAGACCAGCATTTGGGGAGCAGTATGTTGGCTCCCCCAGTATTGACGTTTGTTGGATGCAGGACTTATTATGAATGAAAGAGCTGACATTCTTTTTCAATTGGTCTGTCTCTTAAACATCAGAACTGTACCAAACCCCTTAAAATCTGTTGCCTGTTTAGCCTCTTTCATGCTAAAAACTAAGTCCTGATATGCACAAATGTGGGAACGGTGGACGTTAAGACTTGTTTTACGGCTAGCCTTTGATACAAGGGGAGGGCACAGTCTGTTAAAATGAAAGATTTGGCTACAGAATTACAGGATGAGGATTGCTTTCCCCTCTTTCTGGCAACTTGCCTTCCAGGATGGCAATTTAGTTATTTGGCCTGTATGAAAAAAGAACAAAGTGTTCACTTCTTTGAGCTGGTCTGGCCTGGATAAGACAGGACAAAAAAAAATCTGCTCAGGCAGAAGAGGTAGTAAACAACCATCTAGTGCAACTTGTGCTCTCTAACAGAAGGCCACTTATTATTAACTCAATCCAGGTTTAAATCAACGTTTAGGGTATTTAAGTATGGTATAGCAGAGGGCCCAGGTTAAAATATAGTTCCTTGTCTAATGCAGTAGACATAGTAGACATGCTAGGTCTCACATAGTATCACATAGATCAGGTCATGGTGGCAACTCCCTTGTCATGGAAGGAGTAGCTACAGTCATACTTCTGCGAATGTCCGCCCCTTCGATAGTCCATTTCGGCGGACGTCCACAGCAAACCCGGAAGTACTGGAATGGGTTACTTTCGGGTTTGCTGCTTAGCGCACGCGTAGAAGTGCAAAACTGCTCCACGCGCACGTCCAGAGTGATGCTCTGTCAGCGACTCTTTCGTCGAGCGTCTGGGGCTCCAGAATGGATACCGGACGCTCGACGAGGTAGCACTGTACTGTTCCCCGCTGAGAGAGAAAAACGATGTATTAAATTAGCAGCCTGCTGAGAAGCAATGCATTCTATGCTGTGGTTTAGGATGACAGTGGTACCTCGGGTTACATACGCTTCAGGTTACATACGCTTCAGGTTCCAGACTCCGCTAACCCAGAAATAGTGCTTCAGGTTAAGAACTTTGCTTCAGGATGAGAACAGAAATCGTGCTCCGGCAGCGCGAGGCCCCATTAGCTAAAGTGGTGCTTCAGGTTAAGAACAGTTTCAGGTTAAGAATGGACCTCCGGAATGAATTAAGTACTTAACCTGAGGTACCACTGTATAGGATATGGTGCTCTCTTTTCTGCAAGTGGCATGTATGGACAAATGGGACAGGGAGAAGATGGAATTCCATGTAGGCCTCGGATCTTTTAATTTAATGCTGCTCCCACAAAACCCAGTTTATTGCGAGGGCCATACGATTCATTTGCAAGATTAAGCTTTGCAGATGGGATTTCCTAAATGATAAACCACAGCAGTCACATGAGTGCTTGAGAATACAATGAGTCAGAAGAGGAGGGAAGACTCAAATGAGGGCTGAGCAATCTATGACAGGAGAACAGTGGTGTTTGCTTAAACAGGCACAGAGTTTATTTTTTCCTCAAGTGTGAGTTTGCATGCGTGAAACACAAAATACCAATCCTCGGAAACAACGTTTTTATGCAGTCTTTCGCTATTCCTTATTTGGAACCAATTTATTTTGCGGAGAGGCCACAGAACTGAAATTATATATAACTTGGCAGTTACGATTTCAAAACCACTTACCCTCCTGCAGCAGCGGCATGGAGGCACGTTCTTCCAAATTTATCTGGGGTGTCTATTTCAAAGCCTGCAGACAGCACGTGCTCATTACTAAACATGGATACTATGCTATACTTTTGTCCTAGTTAAACCGCAAGAAACATTGCAGAGACAGAAAAATCAGTTAGTCAGAAAAAAACCCCAACAACACAAAAATTAGAGAATGCAGACACAACTGTAGTCAGCAAGAGGTTGTCATGGAAACGGACAGGGGCTGCTCAAGCTTGGCAGCTGCATAAAGAAGAACCGTAAAGTCAGAAAGAATCTATTTTCACATTCAGCCCTGTGCTATATAAGTATTTAAATCATGCAGCAGGCATTTATGAGGCAGATTGCTATCGAGAGAACTGACAGCAGGGCACGAAGGCAGAAAGCTCTGCAAAGGAAACAAGGGAGTCACAGAGATTGCCTCAGCAGGCCTCAAATAGGATTTTTATTTATTGATGGCTTCAGATTCTGTGCCGGGGGGGGGGGGGAGAGAGAGAAAGGGTGACTTTCTAGGAAAATGCGAACGCTTTATATGGAAAACAGCAAAAGTTTATCGAAGCAAGGGCACGGTAAAAATTCACCGTTAAGTTGTGGAATGGATGGATATTCTTTGGGAAAGGGAGAAAGGGATTGCGATTATTTTTCCCTAAGGGTGCCTACAGACAATACATTCTCACAGATGTGGAAATATTTCTGACTGCTTTGTTCTGTGCATCATGCGCATGGGTTTATTTATTTATTTCCTATTGTTGGGAGAAAGGTTTTTGTCCTTTTTTACTCCTTGGAAAGGGTGTGTGTTTGTCTGTTTGTTTGTTTGTTTGTTTGTTTTTTGAGGAGGTACCTAATAAAAATCCCAAACACAGCTCAATTGGTGCTACTATGGAAAAAAGATGATACGTTTTTACTGTTACTGTCCTTGTCATATTTATATGCCTGTGACACCATATTAACTGATGGGCGAGCGGACAATTCCCTCTTATGCTTGAGCAGTTTTGGAACTATTTTTGGAAAAGTTGTAAACTGATTTTTTATTTTAATTTTTTAAGTTTAGTAGAAGACTAGTGATTCCTCAGTGATCAGGGTGGGGGGAGGGCAGTAAAAGGCCACACCCAAGCACAATAATGATCATACTACTGTTACTACCTCTATAAAGAATACAGTAGTACAGTTGTACAACATATGTTTTGCATCCCAAAAAAGACTCCTGTTTGTAAACCGCTTTGAGGGTTTTTTTTTGTTGTTTTGTTTTTTACAATCAAGTGATGTATAGATTTTATGAAATAAATAAACACATCCTGGAGAGCCACTGTCAATCAGTGTAGAAACTATTAAGCTACATGACCCAAAAGCCTGTGTCAGTATAAGGCAGCTTCTATGCTTCTGAGTCACCTATGGGCTCATCCACACTTTCGCTTGCCCGGCCACTTTCCCACAGGGAAACCTTAAACAGCTTAAAAGCCTTCAATAGCTCAGGATACCTGAAGGACCACATCTCCTCATATAAACCATCTTAATCTGAAGCCCTTCTTCGTGTACCTCCTTCGTGTACATGTGGCCCAGAGGGTGACAACATGACTTTCTCTGTGGTGGCTCCCCGTTTGCGGAATGCTCTTCCCCAGGGAGATTCGAATGGCACCTTCATTATATATATTTTAGGCGCCAGGCGAAGGCATTCCTCTTCAACTAGGCCTTTGGCAGATTAATATTCCACAGCCTTTTAAATGGCTCTGTAGGAAGGGCGAGGGGAGGTTATTATTTGGCTGCTTGGCTTTACTTATTTACTCGTCCTTATCCTGTATTTTATTCTGTGAAGCACCCTGAGATATTATGGATGAAGGACGGTATATAAATCTAATAAATAACAATAACAATGACAAACCTAAAAGATGGTTAGAAATTATGATACATGTTAAGTGGGGAAGCCCACTTAACAATGTTTAGAAAAATAAGGATATGACAAGAATTTGTTCGTATTGTTTGTCTTTTCTGTTTGTGTTTTTTATTTGTGTTATAAAATGAATATTTTTTTGGGGGGGGGGGTAAACAAACCTGCTCTTTACCACTGAATTAGAGCAAACATCAATACGGTAGAGCAACGTTTGCTCCGATTCAGCATTTGAGTGGGTCTCCCTGAGGAAAGTAGGGACGATCCCTAAGAGATATGGAGAGGTAAAATCCTAAGCCATGTTTCTAATACTCTTGCACCACTCTCCTAAATTTGGAGGTGCAGCTGCCCAGTTACGCCCTGCCAGTGTGGTTCGCTCTAGTATTGGTGGTCTTAAAATTAAGCAGACAGCTGGGCTGCTAAAAATGCAAGGACAAGGAGTGAGAGCGGCTTATCCTCCCTCAGTGCAGGAGCTTTAAAAAGGAACAGTCAAGTCATAGAGGTGGCCTCTTCAGAGAAAGGCAAGCTGCCATTGTACCTCAGATTAAACAAAGCACTTCTATCCATGCTTAGGAAGCGGGGACGTAAATGATTAATGCTGACAAGTTTCTAACCATACACTGAACAACACGTGGGGCATTTTAAACGACACGTTTTCCCCCCAGAGGGAAGGGAAGCTCCGTTTTTGTAACGCAGGGGTTGTTCCCACATTACAAAATGGCCTACTTCCCCAATATTTTCGACACCGGAAAATGTAGAACACGAGGAAGGAGAGGCCGCTGTCTGTGCAAATGTTTCGGGTGTGGAGCTGGACGAAACTATGTCTGATCACATTTGCGTGGCACCAACTTTCTGTATGTGAAGCCAGTAGTGTGGCTTCGTAAGCGTGGCTTCTGGTTTTTGAAAGGGCTGTCAGAAATAAAAGCCCGAATGGCAGTTCACGATGCCATTTCCACACCAGTTACTGAACCTTCACATTCAGAAGCAATGCCCTTAGCAATGCCCTAACCAAGGCTGCTTTCACATGTCTTTTAAAGAGAAGTTAGCTGTTTATTTCCTTCACATCTGGTGCGAGGGCGTTCCACAGGGCGGGCGCCACTACCAAGAAGGCCCTCTGTCTGGTTCCCTGTAACCTCACTTCTTGCAGTGAGGGAACCGCCAGAAGGCCCTCGGTGCTGGACCTCAGTGTCTGGGCTGAACGATGGGGGAGGAGACGCTCCTTCAGGCATACTGGACCGAGGCCGTTTAGGGCTTTAAAGGTCAGCACCAACACTTTGAATTGTGCTCGGAAACGTACTGGGAGCCAATGCAGATCTCTCAGAACCGGTGTTATGTGGTCCCGGCGGCCACTCCCAGTCACCAGTCTAGTTGCCACATTCTGGATTAATTGCAGTTTCTGGGTCACCTTCAAAGTTAGCCCCACGTAGAGCGCATTTCTCTCTTCTCCATTCCATTTAAATTTGCAGCCAAGTGCAAAAAGCAGGAAACAAAACTAAGATTCAAGAACTATTTAGATTGGCAAGAGGGGTTCAGTTGTTTTAATAATTTTGAGGAGAAGGAGTAGTACATTGGGGGAGGGGGAGCTGAAAATGGTGGGGCATCTGAAGGTGCAGGTCGAGATGTGGGGAGCCAACACATGAAGACACCAATAGTGCTAATGCTAATGAAGGAATTTTGTTAGACGTGGTAGAAAGGTGGGATATTGGCTTGGGATAGTTGGGGCATTTTTAATAAAATTTAACCAAGTCACTGCTTCTATTACTGGCCTCCACTCACACATCAAAACTTATGGCGATGGATTTGGTTCCCACCCAATGCATTTGAGCTTAAGACTCTTGATTTATGCAGTCAGGGACATTAAAACTGGTACAACACAAGGTTTCTATATCCTTTTAGCCAACTTCATCTATAAATAATATTAATATTATATAAATAATATGAATTATAATATTTCTGAGTTCTTACACATGCAGAAGATAATAATAAAAACTGTATTACATCCAAATTAGGAATCTAAAATATGATAAAGCGCTTAAAAAAAAAAAAGGCAGCAAGGGAAAACCAATTTCCTAATCTTACAATGCACCAAAGTTTTATCATTCACTCTGAAAATACAAGAGCAACATGATCCTATACTTGTCTGCTAAGGTGATGAGAGTTGTTAAAGGTAAAGGTACCCCTGCCCATACGGGCCAGTCGTGTCCGACTCTAGGGTTGTGCGCCCATCTCACTTAAGAGGCCAGGGGCCAGCGCTGTCCGGAGACACTTCCGGGTCACATGGCCAGCGTGACAAAGCTGCATCTGGCGTTCCAGCGCAGCACACGGAAACACCGTTTACTTTCCCGCCAGTAAGCGGTCCCTATTTATCTACTTGCACTTTGACATGCTTTCGAACTGCTAGGTTGGCAGGCGCTGGGACCGAGCAACGGGAGCGCACCCCGCCGTGGGGATTCGAACCACCGACCTTTCGATCGGCAAGTCCTAGGCACTGAGGTTTTACCCACAGCGCCACCCACGTCCCGCTGAGAGTTGTTAGGAGACCCCTAACTCCCCTCACTGAGCTGTGATTCCCAGAGTTCTCTTTGGAGAAGGACTGATTATTAAGCCACTCTGATAATTATAGCTCTGTGAGGGGAACAGGGGTCTCCTAACAACTTTCAGCACCCTGAACAAACTACAATGCCCAGAATTCTTTTTTTGGGGGGGGGGGGAAGCCATGACTGTTTCAAGTGGTATGATACTGCTTTAGATGTGAAGTGCAGGTGGGGCCTAAATCCAGTGAGATTTACTTCCAGATTATGTGGATGCAGAATTGAAATCTAAGCCTTGGATCCCAAGTTGCTGTTCCATTGGAGATTTCCAATGGCAGGGAAGGGGGGTAGCAATTTTTTTCCAATTTCTCCTTCTCCTTGAAGCATGCCACCACACTCTTGGAGCAGGGTCTTCCAACCCTATGGTGCAGATTTTCAGGCTACTGCAGGGTGAAGTCTTGAAAATTGCTTCCCCCACCCCCACCCCACTTCCACCACCAGGAACATACCATAGACAAAAGTTCCTAATTCCCTATGGCCATCAGTGAAGAAAAAAGCATACACTGTGCTTCAACCACAAGCAGTACAGATGATAGGAATTCATACGCATGCACATAGGTAGGGGTTTGCACAAATAAGCACATGCAGCTAGCGCCACAAACATGAAACAGGAAATGAAGCCTTTAGATTTTAGTAACATGAGCACACAACGCTAACCAAAAGAAGGACCCACAAGCAGCTCACTTGCAATGTTAACTGAGCTTTGCATTTTCTTCATTTGCTTACCTGATGACAGCAACTTCCTACAGCAGTCTGCATGGGCATTTAGTGCTGCCAAGTGTAAGGGGAACATTCTATGGACGCCGCATCTGAAAAACACAAAGGAACCTCTGTGCAAATTCTTTCAGAAAGAAATCAGGTGGAGCCATCTCAAAGTTGTTGTTTTTTTGATCTACTCAAGAGGGAAGTTATTTAAGTGTTGGCTGTCATCTCAGGGAAACCTAGGCAAATTCAACAGTCAGGGAGAGTAGTATTCAACTAAATAGTTGTGCCAGAACTAAAACAAGTGGAATTTGTCCCTCTCTTCTCCCCACACATGCCCACATTCCCCTGGAGGGTCAGGGGAATCCCCAGAAGAGATTTAGGGGGTGCACTGGAGGAGGAGAGGGGGGAGATTATTCTAATATACAATCTGGAATCCTTGCCCGGACAGAATGATCTGCTTAAAGCTAGGTTGAATGCAGCAGACAAGCACCGTGAGTTTCCTAATGGTGCCTTATTCGGCTTTGAGTTTAATAGACCACTTTCATGCTTACACAACTCCTAGCAAGAAGCCTGCCATATCAAACACTTTGAAATCTCTGTGACACACAAATATGAGGCCAGACAGGCTGGCAAAACCATTGCATTAATCTGCAGAGCTCTTCCATATGTTGCAAAAAATAAATAAATGGTCCAACGCAGCTTCTGTCCTCTGATAGACCGGCTATTGCATAATTTCTGTCTACAGCCTAAAAATATTCCCATCTGAATATAAACCGGTCTCTCTCCTGCAATGCGCTCCCTCTGCTGCACCAAGGATAAGCTGATGACCCAGCTGTCCACGTCTTGATTTTATCCCGTATCCCTTTATAACACATAACTATTTTAATTAATGGCCTTCTGCTTTGTTTTTCTGCTCATTCCACAGCAAAATCCCTACTGCTCGACATCTACTTAGAAGATCACAATAGGATCTTGACAAATGGGTGTCTCAGAATTTCATTCTAGATCCCTGGGAACTAATTTCCTTCTATAATGGCTGTCTTCCCAGTACTTCCAAGCCGGCTTTTCACTTCACTGGGCATTTCAGCCACTGACAGAGCTGTTTTATTTGATCAACCTACAGGTCACTGAAGCGTGTAATAGAAATTTTGAGCAGATAACCCAGATTGCTCAACCTAGTTTTCATGCTGGCGTTCTTCTCTCCTTTTTTTTTTTTTTTTACCTTAAACACTTAGAAAAGGAGTAGATTGAAATTTATAAAGGAAGAAGCCAAAAAGGTTGCAGTTCTCAAAATGGTCATCTCCCGACCCACCTCGCCTCTAAATCTATATAGAGCAACGATCTAAACACTATATAATTTTCCGTTTTCCACTGCAAATAGAAGCATAAAAATTTCTTAAACTGTGCGATCCAAAAGACAGCGACATAACTAAATTAGCTTTGCAAATGTTATATACAGTATAATCCATGGGTAGGCAAACTAAGGCCCGGGGGCCGGATCCGGCCCAATCGCCTTCTAAATCCGGCCCGTGGACAGTCCGGGAATCAGCATGTTTTTACATGAGTAGAATGTGTCCTTTTATTTAAAATGAATCTCTGGGTTATTTGTGGGGCCTAGGAATTTGTTATTATTATTTTTTTCAAAATATAGTCCAGCCCCCCACAAGGTCCGAGGTTACAGTGGACCGGCTCCCTGCTGAAAAAGTTTGCTGATCCCTGATATAATCCAACCAAAGTTAAATACCCATTTTAATTCACAGTGGTTTCGGTAAAGATAGTTAAGCATATGCTATTCTGTACCTTCTGTGGTTTTATCGACATTTATTTGGTATCAGCCAGGAATTAGGTATCTTAAAAAACAAGAATTTGCAACCGCGGAATCCATATGGTTACATGTTGAATGAGCACTTATGTGCTAGCACAGGGGTCAGCAACCTTTTTCAGCCGTGGGCTGGTCCACTGTCCCTCAGACCATGTGGGGGGCCGGACTATATATATATATATTTTGGGGGGGGGAATGAACGAATTCCTATGCCTCACAAATAACCCAGAGATGCATTTTAAATAAAAGCACACATTTTACTTGTGTCAAAACACCAGGCAGGCCCCACGAATAACCTAGAGATGCATTTTAAATAAAAGGACACTTTCTACTCATATAAAAACACACTGATTCCCAGACCATCCACAGGTTGCCTACCCATGCTCTAGAGAGATTAATAAAACCAAAAATCTAGGAAGTATTTTCCAATGATTTATTGGTAAACATAGATCATATATTCTAGGGCAGGGGTCAGCAAACTTTTTCAGCGGGGGCCGGTCCACTGTCCCTCAGACCATGTGGGGGGGCCGGACTATATTGGGGGGGGGGAATGAATTCCTATTCCCCACAAATAACCCACAGATGCATTTTAAATAAAAGCACACATTCTACTCATATAAAAACACGCTGACTCCCGCACCATCCACAGGCCGGATTGAGATGGCGATTGGGCCGCATCTGGCCCCCGGGCCTTAGGTTGCCTACCCCTGTGCTAGCATATTCACAACAAACCTTATACAGTCAGTCATTGCTAAACCTCCAAAAAACGTATTTCTTCAGCAACTTACCTGGCAGCATCAGCTCCACTGGTTATTAGGGTGTTAATCAAAAGCTCGTGTCCATATCTTGCAGCCACATGGAGAGGGGTGTTGCCATCCTTATCAACACAGTCAATTTCACCTCCTGGAAATGACATTTTTAACACAGAAATAAGGATCAAGTGCAATTCAGCTACCAAAGATTTCACATTACTCACTAGGAATATAGGTCACTCATCAACACCAGCCTGAAGAGATGATGCAAGTTATTTCAAGTCTTCTCACTAGTCACAATATAAACGATTTCGGGGGCAGGGTAAGCTAGGCATTAGCTGTGCACTCACTGTGTTCCTACAGCAGAAATAATGACTGAGTGTGTGATGTTATATTACACAGGCTCACCTGAAAATTATTGCCATGCAATTGTGAAAGTTTACTTAATAATTCCCCTCTCGCTCATATAAATAGGGCAAATATATCTGTTCAACTTCAGAGCATTTAATAACCTCTTTAGATAGAAAGCTAACATACTTTTAATGACATATGCTAAGTTTTGAATGCAGTTAGCAAGTTCACCTCTAGCTCTGTCTTGAAACTTTCTAGGTAAGAGTTCTTCTTTTGTGGAAGTTATTTAGCTCAGTGTGTGTGTGTGTGTGTGTGTGTGTGTGTGTGTGTATCACATCTCTACCAAATAGGCTGAAATATTTTATTCACATTGCTTCTCCAATACATTGGTAGCAGATCTTATGCTACATTATAATACAACAACAACAGCGTTCTACTCACCAGTAAAGGATGCTATAAAATTTCTTTTTCAGATTTAGGCAAAATTAACATCTAGATTTTTTGTCTTAGATTTTCTTTGACAGAAAATATTTTTTGAGGGCAGAACTAGATATGATGGCTTTAATCTAAACCCCCAATCTACCATGGAGGGCACCAAGTTAGGGGAAGCTGACCTACATTGTCCATATATATCATAAACTTTTTCTTTATCATGCCCCTCGGCAGCTTTGTGAGATGACGAACTGACAAAATTAGAAAGAACCACCTCCGTCATCTGGTTTATCTATGGCCAAGCCTGCATACAAGTAAACAATAAGGCAATAACACTCCCATACATGGGTGTACTATCTTGTTAAACTGGCTCCGATTGGCCTGTACTGACTGTATTGATTCACAACTGTTAAGAGGAAGTGGCAAGATAAAGCAAAGCAGCAGTTAGAAGATTGCTAGAATTACTCAACTGGGAAGGGCTTATGCTCTGTATTAGAAAATAAGACTGCATGTCATCGCCTACAAATGGAAAGCATTCCACATTCCTGCTGCTGATAAATGGTCACAACAACACAATCCAATATACAGTCATTCTACTAATCTGTGGGATGCCCTACCCCAACAATATATAATAATAATAATAATAATAATAATAATAATAATTTATACCCTGTCCATCTGGCTGGGTTTCCCCAGCCACTCTGGGCGGCTTCCAATAAAACACTAAAATACAATAACCTATTAAAGATTAAAAGCTTCCCTAAACAGGGCTGCCTTCAGATGCATTCTAAAAGTTTGATAGTTATTTTTCTCTTTGACATCTGGTGGGAGGGTGTTCCACAGGGCAGGTGCCACTACCGAGAAGGCCCTCTGCCTGGTTCCCTGTAACTTGGCTTCTCGCAGCGAGGGAACCGCCAGAAGGCCCTCGGCGCTGGACCTCAGTGTCCGGGTAGAACGATAGGGAGCCACCAGCTCTTTCTTAATTCAGGATGGAAGTCAAAACTTGGTTGCTCACTAGGGGTTTTAGTGTGATCTTATATATGTCTACTCAGAATTATGCCCCATTGAATTCAATTCATCAGTAAGTATATATAAGGTTACTTTTGTAATGTGATGATTTAGCTGCTTTGAGTTTTGAATTGTAACAGGCTTGTTTGAAAAACTTATAAACTGAAGATCATTCAGTCTTATCTGCAGCTTCTGCTGTCTCTTTTGGCTGATCTGATTTGAGCTGGGAGGGAGTTGTACACCGCTTTGAAAACTTTTGCAGAAAAGCAACTTATAAATAAATTCAAATTAATTGAAACTCGATGAATCCCCCCCCCCCCCCATTAATGGTTTCTTTGGATCAGGAAGAAAACAGGAAGAACCTTCTTACCATTCTGAATGAGAGTTTGAGACCGCGTAAACCTCCCATGCACGGCTGTCATGTGCAATGGACTCTTCCCATCTTTACTCTGTCAAAAACAAAACAAAATGCCCCAAACTGACCACTGCCATTTGACCACAATTCAGGTTAATCATAAGCACGGGGTTGCAAGGTGTCCTGAAATGTTACGAGTTGTTAGTAAATCCAGCCATTCATCTTTGACCACCTAAACCAGGCTCCCTCAACCTCGGCCCTCCAGATGTTTTGAGACTACAATTCCCATCATCCCTGACCACTAGTCCTGCTAGCTAGGGATCATGGGCGTTGTAAGCCAAAAACATCTGGAGGACCGAGTTTGAGGAAGCCTGACCTAAACTCACTATCAGTTTGGAAGTGAAAGAGAGCCACCCAAAAGTAAGGTAGTGGTTTCATTCAGAGGTCTCCCTAGGTGTGCAGAAACACGTAAGTTTGTGTTTTATTTTATTTTTAAATTAAAGGCACCACTCAAATAGTATTGTGTGCTTCCAGGACCTACAAAACGTTGAGGGCGCAGAGATATTTCCTGGAAAGTGCCCTCACCTTTGCTGTGAGGGAGAATACCGCAGCTACGATAAAATCCTGGATTTCTCCATTGTTTTCTACAGGCAGCTCTCACTTCTACCCAAAAGGGATAAAAAGAATCACAAGCTGGGCAAACTATGTGAATTTATCAGCTACAACTGACTGAATCCTGGAAAGACAGAGGGGCTGTGGGTGGGTGGTTCTCAAGTCCGGATAATTGGTCAATTCCCTACTTTAGTTAAGGTCATATTCCCCTTGAAGAAGGAGATTCCTAATCCCCTCTCTTTCACTACAGACCCCCGTGACCTCAGTAGCTCGGAGTGCCTTTCCCCAGCTTTGGCCAGAAAGAAAACTATGGCTGTTTCTGGACCAGGATGACCTCACCACAGTCATCCACGCGGTGGCAATCTTCAGGCTAGATTACTGCAATGTGATCTAAGTGGGGTTGTGCTTGAGGTTAGTCCATAAGCTGCAGCAGGTACAAAATGCAGGGGCTCAACTGCTCACTGGAGAAGAATATCGCCAACATGTCACCCCACTGTTGAAAGAATCGCATGGGCTGCTAATGAACTACCGGGCTAAGCACAAAGTGCTGGTTTTGGTGTATTTACGGATACAAGTGAGGTGTAGCGGATGGGAAGCATGGAGAAAGGGGACGGTCTGCGCATGAGAAAAACAGGCAGTTTCAGACATGAACTGCCCCACTGGCGTGGATGGGATCCATGCCCATAAACCTTATATCACGTGTCCTTGTGTATTCATTTCACATCGCGGGGGTCGGGCCCTCGAACCACAAAGACTCTCCTCCCTGGAAGAGAGGGGAGTGGTTGTGGGCGGGAGCCCGAGCACCGCCCCTAGCAGGGGGCGTAGCCCCCTGCCTCCACCTCACCTGGCTGGCGCCCACGCCCCCTCTGCAGGCATCCAACCGGGTGCCTCGGAGGGGGCGTGTTCAGCAGCCTTTTGCTGCGGCGCCAGCCTCTCCCCGGCCTCATCCTTCGCCGTCGTCTCGCCGCGAGTCACCCACCCTCCACTCCCTTTGAGTTAGGGCTTGGGTCATTGGCCTTGCTATGGACCTTAGGTTGGTCGCCCTGGTTGTCCAGGGCGCCTGGTAGGAGTTTTTCCATTTGGCATTAGGCTTTTTGGTTTTTTCGCCTACCTCGTAGCAATCGTCACAACTTTCGTGGTATTGGTGGGTAGGTTAGGCATTGGAATAATGTGTTGTGGTGTGTCGAAGGGCTAGGTGTGGCCATCGCCTATGCCTTCAATTTTTGGGTATTCCGTTAAAGGAATCTGGCGGTCGTGTGTTCTGTCCGATGCCTGCTTGGCGGGAGGCCATGGCACGACCCTCGGTGACATCGGGGGGAGCCTATAGTTGGATTAGCATCAACAGGCTCCACCTACTGGTGAATAAACCCACTTGTTTTAGAGATCCAATGCCTAAGCCAATACCTTTTCACTGCTGTAACCAATAAAGTTGTGGCCTTTCCATGCCCATAAACCTTATATCACGTGTCCTTGTGTATTCATTTCACATCGCGGGGGTCGGGCCCTCGAACTACAATCCCATATTCTGTTAAAAGTGGAATGAGAAGGAAATGCAATATGTGGAAGCATCTCAAGAGGTAGCCAACAGTTGCCTCTGGGCTTCTGCTTCCATTTTCACCCAGTTTGCAGAGATCAAGTTCAGGCAATTAAAACCAAAGGTGTGAAATCTATTGTTTCACCTGAATGTTAACATCTGCTCCATTATTCACTAACAATTCCAGACAAAGAGCTCCATGTGTAGAAGCAGCAGCAAAATGCAGGGGAGTGAATCCACTGTTATTAGGTTGGTTGACATTAGCTCCATAGTCAATCAGCTCGTTAGCCACAGAATCCTGCCCGTTATAACAAGCAATATGAAGTGCAGTATTTCCGTAGACGTTCATTTCATCAATCTGCAACAAAACAAGGCCAATTTAATTAAATTACAGACATCAGCTCCCTGGCCTTGCCTAACCCACCACTGACTGCATCTTGACAGAGCAGGAGAGTTAGAATCATAGAATCATAGAGTTGGAAGAGACCACAAGGGCCATCGAGTCCAACCCCCTGCCAAGCAGGAAACACCATCAGAGCACTCCTGACATATGGTTGTCAAGCCTCTGCTTAAAGACCTCCAAAGAAGGAGACTCCACCACACTCCTTGGCAGCAAATTCCACTGTCGAACAGCTCTTACTGTCAGTTCCAGGATATGATTTTTTACTGTATGCGAGAGATTTCATTGACAAAAATACTCCAGTAAATAGCAATTAATTAGGTATGTAGTTCCCTTTAGACAAGAGAGAGAGAGAGAGAGAGAGAGAGAGAGAGAGAGAGAGAGTTCCCCGTGGAAAATAATAAATAAATCAATGTAGCTATGAACTAGAAAGCTTTTAACTAGACCCATAAATAGGGGGTGGGGGAGGAGGTTTTTTTCCCTTCAAAATTTGTGTGAAATGACAGTGAAGAATAACAACCCTTAAGTCTTGAAAATTTTCTAAGTGGAAGAAAGCATTATTTCAAGAAAATAGGAAACCAACACTAGGAAATAGGAAAATCACACTACAAAATAAATGTGATAATTGTAAAGAACTTACTTTGCTAGGGGTGTCAAGTCCCATTGTTCTAGTTTATTTCCAAATGAGACAATTAAACTTGAATGCCCCTAACAAGGAAATATTTGTTCTGAAACCTCTCTCTCTCTTTTTATTCGAACCTTTTATTTCATGATGCAACTTTTTAAACAAAATCCATTGTGTTGCTTATCTTTTTTGATGGAACGTGTGTCTTCAATGTTTTGATGGAAATCATCAAGGAGAATCTTTAGACTGCCTGATCTTTTCTGGCATTCAATATAAATTTCGAAGAAAAATAATTAGAAAAAAAGAGGTTTCCCTGTCCTCACACTTCATCTAGGTTAAAGAACTCTAACTCATTGCTGAATAGATCTACTTTGTCAGATGAGGGAATGACACTGCAAAATATGGAAAAAGTCTGCCCATCAACACGGAAGTTATTATCCTCATTTTCCAGAAGTACAACTGGTATATATAATAGGTTTCAGAGGTACCTCCCCCTATGTATCCACCCACACTCTGAATTCCTATTTTTATTTCAAGCCTGGTGGAGAAAGGAAGGCAAGATAATCACACCTAAACATGTCACTCTCAACTGCTATGGTATATTAGCATCATGGGCAAGAAATATGAGAAAACCAATAACCCAGGTGACAAAATGGGTTCCTCCATAAACCTTACCAATGAGAGAATAAATTTTAAAAAGGCAGCGAGAATCTAATTTCATAGCAGGATGAAAATTCCAGCAGGAAGGAATTATACCGATGAAAATCACAGTGTGCCCTGTGTTCACTAGCCTGTTAAAAAAATATTATTAATTGCTTCTTACCTCCACACCAAGATTGAGAAAGTGTTTCACCACACTGATCTGCCCATTCGACGCAGCAGCATGAAGTGGAGTGTAACCCTTCTTATCTTTACATGTCACCTCCGCACCGTGACTGATCAGCAATGCAACAACTTCCAAGTGGCCTTGGAAAAGAGAAATGGGGCATTACTCGTACATCAAGTAACTCAAGGTGATCATGTTAGCGTTTCAAGCCCTAAATGACTCAGGCCCCCAAACCCTAAATTTCCACCTCCTTCACTGCACGCCCTCTTGGGTGCTAGGATTGGCAGAAGGGGCATACCACCATTTATGTTGTCTACCACCCATTTGATTGAAACAAGAATTCCAGCAGCCAAAAAAGCTGAAAAACATCTTCATATATGCGACAATGGCCGCGAGAGTTATAATAGCACAAGGATGGAAGACTGAAGAAACCCCAACTAAAGAATCATGGCAAGAAAAATTGATGGACTATGCAGAACTGGCAAAACTGACATACAAGCTACGGGACAAGGATAACTGTGACTTGAAAGATGAATGGGAACCCTTTACAAAGTATTTGAAGATGCAACAAAGCGAACTAGACTCTTTGGCTGGTTTTGAATAAACATTCACAAACCTTTTATTGATAATAATCAGCTAAATAGTTTGAGGATCTATACAACTGTGTAACATGCAGAAAACAGCATTTTTAGAGAAATCAAAGACTGGAACTGAGGGAAGTGGGGGTGGGGGTGGGTTCTGTGGGGGGAGGGAGGGGGAGGGAGGAAAAATGGGGGGGGAAATAAGGATGATATATTTCTGGATAATATGTTTTGTTTTAATTTTGAATAAAAAGTTATTAAAAAAGAAAAAGAAACAAGAATTCCAGTGTTCCACCACTGTGTTTTTTAAATTCACAAAGAATAGATCTCTTAACAATTAAGTTACAACAAACTGGCAGCCTCGTACCCAGCATTACCTGGGAATTCTTAGAAAACAAAAAACCAGTGCAGTTTTGAAACTTTCAGTCTGCCATCTTGATTAAAATGGCATCCAGTTATATCCAAACAGACAAAAACTTGCTCCCTGATCTCAGGAACCACCATACAAAATTTGGTTATGATATGTCAAGAGCTGCCCAAATGTATAGGGAGCTAACATCCTTCCAACATGCATAGCAGATACAATTGTGATCCTTTGTATACATTCCTGCTTAAAATCTTTCTTTGAAGTTATGTCGTGGCTCTGATCAAGGTCCTCCAATGTAGCAAAATGCAAAAATCTGTCGTTACTAGATAATCCATCAAAAATTGTATTGTGGGTCACTGTTGGACCCTCTCACATCTACACAGTCCTGCAGCGAGAAACTTCAAAACGGGGGCAAATGTTTTGAAAAAACACACTGTATTTGCCTTGGAGAAATGTCAAACCACATTCTAGTGTGTTCACAGGTTGACTAGGAAGCAAGCTGAATGTATTTCTCATTATCACAGATTGTAGAAGTCATGAAAGGGCATCAAATTCTTCATTGTTCGTTTTTTTTTTAATTGTATTTTTACTGCCGGGGAGGGAGGTTTTCTGCCTTAGATGTCAAAATATATTCACTAGCATTGGGAACTATGGTCCTTTCATGGAGAGAGAGAGAGAGAGAGAGAGAGAGAGAGAGAGAGAGAGAGAGATTTGAGAGAGAGATTTGCTTCTCTGTCTAGGGTAGTGAAAGACTTTGGCCAACTCTATTAACACAAGATTGGGGTGTGGGTGGGTGTGTACACCAGACATAGAAAAAATAATAATCACAGGTGTCATGCCTTGCCTGGAGGGTGAGAGGGGGACACAGACCCATAAAGCAGGTCTATATTACCCAGTTCTTCCATATTCCCTCTGTTTATTTGCAGACAATCTTTTCCTACTTTTCCCTTTATTCAATGGGCCAGTGACAAATCAGTATGACAACGTTAGGAGGCTCCAAAAATAGTACATTATTAATATCATCTATTGAACCAGCTGCATGAATGGGATCAGTCAAGACAAAGACACTTTTGTAGCCCTCTCTTGAACAGTTTTGTCTAAAGGAACTTTTGGTGGAACAAACATGGAGAATCCTAAGCCAAGAAAAAAAGGGGTGCAAAACCAACACATTTCAAAGAACTAAAACAGGTATTCCTATGAATGAGTATGTGCATATAGAAATATAGAAATAATTTTAAGTAGTTATCTATTGAATTCTACCTTCAGCTTTGCTTCATGTTTCAATGCAACTCAGATTCAAGAACTCATTCATTCAGACAAAGAAACGTTCACAGCTGGTTATCATTAACTGTGTCTTTCTGGTTTCAGTCTCTCCTCAAGTCACATACACAACACAGAACTATCCCAATAATGAGGCTTTTCTTTTCGCATGCAGAAAGTCTATTCACGAAAAGGTCCCTAAAAGCTTCAAACCTCAATCAAAACACCCTCGCTGTTACCAAATATTCCTAGCAAAATACTTGGATTATTTTTCTAATAACGGCAAGACTGGTAACATATGGCCTTAACAGTAAAACTGCGAGGGAATGTGCTGAATGCACAGCTGGAAAAGTAAAGATTTTAGAAAAAGGATTACTAATGACTCGCTTTTGTTCTGCTAAATTTCACAGTGCACAGATATAGAGGGTTTTCGTTTTGTTTCTTGTTTTATTTATCGACGATGCTCTTGTTAATTACAGCTAACCCTTAAAGGTTGGTTACTGACTGAGTTCCCTAGCATTCTAAAATTAGAAGCGTTCAAAGGATGGCAATGATTTTGAATTAATAGTGTATTTCCCCTCCAGTGTTTCTGTACACTAGCATATCTTTGACATCCACCTAGTTGCTGGCTTTGTACCCGCTGAGCCCAGAAATAAACTACCACAGAAAGTGGAAGTCTCCCTGGGAGACATGGGCACATTTTCTCTGAAACAGCCCAGCAATAATGGACAAATGATCATTCCTACTGTGAAGATTGCTCTGTACCAGTGAAGAGCCAGGTAGGCTCACGACAAGTCCTTAAGTATGCTGTCCACATACACTGAGCTTAGCTGGTCCAAACAATGAGTGCAAGTGCTTTTTAGTATGGCTGCTGCACTGATCAACTAGCAAGACCGAATTATTAAACCATCTCCGAAGGTCTGCCAATGGATTAAAAAAATGTCCAGTAGCACCTTAGAGACCAACTAAGTTCGTTCTGGGTCTAAGCTTTCGTGTGCATGCATTTTTAAATTTATTTCGACTGCGTCAGACCAACACGACTACCTACCTGGGTCTGCCAATGAGTGAAGGCAGAACTGAACCAAACAATAAATACAAACATTTCACCAAAAAGAAAAGGCCATCCATGGACAAGTTCCACCTCTTCTGTGTCCATTGTGTCCATAATATATACCGTATTTTTCGCTCTATAAGACGCACCAGACCACAAGACGCACCAAGTTTTTGGAGGAAGAAAACAAGAAAAAAAAAATTCTAAATCTCAGAAGCCAGAACAGCAAGAGGGATCGCTGCGCAGTGAAAGCAGCATTCCCTCTTGCTGTTCTGGCTTCTGGGATAGCTGCACAGACTGCATTTGTTCCATAAGACGCACACACATTTCCCCTTACTTTTTAGGAGGGAAAAAGGGAGTCTTATAGAGCAAAAAATACGGTAGTTATAGATATGTGTGATATGACATCACCATGTTAAGATCCAAGCAGCAACCAATAGACTAGAGCAGAGGCGATGAAATGCAATAGGTAACTTTTACATGGTGACATCATACAAGTACACATTATGGGCGAACTCTGTACCTACCCAGATTATACAGAGACGTAAGTGACTTGCGTTTGTACAACCTGTGATTTCTGACCGAGCCCCAAGCCGAGCACTGGTAGAACCAACATGTTCCTTTAATTCAGGGGTCGGCAAACTAAGGTCTGTGGGCCAGATGTGGCCTACTGGCTCGTTAATCCGGCCCGCAATCCTCGCAGACCCTGACGCTCGCTCAGTCAGTCCCTGGGCTAAACCGGTGCGGCAGCCTCGCCACGCGAGGACTGACTTCTGCGATGCTGGCGCGGCTTTGGATCGGCTGCAGGAGCTTCTGCAGCCAATCCAAAGCTGCAGACGCCTCTAGGCGACGCCCCTTCTTTCCCGCTGAGGTGGCTGCGTATGGCCAAGAGCCGAGCGGGAGGAAGCGGCGGCAGCGGGGAGGCTTGCCTCCGCTGCCCAGGCCAGCAACATGGGCTGTGCATCCCACAGACCCCTGGCCGAGGCAGAGGATGACGGTGACACTGCCAAAGACGAGGTGGCATCGGCAGCTGCAGCGTGAGTGGCGGCAGGGGGGTCCTTTTGGGAGGGGGGTCCTTTTGGGGGGATGCTTTCAGGAGGGGGTGGGCCTGGCCCCCACAAGGTCTTAGGGACAGTGGACCAGCCCCCTCCTGATAAAGTTTGCTGACCCCTGCTTTAATTATTAACTTTACACACTCAACTTGCTAACATTCACATAAGTACAGGGCAGCTCTCACACCATTCTTCAATCTATTGTAACCTGGTTGCTCTGTCTTGACAGTCCTCAGCCAAATGTCTTAACTGTCTCAACTGAAAGATATTGTTTCAATACCTTTGTGCTTGAGCTGGCATGAAATAATACGAAAATTCAATTTGTGTGGATTAATCTACGAGGACTCATACAAGTCCAAACATGAGGCTACAGTCAACAAGTAATGAATGTGTATGAGTGATCCATCCCTAAACCTACTTCCCCATTCAAATATCACTGTAGATCAATGGCTAAAAACTGAAGAATCAGACTGGGGTCACTATGAAACCATCCAAGTCAGAAGATGGCCTTAGAAAAATCATCACGTCCGTAACATGAACTGCAGTAAGACATAAACAATGAAAAGCGCAAGAAATGTGCTAATTAAGTTCAAGAAAGAAGAGTTGGGATTTTTTTTTTAAGCACAACTTGCATGAAGGCTCAACTGACAGCTGCTCAGTAGTGTCCATTACCATCTTTCTTTTCATGCTAAGGATTTTTTCTAAAGGAATGCAATCCACATTTTCCAGCTGTTTTGGCTAGTATATCGATGGTGCAAATTCTCAAGAGCTTGCAACTTTCAATCTGCATATTTCTAAATGGGTTTAAAAGAATCTCATTGCCTCTCCTGTTATTGCCATTTTTGTCAAAGAGTTAAAAAGAAGCTCTTACCCATGTACGCAGCCCAGTGCAAAGCTCTCCGGTCCTTTTTGTCAAAGGCATTGATGTTTGCCGCTTTAGCCAAAAGCAAGTTCACCATCTGAAGCAAGCAAACAAAGGAACGTCAAAAAACGGAAGAAGCGATTATCAGTTGTTATGGACAGCACAGGAATCCATTTAATGAAGACTGCTATGTCATAGAGGTGCTTGTGATGTAATGCTCTGATGAAAAATAGCTGTGAAACATAATATCAATTCTTATAATATAGTATTCAATCAGTTCTTATGAGCAAAATTTTAGAGCATCCAATCAGTCTTAGGTGAGGCTTTAAAAACTTCTAGAAAAGTGCAGCTCAAATTGTGCCGGTTATCTTTTGACTAAAGCTTTTCCTGTAAATAAGCCAAACCTTTACAGTTAAGCAATAATAATAATAAAATTTTATTTATACCCTGCCCTTCCTAGCCAAGACCGGGCTTAGGGCGGCTAACAAGCAATAATAAAAACAAGTTGATTAAAATACAATTTAAAAAAGATTAAAATACAACATTAAAACATTAGGATGCAGCCTCTTCACAAGAGGAGAAAGGAAAAAGAAAGAAGGGAAGGGAATCAAACTGATTCTAAGCCCAAGGCCAGGTGGAACAACTCTGTCTTACAAAAGAAATCAGATCCCGCAGGGCCCTGGTCTCATGAGACAGAGCGTTCCACCAGGCCAGAACCAGTGTTGAGAAGGCCATGGCTCTGGTTGAGGCTAATCTAACTTCCTTAGGGCCCGGGACCTCTAGGGTGTTGTTATATGTGGACCTTAAGGTCCTCTGTGGGGCATACCGGGAGAGGCGGTCCCGTAGGTACGAGGCTCCTAGACCGTGAAGGGCTTTAAAGGTCAAAACCAGCACCTTAAATCTGACCCTGTACTCCACCGGGAGCCAGCGCAGCTGGAAAAGCACTGGGTGAATATGTTCCCATGGCAGAGACCCCGTGAGGAGCCTCGCTGCAGCATTCTGCACCCGCTGGAGTTACTGGGAAAGCTTCAAGGGCAGCCCCACGTAGAGCGACTTACAGTAGTCAGTGGCGTAGCGTGGGGGGTGCAGGGGGGGCCGGCCTCACCGGGCGCAACATCTGGGGGTTAGGGTTAGGGGGCGCAAATCCACGGGTTAGGGGGCGCAAATTACTTGCCTTGCCCCGGGTGCTGACAACCCACGCTACGCCACTGACAGTAGTCAAGCCTGGAGGTGACCGTTGCATGGATCACTGTGGCCAGGTCGGGGCGAGAAAGGTAGGGGTTCTTTCCCCTCTTCATTCTAGAGGAATATTTTGAGATTCCATTGAGAGTTTCTATAACATCCTGTCAAGCTCATCACAATTTGTCATTGGCCAATTATGACTAAAGACAGCAGATGTTGTATTATTATTATTATTATTATTATTATTATTATTATTATCCCCTGCAACAAAATTATCCCCTGATCCATTACATGGGGAGCGATAAAATAATGCTGGCACTCAACTTGGGGCTAACACCACGAATAGCAACTAAGAAGAATGCTTGCCTTCCCACGCACTGACATGAAAAGGTCCCGAGCTATAGCAGCCCACGCTATTTAGCTCACTCACTTCGACATGGCCATTCAGAGCTGCATGGTGTAACGCGGTCCGACCCCCTCTGTCAGAGACGTTGACGCCGCTCAGAAGCGGAATGATCACTTCGGCACACTTCACGGCTTTATTTGCAGCTGCTACATGCAGGGGTGTCTGCCAGTTCTTGTCCCGGGCATTCACATCAGCCGAATGTTTAATCAATACTTGCACTGCTTCCTACAAAGGCAGCACAGTTAAATTCTTACAAGCAAGCGTTTATTATAAATGCAAATCAGACCTGCAAATCTCCTGCATTGTGGCCACATCATTCCACCACTATAAAAAAAACAAAAAACCCTTTGGTATTCGAGATATCGGCTGTGCACACAACCCATTCACTTTGCATCCAATGCGCTGGGAAGCCACACGATGTGAGCCACAATCCTTATCAATTCTGTATCTATCCTGTCATTTCTCATCAAATGTTGCATTTTGATGTGTGGGGTCCCCCCTTCCACCACCACCCAGCTTTGATCCGAACTGAGAAAAAGAACCTAGCTGAATTTTGAGTTGCCGTATTTTTCGTTCTATAGGACGCATCGGACCATAGGACGCACCGGACCATAGGAGGGGGAGAACGGGGGGGGGGTTTCCCCCTCTCTGTGCAGCGCCCCTTCAGCGGAGCGGTAGGAGAAATGGAGCCCCTTCCATTTCTCCTCCTGCTTCGCAGAGAGGGAAAACTGTGCAGCGCCTCTCCAGCAAGCGAAGCCTGGAGAGCAAGAGGGATCGGTGTGCACCGACCCCTCTCGCTCTCCAGGCTTCAGGCGGCTATCCGCAAGCCTCTGGAGTGCAGCGGGAACTTCGAAGGCTTGCAGATAGCTGCCTGAAGCCTCCGGAGCGCAGCGGGAGTTCCCGCTGCGCTCCAGGGGCTTCAGCGAAAGCAACGCAAGCCTCCGGAGTGCGGGGGGAGCTCTCCCTCTGCGCTTCGGAGGCTTCGCGTTGCTATCGCTGAAGCCAAGGGGCCTGCATTTGCTCCATAAGACGCACACATATTTCCCCTTAAGTTTTGAAGGGGGAAAGGTGCGTCTTATAGAGCGAAAAATACGGTATGTGTACACAGCCTCTAATCGTGTGCCACCACCACACATCAAGCACCTTAATATTGATGGATGTTTGGTGGGACAGGCCTGGGGAGCTGTGCAACCTCATGGACCGGGAGAACAGCACGCCCAACCATCCCCCACAAGGAGAATGATAAGTGTACATGAATGCATGTACTCAAAGGAAGAAGGTTATGCCGGAAAAACAATCCTCCTAAAGTGTGCACAAAACAGGAGTGCCAACATAGCCCCGCAACTGTGGGTGCCCAGGGCCGTGGGTGCCATGCAGCGTGCATAGCCCTGGCACTGAAATTTGTGGGTGCCCTGCCCCTTCATGGGGAATTTTGTGGGTGTTCAGGCATCCAGGGCCCCAGGGAGCTGTCACCTATGTCACACAATTCCACATCACTATTTTAGTGTTTCACAGCAAAGGGGGAGGGTGACACTTCAGAATCGATATATATTAAAGGGTTTACAAATCCATCTTGTCAGCCAGACTGTCATATTAAATCAAAATCATCAGCTCTGACATATGAAACAAACCCAGTAGGTTGCAATTCTGGGTCATAAAGATAATAGCTGTACCTCTTTGCTTTTTATAGCTGGATGTTTAACCTTTGCTATTTGTGTGTGCAGACCCCTCCCCCCAACTTTCATTTATTTCCAAGCATTTGTATTCCATTAGAGATTTCTTTCACTGGACTTTTGTCAGAAGCCAGCAGCTGGGAAGCTCCAGGAGTGACCCGACAGTCCTCGACTTCAGAAATGAGCTCCAAGGATTTGTGCCTCCAGGCTTGGCAAGTGCTCCAGTGGTTGCTGAAGCAATTCCATCCATCTCTGGAGAAAAGCCAGCTTGCAACTTTTTCAAAAGAAGACACACTCAGCAGCCAATTCACCGGCACGCATTGCCTCGACTCAGTGTTTGGATGGTGAAAACGCAAACACAAAAACGACAGCTTAGAATGAGAGGATGGAATCATTGAAAATTCCGACCTGCTTGGTTGTTTTGTGTTTTTCTTAGGAATGGACAAATCTTGTCCAGTTCAGTTTCTCTCAGCCTCTCGTTTTTCTCAGTCTTAAATTCAGCTTCCTCCATTTCCACTTGTGAACATTATTTTTTAAAAAGTTCACATTTGTATATGTATTGCTCCTAAGATATCCCTTTCTTAGGTCGTTTTCTCCTAAAGTAACACATTTATGTATACTGTTTTCACTAACATAAACATTTTGTGCACACTTCCCCTAATATATGCTTTTTTGGTACACGTTTACACATTTTGCAAAATTCAGAGAAAGGAAAAATTTAAAAGGAGAGCATAATTTTGGTTCATGCGTGGTTCAGGAAGTACAAATAAGGTAGGTTCACATAAATAATAATTTAATATACAGTGGTACCTTGGGTTACGTATCCCTCTGGGTACGTAATCTTCAGGTTGCGAACACGGCAAACCCGGAAGTGTATACTTCCGGGTTTTGCTGCGCGCGCATGCGCACAAACAATCTGTGTGCAGCGCGCATGTACACAAGAAATCTGCATGCAGCGCGCATGCGCAGAAGTGAACTGTGCACTGCGTGTGTGCACAGAAGCGCTCAATCGCACCGCGCGCATGCGCAGAAGGGCACCTCCGTTTACGGACTTTTCAGGATACGGCCGGGCCTTCAGAACAGATCCCGTCCGTAACCAGAGGTACTACTGTATTTATATCCTGCCTTTCTTCCAAGCTGGGATTTAAGGTGGCTTACACCATTAAAAAATATCAGTTATAGAATACAGAGTAATAAAAACAAACTAGTTAAAAGCATGCGACACTCATTGTTCCCTAAAAGCTAGCAGTGCTGACAGCAGTAGTCTTGCATACAGCTAGACCACTTAACTCCCATAGACATCAATGGCATTTAAAGCAGTCTAAGGCTGGAGCCAGATCACGATGGGGATCGGGGTGGGGTGGGGTTCCCCAGAGTTGAAGGTGACCTGATTTAGGATGTGCACACTCAGCCCAATATCACCCTTCTCAAACAGGCTGTGCAAGATTTCTCAGTCCTTCTAAAACCAGCCTGATGACAGACAGCTCTGGACAAATGAAATGTGTATGTAGGAGAACAGCTATATCATACCCTCTGTCTGGAAAACTGCTGTGTGCCTCCAACCTAACTGTGCACAGGGCTGCAGCCTAAGCCAGCAAATCTCTAGGGAATGTCCCATTTATGTCAAGGTTATTCCAGCGTCTTATTATCTTCCGTGTTCTGCTTCCTGCTACGCTACAAATCAAGTGTCACATTAACGAAGGTCCTCTGCCGGGATGTTGGAAGGCAGTGGCTAACGATTTCTGCTTCAGTTAAAAATAAAATTTGCTTTCAGCAAAACCTACACTTTTCCTTCCTACAGCTTTTGACTGTGTGTGGCTTAGTGGCAGTGGACAGGAAAAAGATAATACAAGGTAAGTAATGGGCGACCAGCGAGCGTCGCAAAGGTATATCTTTCTTAAATGTTCCAGCTGAAATTTTAGCAATAGCCTCGTGGCCTAAGGCCTTGATTACAGCCAATTAATTAACCAACTAGGTGGAAGCAGGCAAATATATCCCCGCTTCTGCTACTGAACCAGCTGAGATCTGGGACATTCTGGTTTGTTTAGAATCGGTTGTCTGGGACCTTGATCCCTGGATAAGAGAGAACTATGACCTCCAAAAGGCAACAATGTCCAACAACATATGGAAGAGCAAAGGTTTCCCACCCCTGATTTAAACTATACTGAGTAGTCCATTAGCAGCTGCACAGCTTTCCTCACAAACATATTCACAGCTTTAATCAACTTTGCTAAGCACCCACTTGCCATTAGTTTTTATTCTCTTCCCCTACACATTTGGACATGTTTGCTTACCATATCTACCCTGAATCTTGATCTTTCATAAGAAGTGCCTGCTATACTTACGTTCCAAGGCAAGTCGAATTAATTGCCTTTCTAGTACAATTAGGAGCAGCACTCATACACCAAGACCTCACTCATCAATCCTGAGGAGCAAATTCAGTTACCCATGTTAAGGCTTACTAAAAAGGGTTCCATGGAGCCATGTTTGATGGGATACAAATAAACAAGAGATCCGTTTTTTGCATCTCATTCGTGAAAGCCACAGATTGTTTTTGTTTTGGCCCAAGTTGGTCACAGACAGGAGTGACCAGAGGTCAAAGTATGCAATACAATTAACAACCAGTTTGACATTGGGGAACACCTGACATGTTTCTAATTATATTTTAAAAGTTGAATGCATGAGACTTGCATAACCAGCACACCACTAAGCAGAAGACAGCTAACTACCCACAGATTGTGGCTTGCAAGCAATCTTTCTTTCTTTCTTTCTTTCTTTCTTTCTTTCTTTCTTTGCAGTCTAAGGCACACAGCAAAATTGGAGATTCATCAAGCCATTAGCAAGCCACAATACCTGAGTGGTGGTTTGTGTTTGGCCTGGCCAATACCAGCAACTTAGCAAAGACAAACATGATCACAATTGCCAAGCCATATGGCCACAGATTGGGCAGAGGGTCCATGTTCCTCCCTCCTCTTCCCCTCAGTCTATCACATTCTGAGCCTTAGGATGCTTCTAGTTTCATGGTGATTTAATAAATAAAATACATTTATTTAGCTATTTTTATTTAAAAGCATTTCTAAACCACTTAATATTTTTAAAATATCTATGTCTACTCCTTTTTCAAGTACCGCAAGTCTGTAGTGTTATTAATTGATAGATTTTTTAAAAAACTGTGCTTCAGCCCACAACTCTTTTCTAGAACACAGATGCTGTTGGGGGGGGGGGGTCAATACTGTCCATAAATTATTTGTTTGGTTTACTTTGTCAGCAAAATACATGAAACCGACACTTCACAATATCTTGGATATTCAAGGCTAAAAGGTAAAGGAAGCCTGGACGGTTAAGTCCAGTCAAAGGCGACTATGGGGTTGCGGCGCTCATCTCGCTTTCAGGCCAAGGGAGCCGGCGTTTGTCCACAGACAGTTTTCCGGGTCATGTGGCCAGCATTAGTAAGCCACTTCTGGCGCAATGGAACACCGTGACAGAAACCAGAGTGCATGAAAATGGCATTTACCTTCCCGCCACAGCGGTACCTATTTATCTACTTGCGCTGGTGTGCTTTCAAACTGCTATGATGGCAGGACCTGGGACAGAGCAACAGGAGCTCACCCTGTTGTGGGGATTCGAACCACCGACCTTGTGATTGGCAAGCCCAAGAGGCTCAGTGGTTTATATATATATATCACTCACTTCGCTCCTTGACGCAACTGCTCGGTGCAGAGGGGTCAGCCACATGTTGTCCTTGGCATTGACACGTGCCCCTGCAAATGAAAAGAGAAACATCTTTCACACCATCTGAAACAAAACTGGTAATAATTCCATTGCACACATGCAACTTGGGGCGCAGAACGATGCAGGATTGCGCTCCAGACTTTGCAGATTCATTTTTAACATCGACAGGGTCGATAGCAAAGCTAATTTGCCCTCAGGGGATTCTCTATAGAGAATTCAACTAGGAAGAGCTCAACAGAAAAGACGAACAAGTTAGATTGGTTCCGCCATCCCTAATATAAGCGCCTCCTCCTGGAGATGAGCATGTTTGTATGCGTGTGGTGGTGGGAAGACAGAAGAAAAGAACGGCCCAACTCACAGCTGTCAAGTGTCCCTTATTTGAAGGGACAATCCCTTATTCCAGCGCCATGTCCCGCTGCTGTCGCTTATTGATGGATGTCCCTTAAATGTCCCTTAAATGATGTCCCTTAAATTTCAAAGGAAGCAGCTCCTCTCCCTCCCTCCCTGCCGGCCAGGGAGGAGGGAGGCTCCAACTGTGTTGCTTGGCTGTGTTGCTCACCCAATAAGAAGTCTAAGAACGACTGGGGGGTGGAGCTTGCATGCCTTGTGCGTGGCTACTTAATGCAAGCTGAGGGGTTTTTTGAATGCTGGATGCCATTTTGTTGCACGTGCTGCTGCAAACTTTGCAGTGCAAACCCAGGCCGGGGAGCCATCTTAAGTTGAGGCTGCATAGGCCTTGGGGTGCATGTGATTCAGATTCTATTCAGTTGAACCTCTGGTTACAAAGTTGGTTGGACAGTGTTCTCGAAGCTACCAGCATGAGTTTGACCAGACTGCAGGAGGACAGGAAGACTGGAGTGCCTGGAACAGGTGAGGCTGCAGGTCCCTTATTTTGGCTGTTGGTCCCTTATTTTCAAGGCTGCTGGTCCCTTATTTTCAAATCTGTAAGTTGACAGCTATGGCCCAGCTCAAGTTGAATGATTGCAAAGGCAAAAACAGCACAGCACCAGCCATTTCAATAAAAGTACTCAGTTCCCAAAAGCCTGCTGCAATAAGAAGAGGTCTTCACCTGCCGATGGAAGGACAACAAGGGGGGAGAGCCAGTCTAACTTCTCTAGGGAAGGAGCTCCAAAGTCTGGGAGCAGCCACCGAGAAGGCCCTTGGCATAGGCAGCTTTAATGCTCACACAGCTAGCAATATAATAATTTATTATTTATTATTTATACCCCACCCATCTGGCTGAGTTTCCCCAGCCACTCTGGGTGGCACCCAATCAAGTGTTAAAAACAATACAGCGTTAAATATTAAAAACTTCCCTGAACAGGGCTGCCTTCACATGTCTTTTAAAGAGAAGATAGCTGCTTATTTCCTTCACATCTGAAGGGAGGGCGTTCCACAGGGCGGGCGCCACTACCAAGAAGGCCCTCTGACTGGTTCCCTGTAACCTCACTTCTCACAATGAGGGAACCACCAGAAGGCCCTCAGCGCTGGATCTCAGTGTCCGGGCTGAACGATGGGGGTGGAGACGCTCCTTCAGGTATACTGGGCCGAGGCCGTTTAGGGCTTTAAAGGTCAGCACCAACACTTTGAATTGTGCTCGGAAACGTACTGGGAGCCAATGCAGATCTCTCAGAAATTGTGCTATGTGCTCCTATTATGTGGCCATCTGTACCTGGGGCCAGGCGACTGGGCAACAGCAAAGAGTGCAAAAGACAAAGAAGGGGAAAGTATTTCACACCACTTTTTGTTGGCTGGATATAAAGCGAATGCTTTAAGGCTAACGCTTTTAAGAGGTTGAACACATCCTGCTTCTACCACTCCCACGTAAATATGTACATTTAACCATAGGTGCCAACTCCCTGGGGACCTGGGTGCCCAAGCACCCACAAATTTTGGTGCCAGGGCCTTGCACGCCTCATGGCACCCACGACTGCGGAGCCAAGTTGGCACTCCTGCATCTAACCTTTTTATAAAAGTGCAGTTATCCTCCAGCAATACTATCCTCTAACCCACCTGTCAAGAAAAGCCCTACCATTCTGTGGGTTTTATTTTATTGTGTATTTTTTTAAACTCTTCTCGGGACTGTTTCCAAGAGTTATTTACTGCCTGTATAAAGCATACTGCACTGTATGCTTTCCTTCACCACAGTGAATTCAGGGTGTTTTTTGTTGTTTAGTACTGAATAGGAGGGGGAAGAAGTTACCCATACCATAATCCCTTCCTCCAACCCTATGTGCAAACTGAATAGCATGCTGTTGTCTTTGAAGAGGAATTTGAAGACTGCCTTATAAGGTGGTTGTGACATTCGTTCACTTATCATTTGGTAGGCCCTCCGAAAAAAACAATAATAATAAGTTCAACGTTGGTTGCTGCAGTTAGTTCTATTGCCAAAAAAGAAAACAGATTAAACTATAACAGTCAAACGACCACAGTCCTGAAATAAGCTACTACACTATCAGTTTCATCGCATTCTGGCTTCCACATCCTCTTCCTTCACGTTTGCAAGGTGCTGTTTACCTAACAGAGAGGAATGATCTGCACGTTCAATCGACATGTATTTGTAAAGCAATTATTATAGCCTATGAAAAATTCAGTCAAGCACAAAAGAAGCATTGCAGTTCATTACCACCTTTTTTAAAAGCCAAAGAGGTCCCTTGACCCTCATCTTAAGATCTGCAGCCTCACCAATCACTTGAGCCAACATTATCCTTACTCAGAGATGTATGTATAAGATCATTATGTCCACTACTGTCCATGGGTTTACTCTGAGTAGGGCTAGCATTGGACACATCCTATGAGTGGTAGTCAACACTTGTTCTATCAAGAATCCTTAGAAGTTAATGGACATGGCAAATTTAGATTCATTAATTTAATTTCCCCAGAGGAACTTGGCCCATTTAACAAGGCTATTTAAGTAAGAGTTTTAAAATTCAGAAGATCTGTTTATCACTGGGTGTGCTTGGATGTGTTTTATCTTCGCTGTATGTTTCAGGAATAAACAATAATAATACCTTTTATTGCCATTGTACAACCTGTCTACAATGAAATTAAATTAAACAACTGAACACTTAAAGCAAGAACAGAGCAGAAGTCATAGGAACGTGAGAAAAGTCCTGCTAGATCAGCCCCCAAACTCATCTGGTCCAGTTTTTACAGTAGCCTTTGAGAAGTCCTCAAGCAGGACATGGGCAGAACAACCCAAAATATATCTTCATATATTTCCACCACTATCTGCCTCTGTTGCGCACACTCTCTTCCAGATCATAGCAGAAAAGCATTCCTGTGGGAAGTTCAGGTGTTGATCAGGTACACTGAAAGCCCATAAGAGTATTATTATTGAAAGTAAGCGAGTCTGCTTTGTAGACAACCATGGCTTAGACATTCAGACATAAGACTTAACCGTGGTTATGTCTCCATAGGGCCATTACTGTTTTGAAGGTTAATATTTATAAAATCTCTTTACTAGGCTTGCAGGAAACTTCAGCCTATGCTATGCAACTGATATTCCACAGTGGTTTCCTTGTGAATTCACTCGAGACTTGCACCTCTCTTCTGTTTCCGCATGCTTTTGTTATGAGCAAGCCCAGGATTTGCCACAATAATGCGAAGAAAGGATGTGGCAATAACAGAATAGTTGCAGTCATAAACCATGCCTTTTCGTCTGACTTCGCAATGTTCGTTCATGAACGGCTTTGAAGAGAGGAAGCAGAACTATTCCTGCTTTCCACTACTGACCTGCATGACTATCGTTCAGAACTTCTGTTTAACTTGAAAACTTCTTCACACGATTGGTTTACACACGGGAGACTGCTTAGTATAGCAAAGCCATCCTCACTGGAGAGCTGGTGTGGTAGTTAAGAGTTTGAGCTACTAAGCTACTTTCCCGCCCCAACCTGGCCACAGTGATCCATGCATCGGTCACCTCCAGGCTTGACTACTGTAATTTGCTCTACACGGGGCTGCCCTTGAAGCTGTCCCAGAAACTCCAGCGGGTGCAGAATGCTGCAGTGAGGCTCCTCACGGGGTCTCTGCCATGGGAGCATATTCACCCAGTGCTTTTCAAGCTGCACTGGCTCCCGGTGGAGTACTGGGTCAGATTTAAGGTGCTGCTTTTGACCTTTAAAGCCCTTCATGGCCTAGGACCCTCGTACCTATGGGACAGCCTCTCCCGGTATGCCCCATGGAGAGCCTCAAGGTCCATAAATAGCAACACCCTAGAGGTCCCGGGCCCTAAGGAAGTTAGATTAGCTTCAACCAGAGCCAGGGCCTTCTCAACACTGGCTCCGACCTGGTGGAACGCTCTGCCTCACGAGACCAGGGCCCTGCAGGATCTGATTTCTTTCCACAGGGCCTGTAAGACAGAGTTGTTCCGCCTGGTCTTTGGCTTAGAGCCAATTTGATTCCCTCCCCCTCTTTCTTTTTTTCTTTTTCCTTTCTCCTCCTGTGATGTGGCTGCATTTTAATATTTTAATGTTTCAATATTTTAATGTTGTATTTTAATCTTGTTTTTAAGTTGCATTCATTCAACTTGTTTTTATTATTGCTTGTTAGCCGGCCTGAGCCCGGCCTTGGCTGGGGAGGGCGGGGTATAAATAAAAACTATTATTATTATTATTATTATTATTATTATTATTATTAAGCCCCTCACTCAAGGTAGTTAAGAGTTTGAGCTACTAAGTCCCTCACTCAAGACGTGGGCCACTCTTGGGACAGGGTAGACTGAACTCAGGTAGAGTAGCAGCAAGCAGTTGAATCTGTTCTCTACCCTATGGATTTCTGCAAAGTAATTTTGATTACTTTGGAGCAGAGCTGTAGCTCACTAGTCCCATGTTAAATGTTTTGAATCTCTAGGTGTTTTGTTTTTTTAAAAAAAGATCAGGTAGCAGATTGTGTCTCCTGCCTGAGGAGAACTACTGATACCGCCCATTGGAGAAGTCAATATTGGGCTACAGGATGGATAGCAATCCTGTGGCACTTCAAATGTAAAGTAAAGGGACCCCTGACCATTAGGTCCAGTCGTGACCGACTCTGGGGTTGCGGCGCTCATCTCGCTTTATTGGCCAAGAGAGCCAGTGTACAGCTTCCAGGTCATGTGGCCAGCACGACTAAGCCGCTTCTGGCGAACCAGAGCAGCGCATGGAAACGCCGTTTACCTTCCCGCCGGAGCGGTACCTATTTATCTACTTGCGCTTTGATGTGCTTTCGAACTGCTAGGTTGGCAGGAGCAGGGACCAAGCAACGGGCGCTCACCCCATCAAGGAGATTCGAACCACTGACCTTCTGATCGGCAAGTCCTAGGCTCTGTGGTTTAACCCACTGCGCCAGCTGGACTACAACTTCCAACATCCCTTACCATTGGCCATGATGGCAGGGGCTGGTGGTAGTTGACGGGTCCAAGGTTATCTGCAGATCTCCATGGCTGAGTAAGAATCTGAACTTGGGTTTCCACAATCCTACACTCTAATTCAGGGCATCCAATACGATGCCCTCCAGAAATTGCTGAACTTCGACTCCCTATCGTCCTTGACTACTGGTCAGGCTGGCTAGGGCTGATGAGAACAGGACTCCAACCACATCTGGAAGGACACACAGGTTCTACAGTCCTGCCTTAAGCTTTTTAAAAGAATGTTCCTTTCACACAAGGAGTCTACATGCATGGATAGAGTAATAAGTGAGTGGGGAACGTGTGGGTGTCAGGCACAGCAACTGCATTCATTCAGCACCACCGTGAAGCTCACTGATCAAAGAAGCTGCTGCAGCCCAAATCTGCGAGTGTCCATTTGTAATGTTGCTCGCTGCTTGCGTAAGAGGAAACTGACATCAGGAAGCAGCTTATGAACTGGCCTTTGGCTGCTGCACCAAGTTAACTTCCAGGAGGATGTTGGAGAAGGAAAGGAGCCCTTTTCAAACACTAAACATGACTAACATGCCACTCCTGACTTCGGCAGAGTTTCCCAGATATGTGAATAGAGTTTTCTCTATATACATGGCCTCTACTCCGCATGCATCCTATGGAGGGCGGAGCCCATTGCTGCAATGCCACCTTCTACACAAGTTATTAGCCTTCTTAAAACTCTCTAGCACCCTCTAGTTTGTGGTGGGTGTTGTGCAGTGGATCTCAAAAAATAGATAACATGTACTTTTAATATGTGGGGATTATATTTGCCCAGTATCTTAGATAATTAAGTAAGATGCCTTCGTTTCTTTATTTAGGCATGTTTTTGAAAGCATAAGGATTAGAAACGTAATAAAGATTATTTCAAACATAATTCTGATAAAAATAATTCACATTTTTATACCAGCAACTTTGGCAAGAGTGGCTGGGGAAACCCAGCCAGATGGGCGGGGTATAAATAATAAATTATTATTATTATTATTATTATTATTGGTGTGCTAGCACTGTGTGGAATTTGGGCCTGAATCATTCAGCTTCTTTGTGAGCAAGAAATATGACATAATCATGTTTTATGAGGCCTTGTGCAAAATAGCGCTGGGACTGCTGCTATATATTCTCTGTGTGTTTCCTGGCTGCTATTTTTTAAAAAAACCTCTGAAGTATTATTTCTCACACAGCACATTGCTGCTCATGCCCCTCTGGAATACCACCAAGTTTATATGACTTCTAAATTTATTTGCTGCAGCAACCTGTTAGATGAGAAGCAAAGCCCTCTCTATCAAAGCTGCAGTCAAATTTCTTTCTTTCTTTTTTAGGCTTACGTTTTCAGCGATGCTTCAGAAAGGTTGGAAATGGATGAATGTGGTAAGTGTGAACAGCAGGCGGCATAACTCTCTGCATCTTTTGTTTTTTAATTTAAAGGGAGCGCAAGAAAGATTTACAACCAGCAGCAATATTGTCGGCGGGGCTAGACGCTGCAAAAAGAATCAGCCCATTGAATTTCATACAAGACTCAGGAGAGACATTCTGTGAAATATGCTCGTAGTTAGACTTGTGGCACATGAACTGGTGGCAGTACAAATAAACATAGCATCTAATGAATAAAGCATATGTCCTGTGCACTGAAACATGTCAGGAATGGGCCTCTAGGTTACCATTAAAAGAGAAATTATTCAGGGGTAAAGTAGAAGACCTGCGGCCAGTTGTGTTGAAATGGCACTGTGAAAATGAAGTCACTGTGGCTATGTGAGTTCATGCTGTCTGAGGGTCTTCTATGGCCTAGTTGGAGTGAAATGATGAAGTAGGGCAGGAAGAGAGGGGTTTGTGGGTTTTTAAGTCCTGTCTATATGCATAGCTGTCAACTTACAGATTTGAAAATAAGGGACCAGCAGCCTTGAAAATAAGGGACCAGCAGCCAAAATAAGGGACCTGCAGCCTCACCTGTTCCAGGCACTCCAGTCTTCCTCTCCTCCTGCAGTCTGGTCAAACTCATGCTGGTAGCTTCAAGAACACTGTCCAACCAACTTTGTAACCAGAGGTTTAACTGAATAGAATCTGAATCACATGCACCACAAGACCTATGCAGCCTCAACTTAAGATGGCTCCCCGGCCTGGCTTTGCACTGCAAAGTTTGCAGCAGCATGTGCAACAAAATGGCGTCCAGCATTCAAAAACCCCCTCAGCTTGCATTAACTAGCCACACACAAGGCATTCAAGCTCCACCCCCCAGTCGTTCTTAGACTTCTTATTGGGTGAGCAACACAGCCAAGCAACACAGTTGGAGCCTCCCTCTTCCCTGGCCGGCCGGGAGGGAGGGAGAGGAGCTGCTTCCTTTGAAATTTAAGGGACATCATTTAAGGGACATTTAAGGGACATCCATCAATAAGGGACAGCAGCGGGACATGGCGCTGGAATAAGGGATTGTCCCTTCAAATAAGGGACACTTGACAGCTATGTCTATATGTACGGCTAAGTGGCAGAAGATGTGTGTTTCACGCAAGAGATCCCAGGTTCAATGCCTGACAGTTTCCAGTTCCTGAATACCAGTTCCTGGAAACCACAGGATGAGAATTCAGCAGCCAGGTTGCTCACCGGAGGAAGACGGTTTGAGCATATTACACCGATCCTGGTCCAACTGCACTGGCTACCAATTAGTTTCGGGGCCCGATTCAAAGTGCTGGTTTTGACCTATGAAGCCTTAAACGGCTCAGGACCACAATACCTGAAGGACCACCTCTTTCCATATGAACCTCCCTGGACCCTGAGATCATCTTCTGAGGCCCTCCTTCATGTGCCTCCTCCTCAAGAGGTCCGGAGGGTGGCAACACGAGAACGGGCCTTCTCTGCAGTGGCTCCCCGTCTGTGGAATGCTCTCCCCAGGGAAGTTCACCTGGCGCCTTCATTATACACCGTTAGGAGCCAGGCAAAAACATTAATTTTCAACCAGGCCTCTGGATGATTTGATTTACACCCTATGCCTTTTTAAAATGTAGGGATGGGCGGGGGGGGGTAGTTCTTGGGTTGTCATTTTTATTTTTATTATGTATTTTGTAGTTTATATCTTGATTTTATTCTGTGAACTGCCCTGAGACCCCCAGGTATAGGGTGGTATAGAAATTCAATAGATAGATAGATGGATAGATAGATAGATAGATAGATAGATAGATAGATAGATAGATAATGATGATGATGACGATGCTCGAGTCCTGCTTGCAGGGTTCCTGCAGGCATCTGACTGGCCACTGTGAAAACAGGATGCAGGACTAGTTGGACCACTGATCTGATCCAGTAGGCCCTTCTTATGTTATATGAACTTGTGTGGTGTTAGAATCACGTGACGGCACAGATCTAAGCTTGAAGGTTCAGATTCTAGCCTCATGTAACAGGATACAGGATGCCCCAGAGATTGCCTCAACCCAGAGAAATCTCATCCCCAACATTCTGAATCCTTCGTGGCGCGGGAATGGTCACAGTGTGGCAGGGATCCAGTGTCGTAAATGGCCAAGTGCCAGTTCACAAACGATGCGACTAACTGAGGAGATTTCACCCCTCCCATATCCAAGAATCTCCTGAGGAGTCTGCTGATTCTCCAGAGAGGAGGAGGCGTGTTCTGCTCTCTACTTATTCTGCTCCAGCACCGAGTCAGTAAGTCAGTCAGTGTCGGAGAGAGAGAGAGAGAGACTGAGTGTTAGAGATCGTGCGTAGAGATAAGGTTGCTGCTAAGAGCAGCTGCAGACACTCAGTGCAGTGCAGCATTTATTTATGCTTAGACCTATTTAGCTCTGTATATAGTTGTATAATAGTTGTAGAAGAAGAAGAAGAGTTTGGATTTGATATCCCGCCTTTCACTCCCTTTAAGGAGTCTCAAAGTGGCTAACAATCTCCTTTCCCTTCCTCCCCCACAACAAACACTCTGTGAGGTAAGTGGGGCTGAGAGACTTCAAAGAAGTGTGACTGGCCCAAGGTCACCCAGCAGCTGCATGTGGAGGAGCGGAGACGCGAACCCGGTTCCCCAGATTACGAGACTACCGCTCTTAACCACTACACCACACTGGCTCTCTTAACCGCTCTTAACCACTACACTACACTGGTTGTAGATAGAATAAAGAAGATATTCTACAGAGCTGCTCTCCAAGTTGTTTATATACTCTGCTGTACTCTGCTGTGCGACGACTGTCTTCTTGTGGAAGTGAATCGGGTGCTCACATCTCTAAGCTGTGAGTCCACAGCACTTTGACCTGTTCCTGTGCAGAAGGTGGTCTCTGGAAGTGCTACCCAGCTCGCCTAGCCCAGTCGGGGCTGAAGTGGATGAGTCCAGTTGGTGGCACTGGCTCAAGGGCGATGCTGACACTAACTGCCCCACTTTTTCCGTCAGTCCTGGATTTCTGTTTGCTTGTACTTAAAGGGTCAAATGAGAACCTTCCCCAGCAGGCTCACAGTTGAGTTGGCTACCCTTTATAAGGGCATGGTGCAGCCCTCACTTGATCCACCCCTGTCCCGCCAAAGGAAACGACAAATCAAGCCAAGAATAAGTATCCTGCTGTATACTTCGGGCCAGCCATTAGGAGAACCAGACAATGTGAGCTAGTCATGTTCTTTAATATTCCCATTGCATTTCTGACAGTAAAGAAAGCAGGCCGGGGTGGGGGGGTGGGGGGATATATTGCAAGATGCAAGCAAATAAAAGTTACAACTAATAATAGTTTTTCAGAAGTCTACTCTGATTTGCCTGCATATTTTACAAGTTTCAGTAAATTATTACATTTGGTTATTATTTAACAGCTGTAATTGATTTGCTTCCAGACTTTTGCGGGTGTTTGTGTTGGTAGGATCTGACATGTGTCTTATGAGATGTTTCTGTTTTCAAATATTGCAGAAATTTAAACAATAACTATAATGTAGGTGTGTGACTCTCTGACATTCAAGATCAGTCTTCTGCTTATAATTTTCAGCATTTGATCTTATGTTACTAGGAATAACAGACGACACATACACTTGCCTATGTGTGTGTCGAAATCCTTTAAAGAACACAACACATCCTGGGTGCTCCACCAATTTCATAGTTGCTGAATTCTATTCTAACGTTTCTCAAAATTTATGTTTCTGTCACTTCATGCCCTTCCAGTCCATTTTTGCAGCTAGGCTCATTGATGAAGTAGCAACAGCTGGAATTTTTTTTTTTTTTATAAAGCAGATAGAGATTGTCTTTAAGCTTTGCAGATAATCCCACTGTAATTGTATAATGAAAAATACCGTTTAAAAAATAAAGCTTTCAAGAAACAGGAAATGTTGTACATTGCCAAAGACACTACACATTTAAACATGTTTTATGAAGTCTAATAGCATATGTTTAAGACCAGCACTAATTGTCAAAAGGCTTTCTCACATGTCCTTGATTTCTGTGCAAAGGATTTGACAGGGAGGGAAAATAATTGTTTCTAACACCTTCAGTAAAGAAAACATGGCCCTTGTGTTGTATTTCTGCATTGCACATCTGATCCCCACAGTTTGTACTGGTACAATAGCTGCCGGATTCACTGTCTCCAAGGCTTAGATGTGGTCATCCACATCTTCAAATCCAAGCCATGGTGGTACAGACAGTGTGAGACAAACAATTCCATGCTAATACATGCATCATGTCCATATGAAAGAAGACCCCATGTCAGATGTAGGACTGCCACCAGTGTTTCAAATACCGTATTTTTCACTCTATATAATATAATAATAATAATTTATTATTTATACCCCGCCCATCTGGCTGGGCCTCCCCAGCCACTCTGGGCAGCTTCCATAGAAACCACAAATACAGTAAAATATCACACGTTAAAAACTTCCCTGAACAGGGCTGCCTTAAGATGTCTTCTGAATGTCAGGTAGTTGTTTATCGCTTTGACATCTGCTGGAAGGGCGTTCCACAGGGCGGGCGCCACTACCGAGAAGGCCCTCTGCCTGGTTCCCTGTAGCTTTGCTTCTCACAATGAGAGAACCGCCAGAAGGCCCTCGGCGCTGGACCTCAGCGTCCGGGCATAACGATGGGGGTGGAGACGCTCCTTCAGGTATACTGGACCGAGGCCGTTTAGGGCTTTAAAGGTCAGCACCAACACTTTGAATTGTGCTCGGAAACGTACTGGGAGCCAATGTAGGTCTTTCAAGACCGGTGTTATATGGTCTTGGTGGCCGCTGCAAGTCACCAGTCTAGCTGCCGCATTCTGGATTAGTTGTAGTTTCCGAGTCACCTTCAAAGGTAGCTCCACGTAGAGTGCATTGCAGTAGTCTATAGGACGCGCCTTTTCCCCTCCAAAAATGAAGGGGAAATGTGTGTGCGTCCTATGGAGCGAATGCAGGCTTTTGCTGAAGCCTGGAGAGCGAGAGGGGTCGGTGCGCACCGACCTCTCTCGCTCTCCAGGCTTCAGGCAGCTATCCGCAAGCCTTCTGAGCGCGGCGGGAGTTCCTGCTGGGCTCCGAAGGCTTGCAGATAGCAGCCTGTTCTGGGGGCTGGGGTCCCCATCCCCGCAAGCTCTGGAAGTGGCGGCAAGGTTGTGCGCAATCTTGCCGCCGCTCCTGGACCTGTTCTGGGGGCTGGGGTCGGGGGAAGCTCGGGCTTCCCCCATCCCAGCCCCGCGGCTTGGGGGGGCGAAATAATTTTTTTTCTTTATCCCCACCCTCAAAAAAACTAGGTGCGCCCTATGGTCCGGTGCGCCCTATGGAGTGAAAAATACGGTACCACCAAGGCTTCAAAGAGTCTGAAGTTAAAAGTTGCCTTGCTGAACTGGACTCTATGCCCTGTGCCCAGGGATGCCTGGTGGCATTAGGAGGAGTACAAGGTGGTGTGGCTTGGCCAAAACACTATTGCAAGCCAATTCAGAAGGCTTGGCAGGCCTCATTAGGCCTGAGGGCTGGAGGATTCTCACCCCGAACTAAAGGATCTCAAATAAAGATTGTGTGGCCCAGGACGGACAAGGCCTTCGTAGGTAACAAGCAAAGAGAGAAGGAGGAAAGGGCCGACTCAGCAGAATGAGGAGGAGGGCCTCCAGACTTACCACATTTTGCAGTAACCAAGGTAATACACATTACCACCTAAAGAGGTGGTACATAAGAATAGTAACTTCAAAGTCCAACATTACTTGTACCACTGCTCAGAACAAAGACTTTGCACCAACTCTGGGTTTTCCAACAACCTATTCTAGCCATTGGATACAAATAATGTTTCCACCAGGTCCATCAAAGCTGTACTGTATGCAGTCTGCACTCTGGGTCACAGATGAAGGGTGTTAGGTGGTGGGTTGACATAGCAGCCGGCACAGCGATTTCTTCAAGTAGCTCTTTATTATGGTAAGCTGGAATAGAACTAACTGCGAACAGCTCAGCCGGCCTGTATTTATAGGCAGCCGGCTGTCAACATTGTAACCACAACAGCCCAGAGTTCCCGCCTAAAATAACTGCCGCGGACCTGAGTGAAAACTATCTACAGACCTGAGTGAAAACTATATACAGTATCCCCCTGTTGGCCCAGGGTGAAACTACACTACATAACACCCCTCCCCACCGAGATAAGGCGTTAGTTACAATCGTAATGGTTTCCTTATATACAGCACTACGCGTAATGGTTCAATTAAGCACAAAAGCATATCGGTTACATCTCCCATACTTAGACCAACAGTGATACCTGTCCAACAACATAGTCCTTTAAATAAGTTGGGCGCTTGGAAACTCTGCCAGACCGCCGGGGACTGGTAGCCAAGTCCGGAGGGCCACACAGTTCTCGCTGAGGCTGTGGTGCGACCCTAGGTGGCGTTGGAACCAACTCCCCTGGATCCGCTGCTGTGGGTGGAGCCTCCGCAAGTGGAGTGGTCTGAGTCTGTTCTGAAACGGCTTGGTTCGGCTCCACGCTGGCAGTTTGTGAGGGAGGTGTAGGTGGGGCCTCGCCATCTGTACGTGTCTCTTCTGGAGCCGCAAGCGCAGTTGGGGGCACCTCGGTAGTGTCCAAGTCCCCAACCCTGCGCCTAAGCTGGTCTATGTGCCGTCGCCACAAGCGTCCGTCTTCGAGTGCCACCTGGTACGAGCGAGGTCCAGTGACTCCCACTACTGTGGCTGGCACCCAAGGGATGTCCCCCACATAGTTCCGGGCAAAGACCTGGTGTCCTGGGACAAATGACCGTGGTGCGTTGGCACAGCCTGGGGGTTCAGCCACGGCAAAGTCTGGGTGTAGCCGGTCGAGCGGTGACCTGAGGCGGCGGCCCATAAGCAGTTCAGCAGGACTCCTCCCTGTGGCCGCATGAGGGGTGATGTGTTGCACGAACAAGTATTCGGCGACCCGCTCATGCCAGTCTCCCCGGTCCAGGCGCGCCAGTGCCTCTTTTGTCGAGCGCACCATTCTTTCCGCTTGCCCGTTGCTGGATGGATGAAAAGGTGCCGTTAGGGCATGGCGGATGCCCAGTCCCAAAAGATACCGCTCAAACGTGCCTGACGTGAACTGCGGTCCGTTGTCAGAGACAAGGACATCAGGACACCCATGCGTTGCAAACAGGCCTCGCAGCACCCGGATGACAGCTTCGGTAGTGGTGGAGGGCATCAGGGCGACCTCCAGCCATTTGGAATAGGCGTCCACCACTACCATAAAGGTCCGGCCGTGAAAGGGGCCAGCCAGATCGATGTGCACCCTCGACCAGGGTGTCTTTGGCGTCTCCCAGGTGTGTCCCTTAGCTGCCGGTGGTGCAGGCCTCGACTCCTGGCACGCTTGACAGGCGGACACCCAGGCAGTGATGGCATCGTCCATATTAGGCCACCAGACGTAACACCGAGCCAACGCCTTCATTTTGACAATTCCCGGGTGGCCAACGTGCAGAGCCTCCAGGACGCGCTGACGGAGTCCCTGGGGAATCACGACGCGGTCTCCCCACAGCAGGCAGCCACGATGAGCTGAGAGTTCATGTTGTCTGGTTGCGAAGGGCTGGAACTCCGATGCAAAAGGCCCTTGTGGCCACCCCCTCCACACCCAGTTGAGCACCCGGCTGATGGTGCGATCCTGGGCAGATGCGGAGGCCACAGTGGCAGCCGATACAGGCGCTGCCGGAAGATCCTCAATCAGAAGGAGCGATGAAGCTGGAGCCGGGTCTTCCACAAATGCTGGAAGAGGGCAACGGCTGAGGGCGTCGGCATGGCCCATCGATTTCCCCGGGCGATGGATGAGCCGGTAGTGGTAGGCAGCCAGGAAAACAGTCCATCGCAGCATGCGTGGTGAGAGGACCGGTGGAGTTGGACGATCACCGGCGAGGAGGCCCAGGAGTGGCTTGTGGTCAGTGATGAGGTCAAAAGTCCTGCCATAGAGGTATTCATGGAACCTCTTCACTCCAGCCACAAGTGCCAATGCCTCCTTGTCGAGCTGGCTGTAATTCCGTTCCGTCGGAGATAGTGTCCTGGAAAAGTAGGCGAGCGGTGCTTCTCTTCCATCTGGAAAACGGTGACTAAGGACAGCACCGATGCCAAAAGGTGAGGCGTCGCAGGCAAGGACCAGCAGCCTGGATTCACTGTACTGTACCAGCACACTGTCTGAAGAAAGGAGAGCCTTGACCGCGTTGAAGGCCGCCGTCTCCCGATGACCCCAGGCCCAAGGCGTCTTAGTGCTAAGGAGTCGGTGAAGAGGCTCAGCCACTGTGGCTTTGTGGGGCAGGAACATGTTATAAAAGTTCAGCAGCCCCAGGAATGCCTGCAACTCCGTTTTGTTCTTTGGGGTGGGGGCCTGCTGGATAGCGCGGATCTTGGATGTGGTTGGATGAAGACCGGAGGCATCGATAAGATAGCCCAGGAACTCTACCTGTGGAACGGCGATCTGGCACTTCTCCCTCTTTACCTTGAGCCCGGCCTCCTGGAACCTGGTCAGCACGGCACGGAGGCGCTCGAACAGCTGCTGGTGTGAGTCTGCAGACACCAAGACGTCATCAAAATATGGTACCACGCCCGGAAGCCCTTGCAGGAGACGCTCCATAAGGCTTTGGAAGATGCCAGGAGCCACACTCACCCCGAACTGCAACCGGCGGCAACGGAAAGCCCCCCGGTGGGTGACGATCGTCTGGGCTTCAGCAGTGGCATCATCGACTGGCAGTTGTTGATAGGCTTGGGCAAGGTCCAGCTTAGCGAAGACCTTACCCTCACCCAGGGAATGCAGCAGGTGTTGGACAACAGGAACCGGATAAGCGTGCTGCTGAAGTGCCTTGTTGATCGTGCACTTGTAGTCAGCGCAGATTCTCACCGACCCATCTGGCTTGACAGGCGTGACGATGGGGGTTTCCCACTTTGCGTGGTCAACCGGCTCCAAAACTCCTTGGGCGATCAGTTTGTCCAGTTGTTCATCCACCTTAGCCTTGAGAGCAAAGGGAACCCGGCGTGGCTTTAGCTTGATGGGGGCGACTTGTGGATCAAGGCTAAAGGAGATGGGCGTACCTGTATATTGGCCCAAGGTGCCGTCAAAAACCTCGGCAAAGTCTTTGACCAGACCCTCAGTCTCTGCGTTAGAGATGCAGTTGATGCCGGTGACTTCCAGGCCGAGGGCATCAAACCAGTCTAGCCCTAGGAGGCTTGGCCGCTGACCTTCGACCACCACCAACCGGAGCAGGCCCGAAAAATCCTTGAAGGCGATCCGGAACCGGCCAACGCCTACCACGGGAATGTCGTTTCCCTGGTAGTCTCTCAGGTGTACGCGGTGAGAGTCGAGTTGCCTTTTGGACACTCTGGGTACCAGTCTTTTGATGGTGCTCCATGACACGATGGACAGGGCAGACCCGGTGTCGATCTCCATGTCACATGGAGCTCCTTCAATGAGCACTGTGACGTTCAGCTTGCGTCGCGTAGGCGAGTCGGTTTGGCCAATCGTGGTTCCAGACGGGCAGCGGCAGTTGGTGAGAGCGAAACAACTTTCCTTGGCAGACTGGAGTGAAGACTTGGACTTGCGAATCGATGAAGGGGGGGTGTCAGACGGAGCCGATTGGCAGACCTTAGCGATGTGGCCCCTTCTGGAACACTTCCTACAGATGGCGTCTCTGAATCGACACTTGGCACGGGAATGGTTGCCTCCGCAGCCAGCACATTCCGGTTGGCCCTTGGACTTCTGTTGGAACTTCCTGCGCTCCCGCTTTGTCTGGTGCACGTCATCGTCTTCACTGGAGGATGCCTCCTCACTGCTGGCCTTTTCATGATGCACCGGAACTGGCTCCCTAGCAAGACGCGGGCTGCTGGACTTGCGGATCTCCTGGGCGGAGCGTTCAGCAGCTTCTGAGGCCACAGCCTCCTCAATGGCTTTCTGTAGCGTGAGGTCTGGCTTGGCTAGGAGGCGCCGTTGCAGATGGATGTCCCGGACCCCGCAGACGATTCGATCCATCAGGGCATCGTCTAAGTCTCGGAACTCACAGTGCATTGCAGCCTGTCGCAGGGCGGTGGTGTAGTTGTTGATTGACTCCCCCTCTGCCTGGTTCCGGTGGTAGAACGCATGGCGGGCAGCAATCTTGGACGGCTTTGGTGCGTAGTGGTTGCGGAGCTTCTCTTGGATCGTGTCCCATGGTGTTGCCTGGACTGCTTCAGGCGCAACCAACGCTCGGGCCGTCTCAAACACCTCAGGCCCACAGAGGCTGAGGAATAGGCCCCGCTTCCGCTCCTGTGATACTTCTGTCAGCTCGTTGGCTTGGAGGTAGCAGTCGAACCGAGCGAGGTAGGAGTCCCATGATTCAGAGGCTGGCGCAAACGGCGGTAGAGGCACAAGTGAAGCCATGATTCCGATGCCGGCGTGAAGGGCGATGGATGGAACACAGTGCTCTAGCCAGAACAGTCAGCTCTGAATTGGTTCTGCCCAGTGATTTCGCTCAGTGATTTCGCTCTGTGATTCAGCTCAGTGATTCAGCTCAGTTCAGAGGCTGGCCGCATCTGGCTGTGCTCTGATGTCCATCAATCCCACCCTCGTCGCCAGTGTTAGGTGGTGGGTTGACATAGCAGCCGGCACAGCGATTTCTTCAAGTAGCTCTTTATTATGGTAAGCTGGAATAGAACTAACTGCGAACAGCTCAGCCGGCCTGTATTTATAGGCAGCCGGCTGTCAACATTGTAACCACAACAGCCCAGAGTTCCCGCCTAAAATAACTGCCGCGGACCTGAGTGAAAACTATCTACAGACCTGAGTGAAAACTATATACAGTATCCCCCTGTTGGCCCAGGGTGAAACTACACTACATAACAAAGGGGAATATTGGTGGCACAGGTAGAGCTGTACTGCGGTTCACTTTCCTTTTTGAGATGTGTGGTCCATACCCTGCAACGTTCCTCAGGTGAAGTAGGGTCATTTTCATCTGAGGAATGTTGGGAGAGTATGGCGGCAAACTATCACCCCATCGCTATCCAAAATGTATCCACATCATTCAGAAAATCACCATGAGCAATGTAACAAATCCCAAACAATACAAGCATGCATATTTCTACCAACTGCTGCATACTGAAGGCACGTCCAAAGCTCAACAACCCAGTTTGAAGGAGCTATTCTCTCAAGATCTCAACACATGTGATCTTGAAGACTGTCATCACGGTGCATACATCAAGATTTATTTATTTTGTAAATATAGAGGTCTTATCTCTGGTGCAAGCCATGGTCAGGTCAATATCACAGTTCCAAAAGGTCTGCCTCCCTTTTAAAAAACAGAATCGTAGGAATGGAGATTGCCTCCATTCCACCCCCTGAAAAACACAAACCTCAGTTTTGTCCATTGGGGGAGCAAGTTACTCAAGGCTGGTAACATTTGCTCTTGAGGTCTTGTGTACTTCCCTGAGAATGTTCTTTTTAAAAATTATTTTAAAAATGAGTTTTCTCTTTAAAAAAGATGCATGTACACAGGTAGAGGAACACAAAAATCGGCAAAGGGTAGTGAAGAGAAGGGGAGAAGTCTGTTTGCCCCTTCTTGGGTGGGTGACTTTGCGGGCAGGCCCCCGGGCCTCCTCTGTGAACTGGACTATTGCAGGCCGGATCGTCCTCCTGCCACCAAATTGGCCAATGGCAGCAGGAATTAAAAGGTGTTCCCTGGGGCGCGGGACCAACTGGCCAATGGTGGCGCTTGGCCTTGCACGCCCAGAGTAGGGATAATTTCCCAGCCTGCTGGGCCCTCCGGCCTCTGTCTCTCGCTGAGAAATGACTGAGGAGAGGAACAAAAGAAACTCAGCCTGAATATCAAGCTCCACCTACTTGTGTGGACAGTGACCAGGAGAAGGGCGATGAATATTATGACTGATGGGAATATCACGGCTGATGGGACAAGGTGCTGAACATGCACACAGAAAACTCAGATCTGAATGACCTGTTTGTGATATGCAACCGACATCTACACGCACCCATGGCCATTTCACTTTCCTAATGGTGACACAGGAACTACGTACCTGACAAGATTAGAAGCTCAATTATCTCTGCATCCCCCAGGAAAGCAGCAACGTGAAGAGGGGTCCTCTTCTCTGTGTCCTAAGGAGCAAAAGAGACATGATCATTCCAGAATTACTAACCAAAGGCCTACAGGCTGCCATTGTAGCAGGTCTGTGGGCTGCAGCCACTGAGGGACACAGTCAAGGCCACTCCTGGGAAGCTCCCTCAATGCAGTTCAAGATACAGTGGTGCCTCGCAAGACGAAAAGAATCCGTTCCGCGAGTCTCTTCGTCTTGCGGTTTTTTCGTCTTGCGAAGCAAGCCCATTAGCGGTTTAGCGGATTAGCGCTATTAGCAGCTTAGCGGGCTTAGCGGATCAGCTGATAAGCGGCTTAGTGGCTTAACGGATCAGCTGTTAAGCGGCTTAGCGGATCAGCTGATAAGCGGCTTAGTGGCTTAACGGATCAGCTGTTAAGCGGCTTAGCGGATCAGCTGATAAGCGGCTTAGTGGCTTATGGATCAGCTGTTAAGCGGCTTAGCGGATCAGCTGATAAGTGGCTTAACGGATCAGCTGTTAAGCGGCTTAGCGGATCAGCTGATAAGCGGCTTAGCGATCAGCTGTTAAGCGGCTTAGCGGATCAGCTGATAAGGGCTTAGCGGCTTGGGAAAAGGGGGCGGGAGGAAAAAAACCCCGCAGGAACTCGCAAGACATTTTCGTCTTGCGAAGCAAGCCCATAGGAAATTCGTTTTGCGAAGCACCTCCAAAACGGAAAACCCTTTCGTCTAGCGGGTTTTCCGTCTTGCAAGGCATTCGTCTTGCGGGGCACCACTGTACAGGGATTGCCAGCAGACGGTCATCAAACTTTGTTTTGCTTCACCCTCTACTGCTTCCGGTCAGGGTGCCACAAGTGTGAAGATGGAGCAATTGCTGCCGCCTACAGAGTTGGCTCTGGGACTCGACGGCGTAGGGGTCTTTATGTTAGGCACACAAAACAGAGATTTCTGTCATGCCACTTCTGAACTCCTTCGATCCTCCACGCAGTGTGAATATCACAGCATTCTTGGGACAGCATTGGGTCTTTTGTAGAGATGGGCAAATTTGTCAATTTGGGTTTCAGTTTCTCATTTTCCAACCTTATGCACGTTTCCACACCAGTTGGCATTTTTTCTAAGGCCTCATGGAAATTCATTTCTCCTACCATACACATTTTTGTATGCAATTCTGCTTAATGCACAAGTGTTTGCAATGCAATTTTCCTAATATAATGCATTTGTTTATATGTTTTTTTCACCTCATTTCCCCTTCACATTAACTTTAGGTAAAGGGTAAAGGGACCCCTGACCATTAGGTCCAGTCGTGGCCGACTCTGGGGTTGCGGCGCTCATCTCGCTTTATTGGCCGAGAGAGCCGGCGTACAGCTTCCGGGTCATGTGGCCAGCATGACTAAGCCGCTTCTGGCGAACCAGAGCAGCACACGGAAACGCCGTTTACCTTCCCGCTGGAGCAGTACCTATTTATCTACTTGCACTTTGACGTACTTTCGAACTGCTAGGTTGGCAGGAGCTGGGCCTGAACAACGGGAGCTCACCCCGTTGCGGGGATTCGAACCGCTGACCTTCTGATCGGCAAGTCCTAGGCTCTGTGGTTTAACCCACAGCGCCACCCACGTCCCTTACATTAACTGTGGCTGATCCACAAATCCAGACCTGCTCTTTTTGGGCCTCTTGCACTTTTGCAGATGGGAGAACAGATTTGTTAGCAATATTTTGCTCACAATACAGCCTTTTCACTTTATGACTTAAAACTGTAGAAGTCAGAGATCGGGGGGGGGGGGGTTTATATATAGGCTTTTTACATTTTGTAATTCAGGTTGCCCCCTGACCAACTTTTGATTGGTCACACCAGATTGGTTCCCTTCTGACCACATTGATTATGAAAGCGGGATCTACATTGAAGGAAACGAGAGTAAGATGTGTGGGATATACAGCAGTGATATTTAAATTTTTCATGAATACTGTATTTCCCTGTGAGTAAAGGAGACTTTGCTTCCATATCCATGTACCTCCTAGCATTCATCCACACCGGGTCTCGTTTTTTAAGTAGCAATGATCTGCGTTAGCTGGAGCACAAAATTTCAAGCATTTGCCAAAAGGTTTCTGCAATTATCTGCATCTCACTCTCCACCTGTATTCCATCTAGACATAATGATAATTATGATAGCAGAATGGTAATTATGAAGGAAAAGGCAGCAAGCAGAAGAGAAATAACCGCGTATGAAGCAGTGTGCAAGTAGACATGATTTCTGGATAAACCTTTGTTGCTGTTGTTTTAGGCAAGATTCTACAGCACGGTGCCTTTGTGACAATGGTATTAGCTCCAAGGTTTGGGGAGGCAAGATGTCCTCAAACAGGTACCTCCCTAAGTGAGCCCAGCTCCTCCTTGCTTTGGTCCCCGCTGTTCATTTGCTTGCCCTCTTCTGTTTGGGAGCTTCGGGAGAGGGCAAAATGAGTGGAAGCTGCTGCTCCTTCTTCTTGTTCCTTCTATTGTGAACTCACTTGGAAGAGACAGGTGTGCAGGCAGCAAGAGTATGGAGAAGGAACGACAGAGCCAGGGGCCCCAAAGGGTTGGCAGTGGGTCCCCTGCTAAGGTGTGGGCCTTAGCTGGTGCCCAACAATACCCACACCTGATACCAACCCTCGCCTGAAGGCTCGCCTGAAAGCAGTTGGTGGCTACAAAAAGCAGCAGGAGATATTGATGTCTAGGTCTGCCACACTGTCTTGCTCTCGCTATTAATCTCATGCAAAAATTATAAAGGACAACCAACAAGTAAGATCCTGCTGGATCAGCCCAAAGTCCAATCTAGTCCATGGCCAAGCAGTCAACGGTTCGTTCCATAAACTCAGTCCTGTGCGTACACGTTTATTGTGAGGGTTGCAAAACTTCAGGCATTCAGTAACCACCAGGACCCCAAAAAGTTAAGTCTGGCAGCTGGGAAGCTGCTTTCCCCCTTCTCTAGAATATCTCACAATCTCCAAAATAGTGCAAATATTTTCCTTCCAGCATAAGAAGGTGATTCCACCAGATAAATGACCCCCCCCACACACAAAAAGGTCTAAAACAACAGAAGAAGGAAGGACTGCACATGTTGTTAGTGTAAGTAGCGCCATGTTTCAAGTATACAGTCCTTTAAAAAACGAACAAAAAAGGCCTGTCCAAGACAATAGATACCATTAAACAAGGCTAAATATATAGTTGTTGAAGGAAGAGGCAGGATTAATTTATCTCTTGGCCTCGCCTCGCTGAACTTTTTCATTGTTCTGTCTCAAGACTGATGCATCACAATGACTATTTTTCTTGCTGACAATAAACAGTAGTGAAAAGCAGTTCATGAAAAACAGCATTTGTACACTTTCTTCTTCTGAAAGGTAGGCAAGTCTTTGATTAGCCTTGCACCTAACAGTCTGTTTAATTAGAACAGTAATATGTGCAAAGACAATCAGTCCTGCCATTGTTTCAAACAAGGTGTCAACAAACCAAGATAATTTCCAAAATGGAGATTTCTCGGTGTCGTTTTTAAAATCAGCTGTAGAACGAGACACTCTAAGGTTACTAGCTAAATGCCTAATTCATTATTTTCATTTTTCCAGTCATGGCTGGGGAAAATAAACCTAAAGCTGGCACAATCCACAAAACTATATCAAGGTGGCAACTTTCAGGGCACGGCCAACAATAAAAATAATTTTGTGATGATGAGTTGGGAACTAATCTCAAGAATGCTCCAACACATGAATTGCGTTTTGGTGGTTGGTTTCCATCAAAATGGCTCAAACTCAACACCTTTCATACATTGTTCTGCATACCAAAGAGGGGCACTGCCAGTTTGACACATCCAAAAAACTGAATGAGCAGCCACTACATGCACACAAAATACCTAAATTGTGTTCTCTCAAAAACACAAAATTTTTTTTGAACTTGCATAGACTCTGAACCTTTAAAGCACATTTCTCCCCACAAAAAATTCAGGGCACTGCAGTTTGATATAAAGGGTTGCTGAGAATTGTAACTCTGTGAGGGGGAGACTAAAGGGCCAGAATTCTTTGAGGGAAATAATTTGTTTTAAAGCTATGGTGCACATGCTGTCTATGTCAGACTGGGAAAACAGCAGATCAGAAAATTGGGTCTGTGATACTGATAAAGAAGGTTAATCTAGCCATGAAGCATTGGTTCTTTAAGATATAGGATGAGATGTGGTTTAATTAGGCTAGCTGGCAGCCTTCACAAAGTCAGGGAGTCTACTTAGCTGGTTCCCTGAACTATCCACATTATTTAGGTTGGGCACAAGAGAATAATGCCCTAGAAAACTCGATAACAGGAATTCAAAACTTCCTTGTAGCTGTGGGCAGTGGGCCAGTGAAGCCACATGCAGGAACAGTGTGTTTACAACGACGAGTGGACAGATAAGAAATCAACAATGTCATAAACGAAAAACCAGCATCTCATTTCTCCTCACGTTCAGTAAGAAAAATGGAGCAATCGCCGTCTTAACTGCATGAACGAAACAAGTGGTTTTCCAAACCCCAACAAGTATGTTGCCGAAGGAGAAGTCTGTTTTATGTCCACATACGGTAATATTTTTAACCCATGCAAGCAGATTAGGGAGGAAAACAAAGAATTCTGTTCCAATTTCGTCAGGGCAGTCATGCACATTACGCAGCAAACATGACAATGGCCACTCTAACGAACCAAAACGACGCACCACAATTATATTGTAGTTTTAAACTGTGCAACAGTTCTTCATCGGTTAAAGGAACAGCAGCCTTTTCTCACATGGCTTGAAATGACAAAGTTTTATTCTGTGGTGGCTTGGCGGCCAGGAACTTGGGAACCTCACCATGGAATTTAAACAACTGGATCGTCCCACTCACCTGTCTAAGTTGATCCAGGAGAAAAGCTCCCCAACCCTGCTTTACTGGACTATCAGGAAAATTGTGCAGAAAATTCCTCACAGAGAGGAAAGCAGAAAGCCAGTAAAAACAGATCACAGGTGACAGTCAGAGCCAGACACATGAAAATGGACGAAAATGATCATCTCATCTTCCACTCACACTTCCCAACAGGGCTGTTGCTAGACTTGGAATTTGAAAATCATGATAATTAGACAATTGCATTTTTCAGCCGCTGGTTAAGTACAACAACTAAGTCTCTCTCTCTGGCCAACACCAGCGGGAGAATTTCATACCACTTGGGATTATTCCTTAGGCAAGCCACTCCTACATAAATCTCTCCACTTAGAAAAAGCAGGGAAGGAAGAATTGTCATAGCCTGCCTTTCGCATCTGTCTGTCTCAAGAGACAATGGAGTCCACCTTTGGGGGTGAAGTCAAACTGTTGCACTGCCAGCACCGAAGTGACCTTTCAAAGTGTGCAAGCCTGGCAGTGTGTATGGAGGTCCTGGCCTGCCCAGACAACAAGACCCCCACCCCACCCCACCCCACCCCGCTCGGCCTTGCTGGTGTGGTCCAAAGGAAAGCACAACAATACGTTTAACACCAGCTTGGTTGCAGGAGTTGCCAGAAGGAAGCATACAAGATGTCATCCAACCATCTTAGGGATTCTACTCCGGATTTGTATAGAATTTACTCTTTAGCCTTTTCTTCTCCCAAAGATGTCCCACAAGGAAGCAGAGGTTGAGGATCAGAGTTTTCCTTCTCCTATATAAGCTACCTTCTCAGATTGATGAACCTTATCTGCCCCTCACTTTTCTCTGCAGCACATGTAGAAACCACCTTCTTGACTGTTGGTCCCATTAGCTATTAAGGTATAAAAATGATCCCAAGTGTACTTTATTGGGGATGGGGCCCAAATCTTGAGAATAGGCCTCTAGACTTTGGGTAGAGGAAGGACCAAGTTCCTCTGCACCTCAAAAAAAAAAAAAAAAAAAAAAAAAGAATCAGCATTTCTGCTGGTCAAATCTCATAAGACAAGGTTTTTTTGGTGGGGGGATTAGACACAGTCACTTACCAGAGCATTGACATCTTCTGTTTTGTAGATCAACATACGTATCTCATCAGGATCACCATTGAAAATTGCTTGGACCAGCGGGGGCTAGAAGAGACAAAAAATAAGAGACGGGGGAATGATTTAATGTCAAACCCATTACACGCTCCAAGATATTTCCAGCCATGTTAAATGTCGTATTTACACTAGACTGCCCTGAATTCTAAATCAACTGCCCGCTAGTCGGTTGAGGATTGGGGGCATTAAATCCTGCTGCTTTGGCAACACACCCCTGTTTCCTGCAAGAGAAAGAGGCATGCAGCCAACACAGGATTTAAGCTGCTCTTCCGCCCATCAGATGGCATGGTTTTGATATGGCCTGGTTTATTTACCGTATTTTTCGCTCTATAAGACACACTTTTTCCCTCCTAAAAAGTAAGGGGAAATGTGTGTGCGTCTTATGGAGAGAATGCTGCGCAAAGCCTCTTCAGCGCAGCGGGAGCGTTCCTTCCACTGCACTGAAGAGGCTTTGTGTTGCTTTTGCTGAAGCCAGAACTGCAAGAGGGATTGTTGCACAGCAATCCCTCTTGCTGTTCTGGTTTCAGGGATAGCTGCACAAAGCCTTTTCAACAACATTTGATTCATAATATATTTTTTTCTTGTTTTCTTCCTCTAAAGACTAGGTGTGTCTTATGGTCGGGTGCGTCTTATAGAGCGAACTGCTTTTTAGTGCAAATCCTCCCCCCCAAAAGCAGTGGGCAACACTGTACCATATTAATACAAAATAAATATACAATGAAAGTGCAAAACGTCCAATACATCAATGGAAACAATAAGACATCGCAAGTGACATCAACTGATGGTTGGGTGGCTTGGGGGAAATGGTCTTATGAACCAACTTGAACCCTCTAACAGGCCAAGATTGACTTACACCAACAACCCTCTATGTGCTATCTCAGCTGCTAACAATGGTTCTTTATAACTGCCTGCTAGATTTCTGAAAACTGGTCAACATCCTTCTGCAACTTTAAAAATATATGCACTCTGAATACCATATTCTCCTGGCTGTCTGCTAACAAAGGCCAAAGAATAGAGGGTGATTTTGCACAGGAGTAAGAAAGGGGGCACTTGAACCCATAGCCTGTCCCCGGAGAAAAAGCAGCATTTGCCTTTGCACAGCACTTACAACCATAAGTGCACACACACAATGTTCATATGTTTCTATGCAGTGGAAGGGCGCTTGGGAAACTGACATCATTGCTGTCACATTCATGGAATCTAGGATATAGTGTGAATGGCTAAAGCAGGAAATAATTAAGCAGCTGGTCCTTCAGTAGTTGGAAAATATTACTGATGAGACCGAAAGAAACATCTGCTCCGAGAGTTCACCATAAGCTGCCCCTTTCAGTCTATATTTAGAGGTGAGATCTATCCGTGGTTCTTAACATCCTTTAAACTTATTTAAAAGCATGATCATAAAGCAGAGGTGGGCAACTGGCTGGGGCTGGGGCGCCAGATCCTTATCTCCATTCACCCCCGGAGGACCAAGTTTGGCACATGGGCAAAGCCACCCACATACCATTTCACCTCCTGCCCTAATGACATCAGGTAACATTTTTTTGCCTACAGGTGAAACTTGGAAAATTAGAATATCGTGGAAAAGTTCATTTATTTCAGTAACTCGACTTAAAAGGTGAAGCTAATATATGAGATAGACACATGACATGCAAAGCGAGATATCTCAAGCCTTTATTTGTTATAATTGTGATGATTATGACGTACAGCTGATGAAAACCCCAAATTAACAATTTCAGAAAATTAGAATATTAAATGAAATCAGCAAAACAAGGACTGCAAATAGAGCAATACTGGACCTCTGAGAAGTAGAAGCATGCATATGTACTCAGTACTTGGTTTGGGCCCCTTTTGCATAAATTACTGCCTCAATGCGGCGTGGCATGGATGCTATCTGCCTGTGGCACTGCTGAGGTGTTATGGAAGACCAGGAAGCTTCAATAGCAGCCTTCAGCTCTTCTGCATTGCTCGGTCTCATGTCTCTCATCTTTCTCTTGGCAATGCCCCACTGATTCTCTATGGGGTTCAGGTCAGGCGAGTTTGCTGGCCAATCAAGCACAGTACTCCCATGGGCATTGAACCAGGTTTTGGTACTTTGGGGGTGTGAGCAGGTGCCAAAGTCCTGCTGGAAAATGAAGTCAGCATCCCCATAAAGCTTGTCTGCAGAAGGAAGTATGAAGTGCTCCAAAATCTTCTAGTAGACAGCTGTGTTGACCCTGGACTTAATGAAGCACAGTGGACCAACACCAGCTGATGACATGGCTCCCCAAATCTCTTTTCTGATGAGAGCAGCTTTTGCATCTCATTTGAAAACCAAGGACCCAGAGTCTGGAGGAAGAATGGAGAGGCACACAATGCCAGATGCTTGAAGTCCAGTTTGAAGTTTCCACAGTCTGTGTTGATTTGGGGATACAGTGGTACCCCAGGTTACATACGCTTCAGGTTCCATACGCTTCAGGTTACAGACTCCACTAACCCAGAAATATTGCTTCAGGTTAAGAACTTTGCTTCAGGGTGAGAACAGAAATCGTGCTCCGGCAGCGCGGCGGCAGCTGGAGGCCCCATTAGCTAAAGTAGTGCTTCAGGTTAAGAACAGTTTCAGGTTAAGTACGGACCTCCGGAATGAATTAAGTACTTAACCTGAGGTACCACTGTATTCTAATTTTCCGAGTTTCACCTGTATGCTGTTTGACATCAAGTGCTTCCCAAGCACTAACTATCAGCTGATGGTTGGCGCTTGGGAAATCTTGTATGCAGCACTTCCCCATGATCAGCTGACAATCAGTGCTGTGCTACACCTTTTTTAAAATAAATAATTTGATGCTTGAGACACACTTCGTAACAGGCAAATCTCTTCCCCCCATTCTATCAGATCTGGCCAGTATTACCCAGGGATGTAAAATGTATCATTAAAGTCATCTAATATAGTGGATCACTGAAGTCACCTTGGTACCTGAGTGTCCTGAAATCTTCTGGGGAGTCCCTCCTTAAAGTCCCACCTTTGGGTGTTACACATTACTTGGTGACACCGGACAGGGCCTTCTCTGTGACAGCACCCCACGTGGAATGCCCTCCCATCTGATATTTGCTTGGCAATAACCTTATTCAGTTTGGTGCCTGGTTAAAACCTGGTTATTTACTCAAGCTGCTAGTAACTGTTCATCTCACCGCTTAACTTGCAATAGCTGTCACTTGCATTTCAGAAGTAACACTGACCCCCTAATCTAAAACCACAAATTGGCTAACAGGGAGCATGATGTTCATAGCGGGCCTTCGCTTAGTTGCTGACGCATCTTTTACACATACACAAAAGTCTTTAAGCCCTTAAATAGCTAGCCTAATAATAAGACCTCATAATAATAGGTCTTGAAGCCCTATAAATAACATTATAGATCTTCAGTCAGGTTGCTCAGTATGCTAGAGGTGTACACTGAGTAAATACAGATTTTTCCCCTTCGGCTTTCTGAGCTAATTTTGGCCAGAAGCTTGGCTTCAAAATGGCTCATTTCCATTTTTCTGTGTATAACCAGACTCCTGCCCTCAGGATTGCTAATGTTTCCAGGTGAAACAGAGGCCAATTCCTGTATTCTCCCCCTGGAACCTAGCTATTCTCCTACCACAGAAAATTGCAACAACTGAGCTGTTTGTGTTTTGACAACAAGACGGACCTACATTTTTCAAACCAAGCGGGTGGGGTTCTGAAAATAGGCATTTTTGAAATGTGTGTGCCACTTCTGAAAAGGAAAAAGAGCAGAGATGAATTTCCATTCCATTTTCAACTCACTCTTTTTCATGATGGCAATTCCAACCCTCTCCCATAGTTAATGGTAGTTCAATAGGGGGGGGGTGATTATGATCCACTCTTCAAATATCATCTCCAATACTAAAATCTGCAAGTGTGGGAGCGGGGGGGGGGCGGACCTCAGAAAATTCAAAGAAAATATTTTAGGGCAGTTAATTCCAAACTTTTAACAACACAGAGAGAGATTTATTTGACATGATTTATATACCAACTTGGTTGTGAAGCGGTTTACACGCCAAAATCGAAATCATCAAGAAAGCACAGTGAAAATCAGGTATTTATAAAGCATTCGAGACGAATTAGACTCTAAAGTACAGTACACTAACCAAAAACAGAACTAAGCAGCTTTGGGAGGATGTCATTCTGAACAGAGAAAACGGGGAGGAGGAAGGAGGGGGCGTTTAATCCTTCCACCTCCAACTTCTTTTTTTGCTTCAAATCTGCACCACTACATTATCCACCTTACAGAAGCAAAATGTCAGCTCAGGGGAGGATGGAGAGATTTTGAGGAGAGAAGTCGCAAGCAGGGAAAATCTCTCTCTCACACACACACACACAGCACCCCGTGCCCCCAGAAGAAAATGGCTGGAGACACCATACATGGTTTTGGGCTCATGAGAATCTTTAACTGTACAATTTATTTTTTAAAATACAACCGAGGTTTACCTGGGAAATGGGCTAACTATACCTAACATGCCCAGCTTTGTTTAACCTGTATTTTGCCCCTTTCCTTGCCAGGCCTCACCATCCACAACCAGCACTCTGGGGCTCCAACATCCCCCCAGAGTCCACCCATAGCCTTCCCTGGGTAACTACGAATAACATTTTAAATTGCTTAGGATTTTGCGGTATGCCCCAGAGCAACGCAACACTGGTCGTCCTGAGGCACTGGATTATTTTTTTTAATTAAAAAAATGGCAATCTACCAATGTCACCAGGTAAGCCCACAGCCAAAGCCCACCCCCAAAAGCGGTCCATGTCAATTCTGCTCTTCTGACAGCTGGATAATGAAAAGCAGAGCATTTATGGCCCAGGCACTTTAAGGAGTAAAACTCAGGGCCTCTCCCCATCCACTATTTCTTGTTTCCCAGGCAGGGGAATGATCCACCAAGTATTATCAGCAAGCACAATATAAACAACCTTGACGATGACAACAACACAACACTCCGCTTTCCTCGTTCTTGAGATATCTAGTCTTTTGGCCTTGAGAATCATTATTCTCTCACTGACACTTTTCTTCACCAGGAAAATGTTTCACTGGACATTTTGGCTGGCCTTTCCTCACAAGATTTCCCGACCCCCCCTTTTTTTTAAGCCACCAGCTTTGTTAATCTCTTGCTAATCTCTTTTAAAGCTACCAGCCTTATTAGGAGCTTCGAAGGATGGCGGCAACAGAATCCAAAAGGAAAAGGAAATAAAAGGACACTATAGCATGAAAATCTAGTTTCCAAACTCTTACTTAAACACACACACCCCTCCAGAAACCTGTTTTTTTAATCATTCGTCCTGCTTGGCTTGCAAAAAGCTTACACAGGGGTTAGACTACATCTGATCTCTATTAAGTAGTTGTGTACAATCATGTTCACTGTGAGATTGTTGTAGGTTTAAAAAGAAAAAAAGATAATGAGTTGTAGCCAACTAAGCCCTACTCATTGAGTAGACCCACTGAAATTAATAGGCCTAAATTAGTCATGCCCAGGGATTTCAATAGGCCTATTCTGACTAGGCCTAGCAGTAGCTAGAACCCTAAGTTGCAGGATGTCTGAAATGTTAATGTATTATAGGATTCCCCTCCTTTTTGCATTTGTTGTGTATTTTTCTATAATGCAAGCTGCTTGGAAAGCTTCGGGTGACCTGTGAACTAGTAAGTTTTGTGTTGTTAAGTCGTTTAGTCGTGTCCGACTCTTTGTGACCCCATGAACCAGAGCATGCCAGGCACTCCTGTCTTAATAAGTTTAGTCAATATCAATAAATAAACCCTAACAGTTTAGTTTGCCAAAACACTCTGATTCAGAAGCCAAGGGAGAAAATGAATACAATGCACAATGTTCAGGAGCTAAAGATGAGGAGGGGTGCTTAGGTAATGGATCCTTGAAAGTGTCTCTGTAAAACTTTGGATGGTACGGAGAGTTTAAAGGAAAGGCAAGTTGAAGTGAATAAGAGAGTTGTGATACACATCACATCACATCACATCACATCAATCTTGCCTTCTTCACAAGTGCAGACTATTGCAGTTAACTAAAGTGCATTGTGTTGCATCTATTAACACGATCTGGAAACCTCTCTGTCTCTCTCTCCCCTCCACCTCCTCTCTTTAAAGGGTAGGATGTAAACATTTTGCTCTCTAGTGACCCACTAAAAGCCAACAAGAACATTTTCCACTTGCTTTGCCAGATGCAGGAGAGGCAGCAAGAGTCTGAAGGCATAAGAAATCTCCTCCGCAAGGCCCGTTTGCACTGAAATCCCCCTGTGGTCAAGTTGGCTTTCATCTGCTGGGTTTAAAAGCACGTCGGCTGAGAAAGTCTCTTGAGAAATAGGACCGATGGCAAAAAAAGGCTTTAACTTCCCTAATCCTGGGCTTCCTGTTGTTATAAAAATGCGTTGCTCTAACTCGCGAGCAGTCCCCTCCCCCCCCCCCAGCGAAATCTGCAAACTCAGGCGAGATTCGTTTACACAAATCGGGAATACGGGACGCTGTTTCAGAGGTTTTATTCATTTACTGGGGCAGGAAATCCCAGACCATTTCAGCCACTTTCGCTCCTTTCCACTAATGGCGTGCTCCTGCTGCCAACTCCATCCTGTTTCCTTTTCCACAGTAGTAATAACTATGGGTTGCAGCCGGCCAGAGCAGCACTTGTGCCAAGGGGATCTCCTATTCCTCCTCACCATTCCAAGTCCCTCCAACCCCCCCCGAAGAAATGAGCAAAGACAATTTCCGCAAACATCCAGTCTTTTCAAGAGGGCACGGGGAGAAGAGAGGGGAATATATCTTGTACCACTTCTGACACGACCCTGTGGTATTCAATTAAATTGCCAATTATATCAAGATGAACATGAACATGAGGACAGAGGCACACACACATTATCTAGGGACTTTTCATTTACTGTAAGCCTAATGAATCTTGGATATAATGTATGTGTATAGATATGATTATTATGATTATTATGATTATTATTATGACTTTTTTCAGCCGGAACTCAACAGAACTCAATTCTGGCACCTCTCAGTTGGGCGCCATTGCCATTATAAGAGAACAAGGAGGTGTTCATGGTGAATTCCAGCACCTCTTTTTCAATAAAATTGCACTGATTGTTATTATTATTCATTAAAGTTATATCTATATAGAGATCTCTATATACTGAGAGAGATTACACACTGTTTTTCTAATAAAAAAATAAATAGAGAACAGTAGACTACATATCTTAGATACAGAAAATGTATATTTACTTCATTGGGTAAAGTGCTAGTCTTGGAAAAGGTAGATTCAGATCCCAGCTCAGCTGTTATCTTAGTGAGTAACCATACTTTGTGGTTATCTGTTCCTCCTCCTACAAAAGAGGCTCAGTATTGACCTTCCTTTCAATCTCAATCATTTTATTCTGCTTTTTCTTTCTCATACCAGTCTGGAATACTGATCACAAGGTGGGCTATAAATGGAAGCAAATAATGAATGCAACTTGAGATTAGTGCCAAGAATGAAGAAGTTAAAAAAAATAATATCCCAGTAACATGTAATCTGTAAAGCAAACAAATCTCAAAGTCTAGAAGAGCTGTCAATAATATTGAAGGGAATTATCCTGTCGTGAATAAGACAATTTCATTTTTCTTGGAAGCCGCGCTCCCCAAAGAAGTCTCAACGCCCACTCCTCTCTGTAATTTCTTTTTAAACTCCCTGTCTTTTTTTCCTTTATCTACTGTGCTGAGCAGCAACCTGACAGACATTTTTAAAAGCCAGGCCACAGATATTTGGCACATATGGTTCTCTCAGAATGTTTCAACTCCGGAAACTAGGAACCGATGCTTCACTCTTCTCTGCTTAGTTCAGTGATAACAGGAAATTAACGCAATGAGGTTTTCTCTAACTAAAGACTACAAGCTGAGCATTTTAGTTTTACACTAATGCCCTATGTATGGCTTTTCTCTCAGTAGTGGTATTTTTTAAAAAACAACAACAACCCACCAGTCCATGTTTAAAATGCATGTGCAGGCGGAGAAAGACTGACTGAAGCATTAAAGCAGCTGTAATTATTATTGTTGTTGTTGTTGTTGACTACTTATCCCAATCTCCAAATGGCAGCAATTTGGGAGAATATAGTTTCTGCTTATTCCTTAAGCATAGCACATTTAGGCAGGAAATGAATAGAAGTGGAGAGATTTATCGTAAGTTTAACGTACACAGGCCTTGAGCTCAGTTGTCAGAACTCCAGAAAACTCAACAATCGGCTCACGTCAAAAGTTAACGTACGGCAGACATTTTGAAGTGTCCTACTAGTGTCTTACTCACAGGAGTCATGGAAATGTAAACTGGTGACAGCGAACCCCTTACACTGAAAGCAGACGACTTCCCGCAGAGAATCCTGGGAACTGTGGTTTGCTCAGGGTGCTGGGAGTTGTAGCTCTGTGAGAGGTAAACTACAGTTCCCAATACAGTGGTGCCTCGCAAGACGAAAAGAATCCGTTCCGCGAGTCTCTTCGTCTTGCGGGTTTTTTCGTCTTGCGAAGCAAGCCCATTAGCGGTTTAGCGGATTAGCGCTACAGTATTAGCGGCTTAGCGGGCTTAGAGGATCAGCTGATAAGCGGCTTAGCGATCAGCTGTTAAGCGGCTTAAAGATCAGCTGATAAGCGGCTTAACGATCAGCTGATAAGCGGCTTAGCGATCAGCTGTTAAGCGGCTTAGCCATCAGCTGATAAGCGGTTTAGCGGCTTGGGGAAAAGGGGGGGGAAGGAAAAAAAACCCGCAGGAACTCGCAAGACATTTTCGTCTTGCGAAGCAAGCACATAGGAAATTCGTTTTGCGAAGCACCTCCAAAACGGAAAACCCTTTCGTCTAGCGGGTTTTCCGTCTTGCGAGGCATTCGTCTTGCGGGGCACCACTGTATTCTTTGTTGGAGCCATGTGCTTTAAAGTTTTGGTGCCCCCACTTGAGGAACCCACCCATTGACTTGATTGTAAGAAGACTAGAAAAGGTAAAGGGACCACTGACCATTAGGTCCAGTTGTGGATGACTCTGGGGTTGCGGCGCTCATCTCGCTTTATTGGCCGAGGGAGCCGGCATACAGCTTCCGGGTCATGTGGCCAGCATGACTAAGCCGCTTCTGGCGAACCAGAGCAGCACATGGAAACGCCGTTTAACTTCCTGCCGGAGAGGTACCTATTTATCTACTTGCACTTTGACGTGCTTTCGAACTGCTAGGTTGGCAGGAGCAGGGACCAAGCAACGGGAGCTCACCCCGTCATGGGGATTCGAACCGCCGACCTTCTGATCGGCAAGTCCTAGGCTCTGTGGTTTAACCCACAGCGCCACCCACATCCCTTGTAAGAAGACTACAACACCCTATAAACCTCTTCGACAAGCTTTTGATTTTGAAATTTAATAGCAAATGGGTGCGATGTGATTTTAATAACAGCATGCCCAGGAAGCACCCGGCTGACGTATAGCTATAATTTTAAAATATCCTACATGGTTGCTCTGTTAAGCCATACATGGTGAGGGTCACCTGCAGTCTCTGTGGCGAAGCTGATTAAGTGCTTGACCAATCTCCTCCCTCCCCACTTCTTCCTCGGAGTTGCAAAGGGCATTAAAAAGACTAGCAAGTCTCTAGCCAACCAGCTTTCCATGCTTTGTGCTACAAACATCATGGAGAATGTTTCCCTTTGAGAGCAAATTTGTGAGCAACAGGTGCAAGTGTGATCTTGCAACACAGTTCCGCTATTTACTTAGGGCCGTTATAAGAATTTTAAGGTCTCAAATATAGAATAAATATTCATAAATGCACACATATCTAAATATATAAACCAGGGGTCAGCAAACTTTTTCAGCAGGGGGCCGGTCCACTGTCCCTCAGACCTTGTGGGGAGCCGGACTATATTTTGAAGGGGGGGAAATGAACAAATTCCTATGCCCCACAAATAACCCAGAGATGCATTTTAAATAAAAGCACACATTCTACTAATGTAAAAACACGCTGATTCCTGGACTGTCCACGGGCCGGATTTAGAAGGCGATTGGGCCGGATCCAGCCCCCGGGCCTTAGTTTGCCTACCCATGATATAAACCACGTGTCTGAAATAGTACAGGACAGCAATCCTGAAGCCATTTTGACTCTCTCAATGACCTCAAATATTCCTCTGCAGTAAGGGAGGCAAATGGGGAAAGCCTCCCCATTGTCTTTTTGCTTACCAATCTTGTCTTAAGGGCATATTTGTGTAGGAATAAAGTGAGCCTGTGACCTGGATTCAGGAACTAAAGTATTAACCATCGCAAAAAAATGGCCAGGCTGCCCAGGTAATGCAATTAGTGACCATTATCAGGTATCCTGGCAGACAGGATTTCTGCTCTAGACCAGCTCCTATGATGTACGTATAATGATTTTGGGGTGGTCTTTGACTAAGGGGGTTGGGCAGTGTTAAAAGTCTTTAAAGGTTCCTGCACACTTTTGTTCAAGGTCTCTCCCTCCTTTGAAGGAGGGGAGGGAACTCGGTTGCAATGCAACAGAAAAATAAATATCTGCCTTGCTTTCAACTGGATCCTGCCTCCATCCATTCTTCTCTGACCAGTCAAGGACTTAGGGGACTCAAGAGTCCCATGGGGAGTTAGGCAGCAAAAGCAAAAGCCCAATTTTTACATCAGGGCTCTGACAGAATGAGGAACATTCAGCACCTAAACCCAGAAGAAAAACTACAATGACAAAAACCTGTTAATGCAGCCCCAAGCACCAGCAACACAGGAAGATCTCTGACCGATAGCTTCTGCATCCAGCCGTCCTACTCATTTTCAGCATTCCCCAATGGCAACTATTCCTTAATTAGCAAAACACCCTTAACACATGGGTCAAGGACACCCACTAAGACCCATAGCAACTGGTGCATGTGGGGGAACGTATAATAAATTTTGTATCGCTAAATGTTGTACTTTATCTTTCCCCAAAGGAGAAAATGAGAGAAAGCAAAGAAGAGTACTCCGGGGCACAAGTTCCTCTATCTTGCCAGCCACTTGCAGCCCACTTACTGTACTTGGTCCTCTACAACTCAACGGAATCTACAGTGGCACCTCGGGTTACAGACGTTTCAGGTTACAGATGCTTCAGGTTACATACTCCGCTAACCAGAAATAGTACCTCGGGTTAAGAACTTTGCTTCAGGATGAGAACAGAAATTGTGCAACGGCAGCGGGAGACCCCATTAGCTAAAGTGGTACCTCAGGTTAAGAACAGCTTCAGGTTAAGAACGGACCTCCAGAACGAATTAAGTTCTTAATCCGAGGTACCACTGTACTGAGAATTGAGTCTCTCTCCCCTCCCTTCACTGGCAAACCCAAAACACAAATAAAGAAGAATGCAAATGCAAGGCCGGCCCTATCATTAGGCAGAGAGAAGCAGCTTCCTTAGGCAGACAGATAGGGGGCAGACAGAGCTGTATTGGGCAGTGTGCCCTGTGTCCCCTCAGCTACATTGCTGCCCTCTTGTACAGTAGAGGCCACTCTCCCATCATCAGCATTTAAGCAACTGCCAATGTAGTTGGCTTTTGCACATGGGATGGGGGAAGGCACCATCCTGATCTCTGCCTCAGGCACCAAAATGTCTTGGACTAGCCGTAACTAGTCATTTTGTGGAGGAAAGCATTTGGAGTTCAGATCTTAGCTTGGAGCGGGGGGGAAGTAATTGAATGGAAAGCAGCAACACATAACTGAGTTTTTATTAAAAACCTTTCAAGACGTAATTCTGCACTGGACTCACGCCGTAAAACCAATCTTATACCATCACTGAGAACACCTGGTGTCAATTTGCCCTACATTCAATGAGAGGGGAGAGGGGAGTCATAAAGAACACCAGTTCTAACAAGATTCAAATGTAGAGATTATTTTGCAAGCGGACAGTTTTCTTTCACACCAAGAATGCGTGCACCACAGCTTAATGAGATATGTCAAGACTAATCTCTTTATTTGCCCATTAAGCTGCCTGGTCCCTAAGTCATTAAATAAGATGTGTTCACACACTTTGGGCACCGCAAAGTCATAGAGAAATTATAAACAATACTACAGCTCATGTGCGTTGTAGACTCGCATGACTCCAGCACAGCGTTGTAAACTTAAGCTCTTTGCAATAACACTACTAGCAGCCTCATACCAGGCATTGGGTCAGTTCTATCAGATGTTACTGAGGGGAAAGAAAAAACAGATGCCATTTTCAGGGGCAGCCAGGCATTTAGTGCCACATTTAATTTAGCCACGGAAGTAGTAACTTTTCATCCCAGGATGCCTCAACGCTGCAACCAGGAAACCACCACCTTGCAAACTGCCCAGCTTGCAATCACCTCCAGGCAGGAGACCTTCACAGCTCCCCACAAAACCTCTGGCCATATACACTGCAGGGATCAGATGTACTCAGCACAAACAGATCCCTGAAAAAGAGTTGCGCTGGTGTTCAGCTGAGACTGGAAACCCCATTTTGTCTTTTCTCCGCCATTCCACTCCTAGCAAAAGTTTCAAGCAACGTTATAGAAAATATACATTGAAAAGCTCACCAGTTGGCTCTGGGATATTCGTGAACTGCAGCAAAGTTATTCTCTTGGGGGGGATCTTGTGCAGTCACTGTTACATTTTTACACAGTGGGGTTCCAATCCTGCTCATTCTCCCCCAGGACCTAGCAATACAGTCGTACCTCGGAAGTCAAACAGAATCTATTCTGCAAGTCCGTTAGACTTCCAAAATGTTCAGAAACCAAGGCACGGCTTCCGATTGGCTGCGGGAAGCTCGTGCAGCCAATTGGAACCTGCGTTGGATGTTTGGGTTCCAAAGAACGTTTGCAAACTGGAACACTCACTTCTGGGTTTGCGGTGTACGGGAGCCAGCATGGCCAATGATCAGGGATTATGAGCGCTGTATTCAACGACTGAATGCATTCAAGCCATAATCAATGGCTTTACTGTGTTACAGGGCAGAAATAGAGCCAATGAGAAGCTGCTATCCTACCGTTCTGCTTGGTGCTATCTCTTAAAGGCCTTTAGTTATTCAAAACCAAACACATGAAATCAATTTATCACTATTGTAAATAACTTAAAATGCAGTACAGAAACCCTGAGGTTCCACTTTTGCACCTGTGTCCATGCTGCAAAAGGGGACTGGTCCTCTTATTGCCCTCAGCCGTTAACAATATTACTGACACACACACCCAACTCCTCGTAGAGATTTCTTCTCGAAATTTCAGAGAAAAACCCTCAGGAAACTCAAGAAACTTTGACCGCCGGATCTCACACTTCTGTGTGCCTTTCCTTCTTCCCACACAAGACCTAAGCCTAGTCTCAGATCGTCAAACCTCCGCAATCTTGCATTTGCACCAAGTGCGGCTGATGATACGCTGCAGCCCTTTGTAATTAGAGCTTGTCAAACAGAGTTAAAACGGAGGAAAGGTTTTATCCACTTATCTGAGCTTTCCTTGTAGTAGAGGCCAAGCTGGCACAAAAGCCCCAATTGGTATGGTGGCTGACGGAGCCTTTTCACAAATGGGGAACACTTGTCTGAATCAGGTCCCTGAGTCCAACACAGCATGGTCGCAACAACCACAGAGAGAGGACAAGTATTTAAAGGGACACGTTGCACTTTTTGCCCCAGTGAAATGTCACCGTGACCACACCAAGTCAACTCTTAAATTGGGCAAGGTGTATACTGGTCAATGGAACATAAAACACCTTTCTTTCTTTCTTTCTCTCTCTCTCTCTCTCTCTCTCTCTCTCTCTCTCTCTCTCTCTCTTACACACCCACCCACACCCACCAGAACATTCATTGCTGAGCACCTCATGAATTGTGGACACGACACCTATAACACAATCCTTGTCCTTGTCTATAGTAAAGGTAAAGGGACCCCTGACTATTAGGTCTAGTCATGACTGACTCTGGGGTTGCGGCGCTCATCTCGCTTTATTGGCTGAGGGAGCCGGCGTACAGCTTCCGGGTCATGTGGCCAGCATGACTAAGCCGCTTCTGGCAAACCAGAGCAGCGCATGGAAACGCCGTTTACCTTCCCGCTGGAGCGGTACCTATTTATCTACTTGCAGTTTGACGTGCTTTCGAACTGCTAGGTGGGCAGGAGCAGGGACCGAGCAACGGGAGCTCACCCCGTCGTGGGGATTCGAACCGCCGACCTTCTGACCTAGGCTCTGTGGTTTAACCCACAGCGCCACCTGCGTCCAGTCCTTGTCTATAGAAAGGTTCCAACATGAAAAATGTTAACCTGCTCAGGTCAGTCATTGTCCATTTTCTTGTTTTCTATGCATTTAATTGATTTGTCTGATTTGACTTATTATATTTCTACACCGCTTTTCATTCAAATGAATCCAAAAGCGGCTTAAAAACAATAAGTAGCAATAACTAACATGATAGGACATCACAAATGCAGCATAAATCTTATAGAACAATTAACAAATCATCAGTAAAACGATTACAACCTATATAAAAAAGCAACAACGTAAAAAAAATAAGCTACGGATCACAATTAAATCAAAAGATACACTCCTTATTGTGGCGTGTACAGCCCACTCTTCCTGGAGTTATCAGACGGGTTTAAACATCCCTATTTTCATTGGAGATATGTTGGAGGACATGGAGTTATGCGATCTCCAAGCCAATGAGATAAGTAACTATGCTACCTTTAGGAAGCAGCCCTACACAGAGAAGTTCTTTTATGTTTAATTTTTTTAATGTTTTAATATGTCTTGGAAGCTGCCCAGAGTGGCTGGGGCAACCCAGTCAGATGGGTGGGGTATAAATAAAATAATAATAATAATAATAATAATAATAATAATAATAATGGAATAGGACTTCCCTAATTTCATCAGAGAAACGTTGGAGGCTATGCAGACATGGCTTCCTTCAGAGAATCCTGGGAGCTACAGTTTGTTATGGGTGCTGAGAGTTTCTAGGGGACACCTATTCCCCTAACAGAGTGACAATTCCCAGAGTTCCATGAGAAGAAACACTGATTATTAAGCCATTAGATATTTAATGCAACGGTTCATTCCCACCTTCAACCACAAATCCACAGACACACCGCAGAACACCGGTGGTTCACAAATCACAATCTGATACCCAAAATGTGTAAGCTTTTTGTGAAATAAGGACATTCACGGTCTGTAATGCCTATTAAGGTGCTATGTTGAGTTTTTAATTAAAACTTTATATTCCTAACCCTGATTATGATAAAACTGCTGCTCACAATGTAGTTTAACACGTACTTCCTAATTTTCTCAGTCACAAGGGAATCAATACAGGAACATATACTCAGTGGGATATTAACTACAGTGGTACCTCGGGTTACATACGCTTCAGGTTACATACGCTTCAGGTTACAGACTCCGCTAACACAGAAATAGTACCTCGGGTTAAGAACTTTGCTTCAGGATGAGAACAGAAATCGTGCTCCGGCGGCGTGGCGGCAGTGGGAGGCCCCATTAGCTAAAGTGGTGCTTCAGGTTAAGAACAGTTTCAGGTTAAGAACGGGCCTCCGGAACGAATTAAGTACTTAACCCAAGATACCACTGTACATGAATTCTGTTAAAAATAATACACATTATTTTTAGCTTTTATATACTAAGTGTCAGGAATACAAGTTTTTGAAAGGATGCAGTCACAACCAAGATTAATGCACTACAGCAATATATTGTCATAGCTGCACCTGCCTGCCATACCTGAAAGAATCAACAATCACCAGTAAAATTGATTTCATGGTTCTGCATGGATGGCAGAGTACCTGCATTTAACCTTCAGAAATGTTTGCGGAGTTTTGGCTACCTAATTATGTAAATCGCACCAGCATGAGCCTTTTGTATTAACATAAAAAGCAGCTCCATGGAGATGTCTAGTGACCACATACAAGGAATAAAAGACCTCTGCTATAGCAAAAACGACGTTAGTTCAAGGAAGTGGAGGGATGGTCTTCAGGGAGGAAGGCAGAGGCCTTACAGATCAGGAGGCAACACCAGCTTGTACAACTTGTGATCGACCAACCCAAACGGAGGCCTCTGACTATTAACACATAGCTGTCAACTTACAGATTTGAAAATAAGGGACCAGCAGCCTCGAAAATAAGGGATCAGCAGCCAAAATAAGGGATTTTCCGGTTCAACTTCTGAACCCCTCCGAGCCAAAGGCAGAAAGCCCAGCCAGCAGCCAAACGAAGCCTCAAGCGGTGGTGTCCACAGCGCAGCAACCCGGCAATGGGGATGCAGCATGGAAAACCACCGTCACCTCTCCGCTGGGAAGCGCTGAGCAAAAGCGAGTCCCCAGGCAATGCAGCCGATTTGATCGGCGCAAGGCATGCAAGCTCCGCCCCCCAGTCGTTCTTAGACTCCTTATTGGGTGAGCAACGCAGCCAAGCAACACAGTTGGAGGCTCCCTCCTCCCTGGCTGACCGGCAGGGAGGGAGGGAGAGGAGCTGCTTCCTTTGAAACCCGGGAAATTTAAGGGGCATCATCAATAAGGAACAGCAGCGGGACACAGCGCTGGGATAAGGGACTTTCCCGCCAAATAAGGGACAGTTGACAGCTATGTATTAATAGAGGACCTCAATGGGGTTGTCAAGTCTATAGCAGGTCCACAGTATGTTGTTGTTGGTAGGGCAGCATTCAACGTAATGGGTCATAGATGATACAAGCCAGATTGTTGGCAGAGTTGGATGGGGAAATCCCACATAACTCCCTAGTTCCATCACCACTAATTGTTGGGGGGGGGGGTAGGTCACTAATCCTTAGAATGCATTCAAATGGAACATCATCCAAAGGCAGTCCATGATGAATGTGCGATCTGCATGACTAGCAACAGACTCCACTGCAAGCGTTTATATTAGCTGCTATTTTCTGCTCCTCCTGAGTCTCGCCTTCCCAGTGAGCATTTACTTATTTCCATTGGCAGTGGGTGTTTTGCTATAAAAAGGAGAGAATATATTTACTGCGGGATTTATACTGGAATCTTGGTACAAGGAGAGGACTGATGTTTTAAATTCCTACTTCTCAGTGCACCTGCTAACTTCCCCAGCTTAAATTACATATGCATTCTCTCCTGATTAATCTATTTTGCAGTTCCAGGGTAACTTCACAGCCATGTGTGCCCTTGTAATAGGATGAGCCCATCACTCCGGAGGTATAACCGTCACTAGGCTTATGTGGCTAGTCTTCTCTGTTGCAAAAATAAAATAAAAGTTGGGGAAAGGGAACCTTTATAGAAGGCCAAAGCCCTAAAACCAGTGAGGGCCCAAACCATTCAGAGGCCTTCCTTTTCCCTTGTTCACCCACAATAAAGCTCAAGGTACCCCTGACCGACAGGTCCAGTCACCGATGACTCTGGGGTTGCGCGCTCATCTCAATCTATAGGCCGAAGGAGCCGGCGTTTGTCCGCAGACAGCTTCTGGGTCATGTGGCCAGCATGACTAAGCCGTTTCTAGCAAACCAGAGCAGCGCATGGAAATGCAGTTTACCTTCCTGCCAGAGCGGTACCTATTTATCTACTTGCACTTTGACGTGCTTTTGAACTGCTAGGTGGGCAGGAGCTGGGACCGAGCAACGGGAGCTCACCCCGTCGTGGGGATTCGAACCGCCGACCTTCAGATCAGCAAGTCCTAGGCTCTGTGGTTTAACCCACAGTGCCACCTGCGTCCCTTATTATTATTTTTCAGTATAGCAACATACAAATTCAACCAACTTGTATAAACAATGGATAAGGAAGGTAGGCCCATTTTACAGTACAGTGGTGCCTCGGGTTAAGTACTTAATTCATTCTGGAGGTCCGTTCTTCACCTGAAACTGTTCTTAACCTGAAGCACCACTTTAGCTAATGGGGCCTCCTGCTGCTGCCGGAGCACAATTTCTGTTCTCATCCCGAAGCAAAGTTCTTAACCTGAGGTACTATTTCTGGGTTAGCGGAGTCTGTAACCTGAAGCGTATGTAACCTGAAGCGTATGTAACCCGAGGTACCACTGTATCAAGAAACAGAATGCACGTCATTTCACATTTTTGCTACGTTTCTTAAAAAAGTAAAAGTAAAGGTATGTTTAAAGCACCCCTGACACTTAAGTCCAGTCGCAGACAACTCGGAGGTTGCGGAGCTCATCTCGCTTTACAGGCCAAGGAAGCCGGTGTTTGTCTGCAGACACTTTTTCCAGGTCATGTGGCCAGCGTGACTAAGCTGCTTCTGGCGCAATGGAACATCAAAACCAGAGCAGCACACGGAAATGCCGTTTACCTTCCCGCCGGAGCGGTACCTATTTATCTACTTGTACTTTTTGGTGTGCTTTCGAACTCCTAGGTTGGCAGGAACTGGGACAGAGCAACAGAAACTCACCCTTTCGCGGGATTCATTTCTTATAAATGTTGTTATTTGTTGCTTTAGGTTTGCTGTGATGTTAATAAACATGCATTATGCCATAATCATTAGGAGCACAAATGCTATAAACCAAGTTAAAAGTATAAAGACAATGCAGTAAGATATATTCTATCCACAAACAGGACGACAACTTCTTACATTTTCACAGCTGCCAAACATTCTTATTTACTTCTGGATGAAGTCACTTAAATTATTATTATTAGCTTATTGTATAAAAGTCCACAAAACTGCACAAAAATCCAAAGGTTGCCCATTGCCTTGAATTAATTTTAAACTAAATGTATTCCCCCACCCCAAAATGCTCCACACGTTTTTATACCACAATTGTACAGTTAATTTATCCAAGTCTTGGACAATAAGCTGCCTTGCTGCAATCTGGTATATAGATTTCTGAGACAGTTTGTGTGTGAATAACTTTGAGCACCTCAGGTACATTAAAATAATGATGATGATGATGTATCAGGGGCACAGGGGAGGCAGAGGCAGATTTAGGGCAGTGCAACCAGTTCTACCACAGGGCGTCACAACTATTATGTAGTGCAGGCATAGGCAAACTCAGCCCTCCAGATGTTTGGGACTACAATTCCCATCATCCCTGACCACTGGTCCTGTTAGCTAGGGATAATGGGAATTGTAGTCCCAAACATCTGGAGGGCCAGAGTTTGCCTATACCTGATGTAGTGTATTGAGCAGAACAGAAGGCGGGAGGTGGGGAACCAAATTTTGGGTTTGCACAGAGCACCACTGAAATTTGAAAGACCAAAGCTCGGCTCTGGAGGAGGAGTCAAAAAAAAGGGAGGAATCTATAAGACTGGGTTAACAAGTGTCTTCCAATCAGCCTTGGTCACTGGGACTGTGTCCCTGGATAGCTTAGTTGGTTAGAGAGTGGTGCTGATAAAGCCAAGGTTGCAGGTTCAATCCCCATATGGGACAGCTGCATATTATTGAATTGCAGGGGGTTGGATTAGATGATCCTCAGGGTCCCTTCCAACTCTATGAAGGGAATTGAGATTCCGACATCATCTGAAGGGCCACGGGTCTCCACCCGCAACCTTGCTATAGTTCATCTGTGAGGGGACAGTCCTTTTAGTCCTACTCTGGAGAGTACTCCACCTCTTTTCCTTGCACTTACTCTGGAGAGTACTCCACCTCTTTTCCTTGCACTTTTGTGGAGGAATAAAATTGACTCATACATGTTACATTTTACCTTTTGAAATACAGTGTTCAAGAAACGTTCCGATGATATTTACAGAGAGAATGAACCAAAATGGTTTTAAGGGGCAAAATCACCTTCTGTAGATCCTACAGCTTTGGCATGACAGGCTAGCAAGCCATTTGTGGTATGTCAACATGAACCTAGTTCAAATTTGCAAACGTAAGGGGGAAAGCAAACTTCTAATTTTGGTTTATTGCTCAGACACTTTCATTTTCAGGGCCTTTCTCGTTAAGATGATTAGGGAAACAGAGAGGGAGAAGTGAAGGCTCTTTCTACTACTTTAAGCAGTATGGCCAAGATGTGCATTAAGGACTAATTAAATTCTTTCCAGGAGCAGTTACCTTCTCCTTATTTGGGGAAAAAAACCCTGAGTGATGAAGTAATATACTGGCAAGATAGTCCTGAAAGAAATGTCACCTCTGCATTTGGATGAAGAATATTTATGGATTCAGACGGCGTGTTTAAAAGAACCCAGAAGTCACCTCCATAGCAGAATGTATTGTTTATTTTATGCCTCACAGAAAACTGGATTCAAGACTGAAAATGATTATAAGAATAGCCGGGACTTTGCACAGTAATTTGCTTCCAAATTCATAAACAATGGTGTTAACACCACAGCTAGATCTTGCCTTCTTTCTATGAGATCCTCTTCTCACAAAGGTGGGGCCATATGTTAAGGAGAGCAACTGACATTGATGGGAGTGACCTTCCAGCTGTACTCTGGCTATCCAGCCTGCAGGTAATATATATGACTTTCCTGTAAGTGGTGCACAAGTAAAGTGGAGAAAGAAAAATGAATTCATTTTGTACTGGCTATGTTTGACATAGAGATAGAAAATGAGGAAAGTCATGCACAGCTCGATCATCTAATAAAAAACCAAAGCTGCCGTGGCCTGCATTTTTAAAGTAAAGGGAGGGACGCGGGTGGCGCTGTGGGTTAAACCACAGAGCCTAGGACTTGCCGATCAGAAGGTCGGTGGTTCGAATCCCCACGACGGGGTGAGCTCCCATTGCTTGGTCCCTGCTCCTGCCAACCAAGCAGTTCAAAATCACGTCAAAGTGCAAGTAGATAAATAGGCACCGCTCTGGCGCGAAGGTAAACGGCGTTTCCGTGCGCTGCTCTGGTTCGCCAGAAGCAGCTTAGTCATGCTGGCCACATGACCTGGAAGCTGTACACCGGCTTACTCGGCCAGTAAAGCGAGATGAGCGCCGCAACCCCAGAGTTGGCCATGACTGGACCTAATGGTCAGGGATCCCTTTACCCTTTACATTTTTAAAGTGGAGTCACATTTTCCTTTGATACCTCTGTCGTGAAAGACCCATACGCTTTGTACGGAAAACTGAAGTAGGGTACTAGTTCAGTTTTAGCCCCGGAGTCCTAATAAAACCTGCACTGAGACTGAACCTCTTTGATGTGTAATGAGGCTTTGGAAAACATTTCCAACCATTATGACATACAGCATTGATGCAATAACATAGTCACCAATGATTACTGTGGTATTCCTTCTAAATCTGTGCATTTGAACATCATTATACTGTTCCACACCATTCTAAATGCCCCCCCAAGCATGTAATGATCACCCCCCAGCCCACCCATTCCCCCCAACCTCAAGAAAACTAGTAAAAACAGCTCTCCAGAACTTCTTTCTGGACAGAGAAGAGTGAATACAGGGGACGCTCGGGTTGTGAACCTGATCCGTGTGAGAGGCACGTTTGCAACCCACAGCACCATGTCTGCGCACTCGCGGGTCGTGATTTAGCGCTTCTGCACATGCGCAAAGCGCAATTTAGCGCTTCTGCACAAGCGCCGAAACCCGGAAGTAACCCATTCTGGTACTTCCGGGTTCGGCACAGTGCACAACCCGAAAACGCGCAACCTGAAGCGTCTGTAACCCGAGGTATGACTGTACTGCACTATTACATAGCCTTGTGTAGTGTTCCCACTTAACTTATTCCAGAATTAAATCTACTGAGGTTAAAACCATTAAGCGAGGAGAGACAGCCACCGGCAACTCTCCTTGCAACATACTGGCTTATTTAGCAAATCTCTCTGGAAAGGCAGAAAGGGGAATAGGAACAATATTTGGCTATAGGTTGTAAAAGAGCAACTATGTAAGAGCAAAAGCTTGCCAAGAATGATAATAATCTCTCTCTCTCTTAGCATGGTAAAGACCTCATGAAATTCATTTTTAAGAAATGAATTCTCATGATGGGGGCTGTGTGTGGGTGTTTGGGGTTTTTTTTTAAGCATAACACATGCTTGCCACAAATGCTGGACGGATTCCAGAAAGTCTGAAGGGGCATCAGATTGTTTCAACTAGTCTCTCCCAAGCATTTTTTATCATTTTGCCACCTCACAAGCCACATGACCAGATTTGCCTCTCATTATGGCTTCCTTCCTGTGCTCAGTCCAAACTCCTTTCCACATGTGCAGTCTCCATCTGCAGGAGAATAAAACCTCCCACTTTTCTCTATTCTTTACTCTCTTCCAAAGGAAAAAGCATCAGCACTGCCATTCAGAGTCTGCCGGAGTGTCTCTCTCTCTCTTCTCATCCCACAAAATTCCTGATACATCACCACCCTTAAGAAAATCCAGGAGAGGATTTGATGTTGCACTGTTTAAAGACGGTTTGGAGAATGGGAACCTCCAAGGTCATATGAAGGGAACTTCCAGGAACACCCTAGCCTAGAGTACAATGTTGAAAAGCCTGGATACATACCTGAATGGCAGCAAACTATAAGAAACATTTGTAAAATTACATGCACTTATCATATAACAACCACCATTTTGACATCCTTTAAAATATTTGCATTATGCTGTCCCCTAATTCACCATCACCATTATCAGAACCAGTGTTAGAAACTCAAGATATAAAAGCTAGGCGCCAAACGATTCCTTAAACCAGGGTTTCAGTCACCAAATCGGAATGCCTAGTTTGGGCCAGATGGCTCGAAAGTCATACTGTATCTTTCAATAAGACTTTTGGGTTCCTGGAATTCTTTCTGATTGTTCAGATAAAATATCGTCTATAGAATCCTACAAGATGTGTTGCTAGTGTCTGAAAACAGTCCTGATCTAAGGCTCCTGAGGCATGCACCTCCAGATGGGGGAATTTTGCAAACGCTGCAGAAGACCAAGGGGAAATTTACAATATACAAGGTAAAAACCTTGTAGGTTAAGTCCAGTCAAAGGCGACTATGGGGTTGCGGCACTCATCTCGCTTTCAGGCCGAGAGAGCCGCCAGCGTTTGTCCACAGCCAGCTTTCTGGGTCATGTGGCCAGCATGACTAAACCACTTCTGGTGCAACGGAACACGGTGACGGAAAGCAGAGCGCACGGAAACGCTGTTTACCTTCCCTCTGTAGCGGTACCTATTTATCTACTTGCACTGGTGTGCTTTCAAACTGCTAGGTAGGAAGGTGGGACAGAGCAATGGGAGCTCACCCCGTTGTGTGGATTTGAACCGCCAACCTTCTGATTGGCAAGCCCAAGAGGCTCAGTGGTTTAGTCCACAGCGCCACCCACATCCTTTGGTATACACAACATATACAACATATTTCACTACATAACATAATATCTGTAGAGCATAAAATCAAAGCAATTATATAAATACAATTATAATGCAATTTCTGGAACAGCAGCAGCAGAAAAAGAAGAGACACGACAGCGTATATAAACTACAAGACAGCACACAAATATCCACTTTTCTTTCAATCAGGGTTCTTCCTGCTGCAAAACTCAATCCACCAAGAACAAAACCAAGGGGATGCAAGCCAAATTGCTTCTATTGAGAGCTGCCAAGAGAAGTCAATGTTATTTTATTAGTTTCCTACTTACACAATGTTTGATGACATCATAAAGCAGATGCACTTTGAAGGCTATTCCCATCGTCTTCCCTGCCACTGTACACTTGATGGACATAGCTGAATTTCGAGGTGGAAGATGCCACAAGGTCAGTAACAGGTCTTGTGTTACAAATGCTGTGGCGCATGATCAGATCAGAAGCTGCAATCTCACAAGATCGATTCACCGCACCAAACAGGAAGAGGCGTAATGCAACGAGAGCTTTGCTAATTTAACATATGCAGTGTGTATGAGAGACAGAAACCTTGGCCTCAGACAAGTTCTAAACAAATAGAATTAAACTTACTGATAAATTCTGCCACAGAGCTTGAAAAGGAGACAGCATGAAATCACTGGAGAATGGTCACTGTGCTTATCTTGCACACAACTGAGCTTTGCATTTCTTGGTCTTCTGGTCACACTGTTACCATTTTTACACATCATACATAGATATATAAAACCTGCCAACTGCAGATAAGACTTCATGCTTCTGACAAAGTGGGCTGTATTCCATGAAAGCATATGCCACAATAACTCATTTCATCTTAGAAAAATGTCTTGTGGCACCTTACACATTTGCTCCAGCATGGCTACCCCTCTGGGACACTGAAATGCCATGTTCACCAGGCAAAAGAGGTCACAGGACAGGTTGGGAACCAAACTTCCTGCTTTTGCTACGCATGACAAGTAAACTGGAATAACTGAATTTGCAAAACATTAAAACGTTTTAAAAATAGCTGCAAACTGAAAAGGGAAGACCAGAGTTTTCCCAACCGTAAAATATTCTGAGTGTAGTTTTAGGAACATTTCCGCATTTGAGAAAGAAATCCTCCACCCTAGCAGCTTGATTACTTTAAATAAAAAGGTAAAGGACTCCTGACAGTTAAGTCCAGTCACGAACGACTCCGGGGTTGTGGCGCTCATCTCGCTTTACTGGCTGAGGGAGCCAACGTTTGTCCGCAGACAGTTTTTCCAGGTCATGTGGCCAGCATGACTAAGCCGCTTCTGGCGAAACCAGAGCAGTGCACGGAAACGCCATTTACCTTCCCGCTCGAGTGGTACCTATTTATCTACTTGCACTTTGACATGCTTTCGGACTGCTAGGTTGGCAGGAACTGGGACCGAGCAACGGGAGCTCAACCTGTCGCGGGGATTCGAACCGCCGACCTTCCGATCAGCAAGCCCCCTATTACTTTAAACACACACACACACACAAAACACACAAATGCAAACACTAGAGAATGCCACCAATGCTCGCTCGGCTCACCAGTTCCACCTACCCTTTGCCAACCTCCCTTCCCTTGCGCCTGACCAACCCCCTCCTCCCTTTACACCTTACTCACCTCACACTAACTCCCCACATCTTTAAATGTGTTTTCCCCTCCAAATGTTTAATGGAGGGGTCCGGCACTTCACCCAGCTGTTTGCTAAATTGCTATGTGAAGCACCTCTCCACCATTAAACCTAGCTGCAGGCTCACTTGACAGAGGGGGAGGCACTTCACAGTGGTCCCCCCCCCCTGTTAAATAGCAATGCTGCTAACTTGCTTGCCTATTGCTCCTTATGCTACAGTTGGCATGGCTGCATATTGGTGGCCATGCCAACTGCAGAGTGACGACAGCCTTACATTTATATATATATAGGAAGATAGACAAACCTTGAACACTTTTCACTGGATACATTGGCAACTGAAACGGGGACCTTTCACATGCAAACACACACACCCATACCGGATTGCTGGCCTTTACAATATTTTAACAGTAGGGAAGGGCAAGTCTGTTTGCTTCCTATCCATGTCATTTCCACATATTTTTACATAGCTCTATTCTGTTTCTGTATTAATTCGCTTAAAAAAATACATACCTTCTCGTTAGAAAAACTGCCCCAAATCATCTTACAGAAACCTCTGTAAGAGCATGACATTGTGAATGGATTAATGGAATTCATTTACCAAACAATTTAAACACTGCATATAAAGCCTCATGCTACATAATTAAAAACAAATCCTTATTTCCTGAGGAATAGCCTTTGGACCATAATGTAATTTAAATAGAAAACTATCTTTAGAAAGATCTTTCCTCCAAAAGCGCTTTATTTTTTAAAAATCCAATTTAAATCAAAAAAATCTGATTTTAAAAATCGACTTTTTTAAAAAAAATCATTGATTTTTATCCACCCTGCAACAAACTAAGGGGTTAGTCCATGGGTAGGCAAACTCAGGCCCAGGGGCTGGATCCGGCCCAATCGCTTTCTAAATCCAACCCACGAACGGTCTGGGAATCAGCGTGTTTTTACATGAGCAGAATGTGTCCTTTTATTTAAAATGCATCTCTGGGTTATTTGTGGGGCCTGCCTGGTGTTTTTACATGAGTAGAATGTATGCTTTTATTTAAAATGCATCTCTGGGTTATTTGTGGGGCATAAGAATTCGTTCTTTTAAAAATATAATCAGGCCCCCCCACAAGGTCTGAGGGACAGTGGACCGGCCCCCTGCTGAAAAAGTTTGCTGACCCCTGGTAGTAGATAGGCATATAGACAAAAGAAGAAGGAGGGGGAGGAAGGCAGTAAGTTCTGAATGCACATAAGCCCTTAAATCTGAACATCTACTTCATTGCCCTTAAATTGCAGAAGCTTATTCGGGTCATATAATAATGGATGTTTCAGGAAAGGTATTAAGGAAGAAACTGAAGGAGCCGATTTGCAGAACCAATTTTTCCAGACTAGCAGGGTTACTCTTAAGATTTGTGATTAGTCACACTTTAAAGAGCTCTGCTGGGGAGGTGGGGAATCTAGGGCAATGTGCATTAGATAATACAACAAGCAGTTAATCCATAGAGACCCATAGTTTGTCCTCTGAACCCTGTATAAATGGCAATTAACTTCTTCAATTAGAAAGGCTCATAATATGTCCCTGAATTTGGCATTCCAAAACCTCCTTAATTTACAGGTCTATGCAAGGTGTTATTGCTGAGCTAGGCTCTCTTATTTCTACGAATAGAAGTACAGTGGTGCCCCGCAAGACGGAAAACCCGCTAGACGAAAGGGTTTTCCGTTTTTGAGTTGCTTCGCAGGACGAATTTCCCTATGGGCTTGCTTTGCAAGACGAAAATGTCTTGCGAGTCTTGAGATTTTTTCCTGCTTTCCCCCCCCCTTTTTCTAAGCCGCTAAGCCACTAATAGCCTTTTAGCAGCTAAGCCGCTAAGCCGCTAAGCCTTTAATAGCCGCTAAACCGCTAATAGTGCTAATCCGCTAAGCCGCTAATAGTGTTGCTTCGCAAGACGAAAAAACCGCTAGACGAAGACACTCGCGGAACAGATTAATTTCGTCTTGCGAGGCACCACTGTACAGTGGTACCTCAGGTTAAGTACTTAATTCGTACTTTTTAATTAGCACCATTTTAGCTAATGGGGCCTCCTGCTGCTGCCACGCCACCGGAGCACGATTTCTGTTCTCATCCTGAAGCAAAGTTCTTAACCTGAAGCACTATTTCTGGGTTAGCAGAGTCTGTAACCTGAAGTGTATGTAACCTGAAGCGTATGTAACCTGAGGTACCACTGTAACGGACATAGGCTACAGTTTCTTGATGAATTGGGAAGAACTGTGATTATAGCTATCATTCCTAATCACAAAAGTTATCATTTGATTCAAGACATTAGAATGCTTTGGATTTTTTTGGATTACTGGGAGTAAAAGCATTCAATATTGTTTTAGGCTGTATACACACCATACATTTGGGAACACAGAACACGGGAATTATAGTTTTAAGGGTGCTGGGAACTGTGACTCTGTGAAGGGTCAACTTGAGTTCTCATGATGTTTTTTTAGAGGAGGGCATGCTTTAAATGTAGGTAAAAGTTAAAGGATCCCTGGACGGTTATGTCCAGTCAAAGGCGACTATGGAGTTGCAGCGCTCATCTTGCTTTCAGGCCAAGGGAGCCGCCGTTTGTCCACAGACAGCTTTCCAGGTCATGTGACCAGCATGACTAAACCGCTTCTGGCACAACGAGACACTGTGACGGAAACCAGAGCTCACGGAAACGCCGTTTACCTTCCCGCCACAGCGGTACCTATTTATCTACTTGCACTGGTGTGCTTTCGAACTGCTAGCTTGGCAAGAGCTGGGACAGAGCAACAGCTCACCCCATCACGGGGATTCGAACCGCCAACCTTCAGATCAGCAAGCCCAAGAGGCTCAGTGGTTTATACCACAGCGCCACCCACTCCCATGCTTTAAATGTACCAGTGTGGACGCAGCCATGCTGGGCCTCAGGTGCCTTAAAAGGCCTCCCTTCACTTCCTTTGGTCCAGTGCAATCACCATCTCACAAACACTGATTAGAGCAAGTACAGAAGGTTCTCTCTCCAGCATTCTGGCACGAGGAGCATGGGCCGATTTCGGAGCGTATTACACATACACCCAGAAACATAAAATGTTTTAAGATGTAAACAGAACATCACAACTCTCTGGGGGGAACTTAGCCAAAACTTTACAGATCAAGCGTTCTCTGCCATTAGCGCAAAGGTGGAGAGCTCATGCCATGTTGATGGATTCCAGCGTCCATCAGTCCTGGCCAGCATGGCCAATGGGCCAAGGATTATGGGAGCTACAGTCCAGGAACATCTGGAAAGCCACAGGTTCCCAACCCCTGCCTTCAGTGCCTCAAAACTGGAAACCAAAGCTGCTCCTTTGCAGAAGTACAGCAGTGGACTTTGCTCTCGTTAATTTGGCAGGATGACGCCTTATCATGTCTGAAGAGTTCGGCTACAGACTCTTGAGCGCCACTGAACATGCATTTTTATTTCAAGAGGGAACTGAAGTGATCATAGCTGCTGTCAAGCAGCCAAGAAAGGGGAGAAACTGTTCCAAAATAAACCTCTCTCGCCTACTTGGCTGCAGAAAGCATTAAGGCTCCAAATGTGTGCAGAAATTTGTCCAAAGTTTTTAAAGCATATGCCTTACTAATCTAGAGACATTAAAAGTGTCCAAAGAATTAGGAACTTTTTTAAAAGCATAGGTATTCACACCCATCAACCAAACATGCCAAATTGTCCAAGAAGAAATTCCTGGGTTGTCGTCATTATTATTTTTTAAAAATTGCAGAACATATTGAGCAGCAACTACAAAATATGTTTTTATTGTATTGCACTGTATGGTATAGTGGTTAGAGCAGGGGTAGTCAACCCCTAATTAAAACTGGTGTATTCCAATCCAATTTGAGCCATTCCAATCAAAATAATCAGTTTCTTTTATTAAAGTTTGTGTGTCCATTTTATACATGCAAGTAAGCAACTTAATATGAAACCAGATCCTATATATTAATTTGGCTTTCCACCTTTAACCCTGCCTACACACACTTTTTGAATTATTCCAGATAATTTACACGACGATTATAGCAGGTATATTGATGAATAGCTTTCCCCCTTTAAAACCTGTGTTAACATGAAGACACACCTTCTAAGATCAGAGCCCTCGTAAAAAATGATGCTAACAACCAGAAAAGCCAGACTATTGAACCCCACAAACTGTTAGCGCTTGCAGTCCCCCCCCCCAAAGTATGAACACATTATTCTTTCATAGCAATAAAGGAGCTGGCAAGGGCAAGTAAGGACTACAGGAATAAATGAAGCCATTTGATGCCATTTCCTGCAGTACATTTTGTCTTCTGACAACATTAATAATCCATTCAATAGCACAGACCACTCTACACACATTATATATATGTAAAAATCCTCAATTTGGCCAGCTGCCTCGTTTGCAGGGTGCATGACCCAAGGCCTTCCTGAGCTTCTAATTATATTGGATCTCTGAAAATAGCCAGGATTAGCAACAGACCAAACAGTGTTGACATGTGGTAGTTAGGTTGCAACTACTTCCGTCACTGAAGCAGGGTTCTCTTTCTATTTTTTTTTAAAAGATATTTATTAAAAGTTTAACAATTACAGAAAAAGAGAAAAAAAAGAAAACAGTAAAAAATTACACTACATTACATCAAAAGAAAATAAAAACCAGATTAAAAAAGGAAACAATGCAGCACAACAATAAAAACAAAACAAAAAAACATGCAAAAACAAAAAACATGCAAAAACACATCCAATATTCCTTATCTTTACCTTTCATTTACCTGTTTCATCGACCTCCTCACACCTCCCTTTTTGTATTCTAGTTCAGTTAACTATTTCATCAAATTCTTTCCATCTTTCTCAATTTTTATTCTATAATTTATCTTAACAGTCTAACCTTTAATTTTTCCATTTTTACCCATTATCAATCAACTTTTACTTAAATCTTTATTACATTTCTGTTAAAACCATATAGCTTCATTCCAACATCTTTCTAACATTCATTAATTTTGCAATGTTTTTGTAAATATACTTTAAATTTTTTCCAATCTTCTTCCACCAACTCTTCTCCGCAGGGTTCTCTTTCTAAGTACTGTACAGCAAAGCAGAAAAAAAGCAGAAACAAGGCCTGATGATCTGAGAAAACATCCCATGCTCAGCACCGTAAAAAACACAAATCCTTTCTTCAAAAGCTGCAACATTCTCTTGCTTCCTTTTACCAATTCCTGCACAGGTCATAGCTTTTTAAAGACCTGGTAGTCTGGTGCAGCTATAGGGTTGACAACATCCTGTTTCTAAAATGGTCTTCACTGGCACCTCCCCTGCTCTTAAGTGCTCGCACAACATTCGCATGTTCCTTTCTGTCTGTTACGTTAGCTTGCAAAAGGAGATAGCATCATGGATACCCAAGTACAGTGGTACCTCGGGTTAAGAACTTAATTCATTCTGGAGGTCCGTTCTTAACCTGAAACTGTTCTTAACTTGAAGCACCACTTTAGTTGATGGGGCCTCCCACTACCTCCGCCGCGCGATTTCTGTTCTCATCCTGAAGCAAAGTTCTTAACCCGAGGTACTATTTCTGGGTTAGCCGAGTGTGTAACCTGAAGCGCCTGTAACCTGAAGCGTCTATAACCCAAGGTACCACTGTACCAAGTCATCGAAGAGAAGGTGGGGAGGCCAAAGCAATCACCCACTTGTTGAAAGAGGCACCATAATCCAGAAGGGAGAAGAAGGGTGGATTCTGTCTTGGGAGTGTGATAGGAATTTTATGGTCTTAAGATATACAGTATGGTAATGTTCATAACTGCACATACATAGATCAACACAGGAAGGCCAACCTGGAACCATTTTGATTCCTAAACTGAGCAAATGTTTTCTCTGCAAGGTCAAACTGGAAAAGCCTCCCCATTGTCTTTTCCTTCACAAATCCTGTCTTAAAAGTATGTCTGTTTGAATAGGATGTGAGCCTGTGACATGGCCAGGAACTATTTATCACTACAAAAGAATGGCCAGGCTACCAAGGAAATCCAATCAAGTAACCTGCCAGACAGGAGATAAACAAGGACAAGAGAAAAACAACATTTAAATTTCTGTGATGTAGGTGGGATGTATCTGAGGGGTGGTCTTAGGTTACACCCCTTCTGTGATGTATGCATAATGTTTCTGGGGGTGGTCTTTATCTACAGGATGGGAATTTCAAGTCTTTATAAGCCCTTGCACAGCATCTTTGTGGGTCCTCCTCCTTTCCTGCGGGTGAGGGGAGCACCCTGTTGCAACAGATCAATAAAGATCCAGCTTACTAGCTGCTTTGCTTCTCAATATTCTCTGGTTGGCCTCTGTTATTTTCTCCTACCAATAGGGAACCTATGTAAGGACTCTATATGGGCTCTTGGATACCCCATAAGGGAAAAGGGCATATTTTTATTTACAACAGGAGATACGGGTTTTTAACCATCTCAGGTTTGCAAAGTAGGCAACAAGCAATCCAAGTGTTACAGGGATTAATGCAAACACAAATATAACTGAAAAAAATCAATAATAGTGAACAGTGTAACAAGGAACGAGTGGACCCCCTATAGAAGCCCCATAGAACTCCAGACTGTTTTGTTCCCACCTCATGGAAGTGTATGATTCCGCTTGCCTACTATTAAAACTGCCTGTTTGTCTATTATATAAAGAAAGTGTGCTCCTACAGGAACAGCATATTCTGTTGAACTCAAGCCTGATCCTAAAATAGAACATGAACTCGGAGGGTGAAGGGACCTGATTGTTTAATACTATTTCCTGTTTGTGCTCATCCATGATTTCTCTAGAGGGAAGGGAGGGGAGGGAGGGAGGGAAAGAAAGAAAGAAAGAAAGAAAGATGGATGAATGGGTAGATGAAGTGTGATTAAATAGAATGCTCCAAAGCTTCCATCTTGGGAAAGATTGGCTAACTTTCTTCCTAGACCTAGGCTTTTATCAATAAGACATTCCCTGCACATCCAAAGTTCTAAGTTCCAAATTTACAAAAACCGACACCCACACATCCACAAGGAAGTATTGGAGGACATATGCTAAATCTATTAAGGATCGCGTGACAAGGCTTGTTATTCTTGCTTATAGAAAAAACTCACTGAGGACAGGAGAAGTGGTTGTTATTTTAATCTAAACGCATTTTGGCTCCTAAAAACACCTCACAAAAACCCCTTAACTGAAAAACACTCAAGGGATATTTATATAATAATTTCAGCGCGTTCCTCTTCTGTGTATATGCTGTGAAGAGCTCCTTGTGTGGCTTTTATTATGTAAGTTATTAGTAACATTTGTTTTACTGTTTAAATGCAACAAGTGGATTCCAACATTAAAATACTGTATTTACATGATCACAATTTTTCCTCATCCCAATAAGCAACAAACAAGATCCAGTTCTGTATTATTATTATTATTATTACCAAATCAAATTTATGCCTCCTTGTTCATTCACATTATGCTTGCCTATCTGGCTATCAAACAGTAATATGTGGGGTTAAGTTTTTCTATTGAAAAGAGAATGCAGGGAAGGGAGCAGAGTGTTCACCTGGCTGCCTTCTGACCTTGCTGGGCTCTGCTGCTTTAAGCCATTTTCTCCCTGTATTAGAACCTGGCTAAAAGATAACTGGGACACGGGTGGCGCTGTGGGTTAAACCACAGAGCCTAGGACTTGCCGATCGGCGGTTCGAATCCCTGCGACAGGGTGAGCTCCCGTTGCTCGGTCCCCGCTCCTGCCAACCTAGCAGTTCGAAAGCACGTCAAAGTGCAAGTAGATAAACAGGTACCGCTCCAGCGGGGAGGTAAACGGCGTTTCCGTGCGCTGCTCTGGTTCGCCAGAAGTGGCTTAGTCATACTGGCCACATGACCCATAAGCTGTACGCCGGCTCCCTCGGCCAATAAAGCAAGATGAGCGCCGCAACCCCAGAGTCGGTCACGACTGGACCTAGTGGGCAGGGGTACCTTTACCTTTTCCTTTAAAAAGATAACTGCTTAAAGCAGGGCAAGGAATGGCCATATTGTGCTTACATTAAATTCTTTAATTTTACCTGTTTTACATGCTGTCTTCCTTCTGTTAGCCAGACAATCTGCCACACTGGTTGTTTCTGACAGCCAGCACACTCTGACATGAAGACCTCTTGTCCCTCTGCTTTCCCCCAGGGAAAACTGCTCTTTAGCGCTCAGTGGAAGCAAATGGCAATTCAGGTTTTCTCCAGATTGTCGTTTGCTCCGATTTAGCAGTAAAGAGCAGGTTTTTCCTGGGAAAGGAGCAGGGCAAAGGGAAAAACCGTTCAGACCAGTGCTTTCTAACTACAGGACTAGGGCTGAGCGATATCTCGATATATCATCCAAAACCGGTTTGAAGTTCATATTGTGATACCAGTTTCATAGTTTTTGACCTGGCAATATATTGCAAATCATGATGTGTTAGGGTGATATATCACCAGTCCCTGTCCACAGGTTTATAATTTTTAAAAATGACGCACAAAGGAAAAAGGATGGAGAGGGAGGAGAAAAAGGGCAAACTCAGGGGCACCTTTTAGGGTAACTACCTTCCCAAGACAGCTTCCATACAATAACGTCCACAATAATAAAAGACAAAACAAACTAAACGGGGGGGGGGACACACCAAATGGTAAAGGGTAAAGGTAAAGGGACCCCTGACCATTAGGTCCAGTCGTGACCGACTTTGGGGTTGCGGCACTCATCTTGTTTTATTGGCCGAGGGAGCCGGTGTACAGCTTCCAGGTCATGTGGCCAGCATGACTAAGCCGCTTCTGGCGAACCAGAGCAGCGCACGGAAACGCCGTTTACCTTCCCGCAGGAGCGGTACCTTATTTATCTACTTGCACTTTGACGTGCTTTCGAACTGCTAGGTTGGCAGGAGCAGGGACCGAGCAACGGGAGCTCACCCTGTCGCGGGGATTCGAACTGCCGGCCTTCTGATCGGCAAGCCCTAGGCTCTGTGGTTTAACCCATAGCGCCACCCGCGTCCCTATAACCAAATGGTATGTGTGTATAAAACCGTAACAAAACTTGCTCAGATCAGCATAATCAGTTTAAGACCAGTTTAAGACCTCAAAGATGAAAACCCTGTAAGGCCACAGAATCTTAAAACCCACCTGAAACAAATGCATCTTCACTGCCTACTTAAAGGCTTGCTCCCAAACAACCCACTGAGATGGGAACAGTTTAGGCAGTCTGATGAAACAGCTGCTGAGAGGCAGCAGTTGACGGAAGGTCAAAAGGCAGCCGGTTTATCAGTAAAGGCAATTTAATCATGTTCTAAAATATCAGGACGGGGGGAGCCTATATCACACAGCAGGCCTTGGGCTACAGATGAGTCCCTGCCCCCCAACTAGATACCGAGACATGCAACAGAGAGGGCTAGATGCGCACACTTTGTCCTGCCCCATCACAGATGTGATTAACATCAGGGGGCTGCATAGCTTAAATTGGGCTTCAGAAACAAGGGCGTTGCTCCCTCCTGTAAGCCTGGCATATTAGATCCAGGCCTCTCTGTTTAGAAAGCCTCACGCAGGGCTGTTAGCCCAATCTATTATTTATACCGTTCATTATTAAAGAGTCGCTGTGAGACAAAAGCGCCGGAGCAGCAGGTAAACATATAAAATATGTTCCATATGTACGAAATACAGAAGGGCTCTCTCTTCAAAAGAGAGCAGGCCTCACAAAGCACAGCGTTATTGGCAGGGCAGAGACCTCGTTTCAAGCAGGGCCCATTCAACAGTTGCACACAGGGCAGCCTTTGGGCAGAGGAAATTTGGCAAGCAGCCTCGGGCAAGCCACTTTAGACAAAAACACACAAGAGCTCTGAAATGAAACTGAGGTATGAGCTCATTTTGGAGCCAAACTCGACTACTAAACAACATTGCTTAAAGTGCTGATGCCGGGTTTTTACTGTGGTTAGATGGCCGCTGTGGGTATGTGAGTTGCTGGGTTTGTCAGGGGTTTGTTACTGGGACCACAATGCATGGGAGGGGAGGGGTTTAAGTCTTCTCCCCCACGGCGGTACAGAGAAAAATGGCTATCAGCCAGCCTATTAGCATCGCCTTCTGGGATTAATAGCTGCTGCACCGGGTAATTTTGTTTTGATGTTTTGCTTTCAGTTGCTGGAAAAGCAACGCAATTGTTCTTTGGGAGCTCTGCTCTCAGATTTCTGCAAAGCAGGAATATCGCTGTGGGCATGCCATCTTGACAATTCCAGCCCCAAATAACTCCTGTCCAGAGTCTTGGATTTAACTAAGGAGTCTGGAATGGTCAGGTGATGTCCTTCAATTCAGTAGCACCACGTGGTTAGAATTGCATGCAGGAGGGCAATTCTAACCCTGCTTCTTGGACGCTTGCTTCTTGGGAGAAAAGCAATGACAAACCTAGACAGCATCTTAAAAGCAGAGACATCACCTTGCCAACAAAGGTCCGTATAGTAAAAGCCATGGTTTTCCCAGTAGTGATGTATGGAAGTGAGAGCTGGACCATCAAGAAGGCTGATTGCCAAATAACTGATGCTTTTGAATTATGGTGCTGGAGGAGACTCTTGAGAGTCCCATGGACTGCAAGAAGATCAAACCTCTCCATTCTGAAGGAAATCAGCCCTGAGTGTTCACTGGAAGGACAGATCCTGAAGTTGAGACTCCAATACTTTGGCCACCTCATGAGAAGAGAAGACTCCCTGGAAAAGACCCTGATGTTGGGAAAGATGGAGGGCACATGGAGAAGGGGACGACAGAGGATGAGATGGTTGGACAGTGTTCTCGAAGCTACCAGCATGAGTTTGACCAAAGTGCGGGAGGCAGTGGAAGACAGGAGTGCCTGGCGTGCTCTGGTCCATGGGGTCACGAAGAGTCGGACACGACTAAACGACTAAACAACAACAACAAATGTTGTGGAGACATTTCCTAAGCAAGCCACACTCCTCATGCAAAACCATAGCAATTAAAAATCCAGGCATATATAGTCTTCACCAGTGCTATTTTTCTAGAAAAAGAGGTGCCGGAACTCACCATGAACACCTCCCTTGCTCTCTTATAATGACAACGGTGCCCACCTGAGAGGTGCTGGAACTGAAATCTGTCAAGTTCCAGTTGCGTGGGGAAGCCCTGGTATTCGTAGACCTTTGAAACCTATTATTATTCAGGGAGGTTTTTAATGTGTGACATTTTACTGTATTTTTGGCCTTTGTTGGAAGCCGCCTAGCAGTTCGAAAGCACGTCAAAGTGCAAGTAGATAAATAGGTACAGCTCCGGCGGGAAGGTAAACGGCGTTTCTGTGCGCTGCTCTGGTTCGCTAGAAGCAGTTTAGTCATGCTGGCCACATGACCCGGAAGCTGTACGCCGGCTCCCTCAGCCAATAAAGCGAGATGAGTGCCACAACCCCAGAGTCGGCCACGACTGGACCTGGAGGGCGCCTGACATCTGGAGGTGCATGCCTTGGGGATCAGTTATATTTTATATCCGCAATCAGAATGAATTTCAGGAACCAAAATGTTTTTTATGTGCATATATTTGCCCCCCCCCCCCGGTGGGCTCAATTGGAAGCAACTGGGCTGGAAGGTTCTGGAGAGCAGCCACTGAGGCCCCTGCTGGGCTCAACAGGTGCCCAAGAATGCCATCCCCTGGTGCTAGTCCCGGCCAATTCTATAACTTTATTCTTTCAAATAAAGATAATTATAGGTTTGACTTTCCGGATTCATATGTACTTCTGCTATATGTACTTCTATAGCAAATGGCAGGCATTAGCGGATTTTCTCCTTATCTTGACAACCGCCTCTCCAAACTGCTATCTCTGCAAGTCACAAATAATGCATTTGGTCACGGTCGCCTGAACCTGTGCAAGTCTTGTCATCATCCTACTGATAACATAAGCCTATGGGGTACCAAGAAGGAGGCGTCTGCTCTCAATGTCAGTTTTCCCCACCGTTTGGAGCTTACTTTGGAATTACCAAAAAGAAATCCTATATTAAATTTTCTATTAACTCGCTATCGGCACCCAACATTCCACAAACACACAAGAACTCATTCCTACACTGCAAAAAAAAGTTGTTGGTTTCTTCCATCATTGACATTCCAGAGTTCTCTGTAATAGATTATAACTCAAACACACATTTGGGTAGCCTTTCTTTCCTACTTTGTCTTTCGTCTTCTTAGTAAACTAGGATGTTAGGTAACACCTATTATGTAACAAAAGGGACACGGGTGGCGCTGTGGGTTAAACCCTTAGAGCCTAGGACTTGCTGATCACAAGGTCGGCGGTTCGAATCCCCGCAACAGGGTGAGCTCCCGTTGCTCGGTCCCTGCTCCTGCCAACCTAGCAGTTCGAAAGCACATCAAAGTGCAAGTAGATAAATAGGTACCACTCCGGTGGGAAGGTAAACGGCGTTTCTGTGCGCTGCTCTGGTTCGCCAGAAGCAACTTAGTCATGCTGGCCACATGACCCGGAAGCTGTACGCCGGCTCCCTCGGCCAATAAAGCGAGATGAGTGCCGCAACCCCAGAGTCGGCCATGACTGGACCTAATGGTCAGGGGTCCCTTTACCTTTATTATGTAACATTAATAAAAAGAAAGAAATATTTATTGTTTAAAAAAGAAACCAATTAGTATTCAGTAAGTAGTGTTTCAGTACAACCTTCCTGGACTTCTTGTCATTCGGATGTTGTTCAACATCACTTCTCGTCAGCCCCAGACATTAGAGCAAATGGTGAGGGATAATGAGAACTGTAGTTTAAAACTGAAAACACTCGGTTGTGGAAGGCTGGATTAGCAAATTGGCCCAACGTGGGGCTCAAACCCACAGCCCTGAGATTAAGAGCTTTATGCTCTTCCAACAGAGCTATCCCAGCACACAAAGCAAGATAGCAGCATGATGCAAAGGTTCTAACTGGCTGATCGCCAGCACACCGCAAATGTGAAACCAAAACCATGCAAATATATTGTACGAGCACAATATCCTTTCTCAGAGGGCCCTTTGCAAGTTACATTTTACGGATATGCATGCATTGGATATCCATAAAGTTGGAACCTTGCAAGAATACAGGAAGTCGGCTTATATAGACTAACTCCGCGTTGTCTACTCTGTTCTGGCAGTAGTTCTCCAGGATCCTGGACAGAAGAATTCCTTTTCCTGGAAGAGATTTGTGAGAGTGTAATGGGAAGTCAAAGGAGTTGTGCCAGTGTCATACAACAAACGTATTTCTGTATGATCTTTACTGCCTCACATTTCTACAAAGCTTCAGATTCTACACGCGGCAGAAGATTGAAGGCACTCTGGAGTTTGCAGTTCTGCTCCCTGAATTCATTACTTATATAAAACTGCACCCAGGGAAGGATAACGTTAGAGACATAAGTGTCCTTTGTTAGAGTGCACTATGGCTTTAAAAATGCACTGTGAACCATCGGTCAAAACTCACAGGAGTTAAAAAGCCATTTATCTCCATTTATCACCAGTAACATAGCGAGTTTAATTCATTTTGCTCACATTTAAGATGAAAAAGTACTATTTCAGAGGATTCAGGGCCACTTCTCAGGTTAAACATTTTTAACCCTTACCAACTTCTCTGTCTGAAATATCCTATCACACCGCAATATTTTACTCAACATAGCAACTTGCAGGAAGACTCCCTCAAAATGAGAGCTACAACTTGCAAGATGTTCCTAAGTCTCTTTGAAGTAGGAAACTTGGTGAATCAATGCCTCTCTTCTCCACTGTATGAAACATGTTTAATGTTTGCTCAACACCTGGTGGAAAATTTTTATGCAGTCCGAGTTTAAACAATCTTGGCCTAAAAAAATTCACCTCTATAAAACTTGATGTCAAATATTCTGGTATTTTCTGACAACCGGAATATCTGCTGCATACTCAAGGATGATATAGTATCTGTGTTTCGGAATTGGTTATTTAACTTCGACTTTCATTGACCAACATAAGATTTCAATGTTCTGACTGTTGGTTAGCAGTGATGTTTATTATGTAGTGGCATTTAGTATTTATGAACAAATTTAGTTGCTTGTCTGTTAAAAAAAATACTCTAACACTCGTTAAAAATCAGACGCTCCAAAGCAATACACAAATTCCTATTTGCCAAACGCAAAATAGGAAGTGTCAACCCATTCAGCAAAGTCCAACATGGTGGAAGAGGACTTCTTGTGATGGGTTAAGTGGTTGCCGTACCTGGTTCCTTTCAAAGTAACTGCTGGTTCACATCTCTGTGTTGTTCTCTTCTGCCAAAGCATCTACACAGGCTTGATCCCTACCAGTTTTTTAAAGAGGTAATATGGGGAAGGGGTTAAGCAGAAATTTCTTGCATGTCTCAGGGTTCCTTCCCCCCAGAGATCTCCCAGCTGCATGCGGACGCCATGTGTTGCTTCCTGTTTGTGGATGTTATTATGGTGCTGCGCAAGCAGAGGGTCAATGTTGCAATACCGAAAGGTGCTCTTCATGCTCTTAAGCACAAATGCCATACTGGGTTTTCAAGCAGCTACAGCTACACAGTCTATTTCACCAGTCACTGGGGAAGTTATGCTAGCAAATTTTGGTTCCTGGCCTTAGACTGTATGCACTTACCAAGGAAATTGTAAACATGCATAAAAACCACACTGGTTAGTCACTTTTATGCTGCTACTAAACCTGTCCTGACGGGATATCTATACAATTGTTTCTTTATTATCATTTTTTTTTTATTTATAGAATTTATACCCTGCCCTTTAGCTCTCAGAATGACTTACAGAAATCATTCCTAAGAAGGTCTGTGTCACAAAGGAAAAATCTCTATAAAGATTTGATGCATAAGGGAAAAGGAAGAGTAGGGGAAAACCATCTCAAACAGAAGTTCCTGAAGTTACAGTTCTTACAGCCACAGCTGATATTAGCAGCAATCTGTTTGCTCCTGGAATTGTTTACAGCCATGATCATTTAATTTTATCAGGTTCATATAGATGACTGCTGTTAAAAGATAACATGGTTAGTTTAATGAGGCTGCTATAAGCCGTCTCAATTAAGAGTTACTGGAGTGAGCCGTGTATTTATGAACACAGAGTACGTTTCCTAAGCACTGGAAGAAGTTCATTATCCCAATATTAAACTGAACTAATCAGATGCTGCTGACCCCAAATAGACTGCTGTCACCACCACCAGAGCAAGGTCCCGGGGGAAAAATACAGTCGTACCTTGGAAGCCTAACGGAAGCCATTCCAGAAGTCCATTCGACTTCCAAAGCATTCGGAAACCAAGGCGCAGCTTCCGATTGGCTGCAGGAAGCTCTTGCAGCCAATCAGAAGCCGTGCCAGACGTTTGGGTTCAAAAATAATGTTTGCAAACCGGAACAATCACTTCCAGGTTTGCAGCATTCAGGAGCCAAAAGGTTCGAGTGCCAAGGCGTTCAGAATCCAAGGTACGACTATACTTCATTCAGACTTTCTTTGCTGGCGGGGGGGGGGGGGAATAGGAAGTAAAGCAGAACTGACTTCTCCCCTGTGGGAGCCGACACTCCCCCTGAGGGGTTAGATAACAAGTCACAACGGATCCCTATCAGCAGTGCCAGGAACAACCTACGCAACTTTCACTGTTGCTTCGAACTGCAACGGGATAGCTTGGAAAGGTACCTTTCGGAGCGCAAACCCTTCGAGGAACAAACAATTAACCTAATGGCGGAATATAACCAGAGCCAACCTGCAATAATCCATCAAGGAATGCCAACAATAGGTTCAACTCCCAGCATGTCGGACCACTGACCTTGCTAGCTCGGCTGGATTAGAGTGATATAGTGTCAGTTTGCATTTCTTGGTGCAAGAAAGTATTGATCTGATCTTTCCTATTCTACTTAATTCAAGAGGGTTCTGGAAGCTTCTCTGTGTGAAAGAAACAAGCCAAAGCTTCATGGTGTTTGGGTTATTCCTTCAGAGAAGCTGAGTACAGTTGGCTTAAACTGGTTCTCCTATCTCTTCTGTCAAGGTCATGTTGACTATACAGTGGTACCTCAGGTTAAGTACTTAATTTGTTCCGGAGGTCCGTTCTTAACCTGAAACTGTTCTTAACCTGAAGCACCACTTTAGCCAATGGGGCCTCCTGCTGCCGCCGCACCGCCAAAGCACGATTTCTCTTCTTATCCTGAAGCATAGTTCTTAACTTAAAGCACTATTTCTGGGTTAGCAGAGTGTGTAACCTGAAGTGTATGTAGCCTGAAGCGTATGTAACCCGAGGTACCACTGTAATAGTAAGGCCAGAAGGACCCTGGGTTTCACTCTTTTCTATCTCTCTTTCCTTCTGGTGTGGTGTTATGTATATAGTGTTAAGGTTTAGTCTTGTTATAAGTTACTGCAAGTTTAAGTTAAGTCTGCTGCAACTGACTTCTTATGGACAGTGCCAATCCTGAATGTATTGGATTTGTGACCATTTGCCTTCAGTAGCAGTAAAGCTCTGCTGAATGAAATATAATTGCCTCTGGTCTATTTTTTGGGAATCCTGCAACGTGTTTAAGTTTTACTCTGCTAACTATACATTGGAATCTACTCTGGATCAATATTGCATAGAATTTCAATGACATGGAGGTCTTCAGATTCCACTCCTCTTGCACAAAATAATTCTTATTATCCGCTTTAGCATTAACCAGCAAGATTCATTGACGAGTCCAATGGGGTTGCTGCGACCAGAGTAGCATGCTTCTCACACGAAGAAGTGCAATACAGTGGTACCTCGGGTTAAGTACTTAATTCGTTCCAGAGGTCTGTACTTAACCTGAAACTGTTCTTACCCTGAAGCACCACTTTAGCAAATGGGGCCTCCTGCTGCTGCCGCACCACTGGAGCACGATTTCTGTTCTCATCCTGAAGCAAAGTTCTTAACCCGAGGTACTATTTCTGGGTTAGCAGAGTCTGTAACCTGAAGCGTATGTAACCCGAGGTACCACTGTATCAGGAAGGAGAGGAAAGCCAATATCCACAGTACCACAGGTGAGGGAAGGAAAAGTATGAGGTCCTGACATAAAGCAGGAATGGTAGCAGGTACAGATCTGAAATTGTGACCAGGGCACCCCTGTGGGTGTTCCCGATCATTATGCAAAACAAAAGCATTGCCTGCAAAGACCTCTCTCTTGGATTAATTGCATTCGCAAATAATTTCTGCAGACTGTTCAGCAGCTGGCATGAGTAATAACAGCAGTCCTGCTGCCTCCCCTACCTCTCTTGAGGAGCAAGGACTGCTGTGGAATTAAAACAGCAAACCGCATATTTTGACCCAAATTCTGTTTAATCATAATATTGTTCTGAAACTGCGGACAGCCTTACTGAATCCCACAAAGCTCAAGGATTCCTTTGCACATTTTCCAGGAATAACTTTATTAGCATTTCGGTTCCAGAACAAAGCACACTCTGGAGTCGCACAGTATTTTTAAACCCCGCTCATTACTAATGATGTCCTGTAATGTTCAACGATAGCATATTTCCATCTCAAGATGGAATTTCAACGTCTAGTAGTTATTTAATCCCCAATGTACCGCTGCTCCATTGTCTCTCGTGTAAGGGCAACAACTTGGACGTACTTTTTTCCTGGCACAGTGTAGCCAACTTGTCAAAATATGCACGTGTGAGAGGATTTAGACTATGTGGGCAGCTTCAAGACAACAAGCAAACAAGGATGCAGGGCAACCACAAAGGAAGAAAAGCAACACAGCCAGATGTGGCAACATCTGGCTCCTACTATTAAGTTGAACCGAGAAAGCAATGGAATTGTGACAGAAATGCAGCTCTGGGTTACAATGGACTGAATGACTTTGCTTTACTGCTATGGCTAAACCTTCCATAAAGCCATGGTGAAATAATAATTCCCATCATCCCCTGTGGAAAGTTATGGGCCCCCTGCCCCCCAGAATTGAACATGCAGTTAGATCGCCATCATTCGCTTTATTGGGATGTGGATGAAAAGTCCCATGCAAACGTTGGACAGAATGAACTTTTAAACTAGAATCCTTCAGAGCTCAAAGCTTAGTTAATCACAACGTATTTATTCAGAAACCACTGCAGGATGCATACAATAGCCTCTAGAAGAAAATACTGGAACCTTGCAATTCTGGCTATTCCTACTAGATTCAAGGTTAAGTTGCGTAAGGAATTTTCAAACTTGGTTTTTGTTTATTAGCTACTCTTGATTCAGGTAACAGCAGCTCATCTCCTTTAATTCAAGAATGTGCCTCCTTGCTGTTGATTTCTGGAATCATAACTAGGTCACCTAGTTATGCTGGAGCAGTTAGAACAACCTTAGAGGAATGACTTACTTTTTGTTTGGGGTTTTTATAGGAAGTTAACTTAGAAAGCCAACACTCCTCAGACAGGAAAACAAGCCAGCAAACACACATTTTAGCATATGGACAATTATTGTGTTCGCTTTATGGAGATCGCAAAGTAATGAGGCCCAAACTTCAAAAGCCTTTTGGCCATATATTGAGAGTCATGGAAATTCTCCAAGGTATTCAAGAGAAGATCTACCACTTAGTCACTGATGAAAGAGCTGAGTACTTGATTTGATGTGCAAAATTGTTCCAGGCTGTCCGGCGACTTACTGCCATAAGCCGCACTGCAGTCTGTGGTGATGCCATGCCATCCTATTATGGTAACCAGGGTGCATGGCCAATGGTCAGGGCTGGACCAGGGAGTTGTAGCCCCACAACATCTGGCTGGACACTGCACCCTGTTTTAACCGAAGATGCATTTCTCCAAGTCCACAGAGTTCAACAACAAAAAGCCTAGGAAGCTGCCTTGTGGCTCTCCAGAATTTCATTCACAAAAGACTCTTGCAGCCCTACCTACTGGTGACTGGGAGTGGCCGCCAAGACCACATAACACCGGTCCTGAAAGACCTACATTGGCTCCCAGTATGTTTCCAGGCACAATTCAATTGGTGCTGACCTTTAAAGCCCTAAACGGCCTCGGCCCAGTATACCTGAAGGAGCGTCTCCACCCCCATCGTTCTGCCCGGACACTGAGGTCCAACTCTGAGGGCCTTCTGGTGGTTCCCTCACTGCGAGAAGTGAGGTTACAGGGAACCAGGCAGAGGACCTGCTCGGTGGTGGCGCCAGCCCTGTGGAACACCCTCCCATCTGATGTCAAGGAAAGAAACAACTATCTGACTTTTAGAAGACATCTGAAGGCAGTCCTGTTTAGGGACGCTTTTAATATTTGATTAATTATTGTATTTTAATATTTTGCTGGAAGCTGCCCAGAGTGGCTGGGGAAACCCAGATGGGCAGAGTTTAAACAGATGATGATGGTGATTACCAGGAAACCAGGGATTGAACCTGCAACCTTCTGCATGCAAAGCTGACAACTCTACCACTGCCCTGCAGCTCAGGCAGAGTACACATCTACACAGATAATTATGTATAGAGTCTCCCCACCTAAGAATGAGAACACATGGCTAGACAGTGTGTGTGTCTCTACACCCGTAAACTTCTCTGTGCTACATTTGCGGCTTGAAATCTAAACTATGCCTACCGCATATTGAAAGCAGATTACTGCAAGCAGATGTCAGGCAGCCGAAACTTGTGTGCTGAGTGTATGGCTAATATTGTCTTTACAAATTGTAAGAGGGGTGGGGTAGAATCCATTCACTGGTGGTGTGTGCTGTGCTGCAAATACGTTGCCCGAATTACAGCCTTTTTTCGCATCAGTGCACGCTCTTTCAAACCTGTTCCTTGACACACGCGTGGCATAGTTCTTCCTATTGTATTTTATTTCTGGCTTTCCTTTGTTAGAACGAAGACCCCCAGGAGGCCCCACACATCCCTCTTTCAGGTCAGCAGGTTTTAATATACGGTGTAAAAGAATCAGAGAGAGATTCCGATTTCACCGCTGGCTCTAGGTGGTCTCTGCAAAAGGTCCAGGAGCCATATGTAAACCTCAGCACTTCAATCAGGACAGAGATACAGAGGATATTATCGGCTGCACAGAACTATAGCTTGCACTTTCATCTCATTGGAAAGTTACATCTATATCTGGATGCACCACTGCTAGGGTTTACTAGAGGAGCACCACACTGCTGTCTCTAAGCATCCGTTCTCAGCAAACGACAACACTACCTGAACTGGTGATACCAGCCAGTCTTCTCCAACCCAGCACCCACCAGATACTGATCTACACCCATCAACCCCCACCATGTCTGACAACAGGCCTAGGTCTAACGAGGGTAAGGTAGGGCTACTGCTTCCCCAGTCTGCCATAAAACCACCTTCTGGAACTTATTTTAGCTGAGATTCCAGCGTTGCAGGGGGTTGGACTAGATGACCCTTGGTTCCCTTCCAACTCTATGATTCTACGATTTAGGATTACATCCCGTGGAAACGTTCTATGATGAGCAAGTGGGCAAATTTTCTTTAGAGAGCCTTGTCCGTCCCCACCCCCCAACCCAGCGAGATTAACTGAGAGGTCCAAGGGGGCTGCTCAGATCAGAGTGTTGGGATTCTGCCAGGGAGACAAAGTCCATCATGACTCCACGTCGCCTCCGGACGTCCATCGATCTCCCGTAGATACAGTATCAGCAATTAGCGACACGAGCTCCAGAAATAGCTTGCCACATTCCAGAGCTCATGCACGCTCTATCAGCAGAATTCACACAGCGAAAGATGCACGCAGGAGAGCATTATTTACAAGTTTATTCAGCGTTGGTCAGAACAAAGAAAACATGACTGCCTGCTTCGGTGTCTCAGGCACAGAGAGAGAAACGAAAGCAATAGACAAAACATAAACTTCCTGTGAACAGGAAATACGCAGACTCTGTGACTCACAAAGCCTGCTCCCTTTTAAGGTGGAACGGAAATATCCTAACACAGAGTAGCATGCTGCTCAAAGGAAGAAGTGCAAAATCTGGGAGAAGAAGAAGGCGATATATGAAGCTAGACAAAAGCAGATGTTGATTAGCCACATCTGCAGGGCACGGGGCTGGGGAAGTCCACACTGCACGACAGACTGGCTCATACATGCGTGTAACACTGTTGTCTGGATGGGGAGGGATGCATTATAAGTTAAGACAGGGGCCAATAGTAAACCTGGAGAAATGCCCGAAACAGCTAGGGTTGCCAATTGACCATCACCCTTTCCTCTTTTGCAACTGCTCACCCAAATTATGCCAACCTCTCCTCTCTTGGTTTCTGGGCTGTGGAGTGAGGAAGAGGCTCCCTTTATTATACAGTGGTACCTCGGGTGACATACACTTACATACGCTTCAGGTTACAGACTCCACTAACCCAGAAATAGTACCCTGGGTTAAGAATTTTGCTTCAGGATGAGAACAGAAATTGTGCTCCAGCAGTGCGGCAGCAGCAGGAAGCCCCATTAGCTAAAATGGTGCTTCAGGTTAAGAACAGTTTCAGGTTAAGAACGGACCTCTGGAACGAATTAAGTACTTAACCCGAGGTACCACTGTACAGTGGTAACTCGGGATGCGAACAGGATCCGTTCCGGAGCCCCATTTGCATCCTGAATGGAACGTATGGTGTGTTGGCGCGTGCACGGGTCGCATTTTGCCGTTTCCGCACATGCACATGACGTCATTCTGAGCGTCTGCGAGCGGCGAAACCCGGAAGTAACGCGCTCCATTACTTCCGGGTTGCCGCGGAGGGCAACCTGAAAGCGCTCAACCTGAAGCACATTCAACCCGAGGTATGACTGTACTGCATTCTAGGAAAGCTTCCATCTGGCCAAGGAGACAGACAGAAAGAGAGGGGGGGGAGAGAGAGGGAGACTGTGTACATATCACCATTTACTCTGACTTCAGTGCACTCCCACTGCAGGTTTTTGAATTAGCACACATGTTGCTAAGGGACATGGATGGTGCTGTGGTCTAAACCACTGAGCCTAGGGCTTGCTGATCAGAAGGTCAGCGGTTCGAATCCCCGCAACAGGATGAGCTCCCGTTGCTCGGTCCCTGCTCCTGTCAACCTAGCAGTTCAAAAGCATGTCAAAGTACAAGTAGATAAATAGGTACCACTCCGGCGGGAAGGTAAACTGCGTTTCCGTGCGCTGCTCTGGTTTGCCAGAAGCGGCTTAGTCATGCTGGCCACATGACCCGGAAGCTGTACGCCGGCTCCCTCGGCCAGTAATGCGAGATGAGCGCCACAACCCGAGTCGTCCACGACTGGACCTAATGGTCAGGGGTCCCTTTACCTTTACCCATGTTGTTATCCGCCATGCAGAGCTATCCTAGTTTCTTGTGAAGGGCTGCGGCCTGATGGACTTCCCTCCCCTCGAAGCAGCTTTGATTTGACCTGGAAACTTAAAGGCACATTCACGTCACAGTTCAACTGAGGTGTGTACAGTTGAGAGAGCTGCTGCACGTGTGCAGATGAGACGTTCGCTAATAGGAGTTCCTGATGGATTACATCCCAGCCCCCTCTGCATCCACTGGGTGCGGACAGAAAGTGAACAGGCACATCAAACCGTACTGACGTGTTCAACATCATGCGAATGTGACTTGAAACCCAACCTCAAAACATTTTATGCCAGTAATGCGCACGCAGCAATAGAGGGGGTGGGAGCAGGGCTTTTTTTTCTGGGGGAACTCGCCAGAACTCAGTTCCACCACCTTTCAGGTGGGCGGCATTGCCATTCTAAGGGAACGAGAAGAGGTGTTTGTAGTGAGTTCCGGCACCTATTTTTCTAGAAAAATAGCACCGGGCAGGAGTATAACAGAAATTCTAGTTTGCCTATCCATCCATGTGAATGAAGGACCAAAGATGAATATACAAGGAATCCATTCGCTTAATAAATTTAGGATTAATAAAAGGAAGAAAGAGAAAGGATCCAGGGCGGAGATAATTAAAATAAGCTGAAGGCATAAAGCAGAGTCAACAAGGATCTTTCGACTTCTGCTGTTTCATTTGGTTTCGTCCAGCTGAGAAATACGCAAGCTATCAAGTCAGCCATCGTTCTGCAGAAGGGAAATTAAGAAGCTGTGGTTTAAAAAATCTGTAAGTGCATAAAAGCATCAGTGAACAATGGGGAGGGTTCAGAGCATTAAACCAGGTCTTCATGGCTACAGACACAAACTCAAGGTAAGTGAGATCCTTACTGTGCAAGCTATTAGTGATTTCTAAATAGCTTCACGCTATTCATAACCACCTCACAATGGCTGCTTTTGATGAAATGGCCTGTGAAATACAGTGTTGTCATGTACTTGCTCATCTTTAAGGCATCACAAGACTTGGGGTGTTCAGAAAAACTCACTTTGACAAAATGTTTTTGCAGAACCTCGACTTCCTCTTTTACACTTGCATACCAAATTATCTTTTTGAGGAAGTAAAAAGTGGTGTGTTTTTTTGGGTGGGGAGGGAGGAAATTCTTAGAGCTTTATATAATTGAGGATGACAAATGGCACAGTGCTGACTTAAACTCAGCTTCTGTTGCAAGACCTGTAAGTGAACTCAATTTACCAACGCATGAGATTTGGGTCAGCTTTCACAACATTTACCCTACTATTTCACATCAAATGACTTTAGAGGGAAAAAACCATCCTGGCCAATTAATGGAGTTGATTAGTTCATTAGGAACATTCGGATTGACTCAAAAGATAACCCCAATTAATTAGGCAACAGATTTTTTTAAAAGCTTTTTTCATAATATAATGATGATGATGATGATGATGATGATGATGCAATGACTTATTAAAACTGAAGATGGAAGCACTATGTCAAAAGATTGCTTCTCCCATCTCTCTTTGAAAATCACGCCTCCCGCGACATGTGCGTGTTTCATTCTAAAACCTAAGCTGGTGAATCAAAGTTTGGGGGGTGGGGCTCATTCAGTCCCTACCCCAAAGCAAATTTCTCGGGACCCATAGGCCTTTACTGACTTTGGGGACAGCAAAAAGAAAGAAAGGAAGAAAGTCAAAAAGCTAGAGTTTTGGCCACACACACAGCTGACACGTGATTCTTCGAGGATTAGCTGAGAGTGAATGAGGCCCTTGTTGTTGTTGTTTAGTCGTTTAGTCATGTCCGACTCTTCGTGACCCCATGGACCAGAGCACGCCAGCCCCTCCTGTCTTCCACTGCCTCCCCCAGTTTGGTCAAACTCATGTTTGTATCTTCGAGAACACTGTCCAACCATCTCGTCCTCTGTCGTCCCCTTCTCCTTGTGCCCTCCATCTTTCCCAACACCAGGGTCTTTTCCAGGGAGTCTTCTCTTCTCATGAGGTGGCCAAAGTTTTGGAGCCTCAGCTTCAGGATCTGTCCTTCCAGTGAGCACTCAGGGCTGATTTCCTTCAGAATGGATCGGTTTGATCTTCTTGCAGTCCATGGGACTCTCAAGAGTCTCCTCCAGCAGCAGAATTCAAAAGCATCAATTCTTCGGCGATCAGCCTTCTTTATGGTCCAGCTCTCACTTCCATACGGAATGAGGCCCTTGGACCCACCCAAAAAACGACAAACCTCGCGTTTTGCACCTGGCTACCAACCATTTGTGACCAAGTGAAGATTCCTGGGCACCAAGATAGTGCCTGATATCTCCACCGTCTGAGGATCATTGGATCTGGACTTCTCACATGCTGTACTCCCACACTGTAGAATTCTATCAGTTATATTTTATCTCCACAATCAGAATGTATTTCTGAAACCAAAATGCTTTTTCTGTGCAGCCTGAGCAGGAGCAGTCGCCATCAAGAAAAAGAGGTCGGGGGTAGGCCAATGTATATGTGAACTGTCCCTGGATCAAGCGACTTTTTTTCTCTAAGTTCTCAAAGCTCTTGACCAAGCTCAAAGAGGACCTCTGAACTAGCCAGATGTTTAACTGATAATCAACCACAGTCAGTCCATCCTTTGAAAAATAAGACTTGGGAGCAGTTTTGCCCCAAAATGGTAAGTAGACATTCCATTTTAGCAATTGTAACCTTGGTTTAAGGAGCCATCTGGCACTTAGGTTTTATATCTGAGTTCCTAACCCTGGAACTTTTTATGGCCAACCACAACAGGACCCAAACGCCACTCTCCCCTCCTGTGGTTTCCAGAGACTAGTATTCTAATCATACTTCCTCCAACAGTGGGACATAACCATCAGGGTTAGCAGCTAGTGATAGCTGTTATGTGCCAGCGTGGTTGCTCGAGAGCGAACAGGCAAGACTCCCACCTGTCTTTTCCAAGCTTTATTATCCGTACAAAACCATTTACAGTGCTGAGCGTCTCAAGTCCATGTCTGCTCAGTCGCTAGCAGAATCTGGGAGTGGGCGGTCCTTAAACCTTCCCCAGCGTAACAGTCTTTTGATCCCCCATCCTTCTCCTCCCCTCTCTGCGCACAAACCGCCTGCGCAGAGAGGGCGTTGGCAAAGGGGGACTTGCCTCCCCTCTGCTTTGCTCAGGCTCAGTGTTGCGGCTCTCTCTAACATCTTCTGATTCCTGCATCCCTTCCCCACTGGAGGTGGGGCTCCCCTCCTCGCCGGAGGAAGTGTTGCTTCGCAAGATCTTCAGAGGCTCCCTGTAACGCAACTGCCCTTCCACCTCTCACCTCTGAGCTGATGGCAGTTCCCTGACAATAGCTTTATCCTCCATGAATTTGCCTAATTCTCTTTCAAAGCTATCGGTGGCCATCACTGCCACCAGGTGCCACCAACGGTCAGGGATTTTGGGAGCTGTAGCGGGCTGCCCCTGACTTACAGATGCCCCCAGAGCCTAGAGAAGAGGAGTTTGGATTTGATATCCTGCTTTATCACTACCCGAAGGAGTCTCAAAGCGGCTAACATTCTCCTTTCCCTTCCTCCCCCACAACAAACACTCTGTGATCGTGGGGCTGAGAGACTTCAAAGAAGTGTGACTAGCCCAAGGTCACCCAGCAGCTGCATGTGGAGGAGCGGAGACGCGAACCCGATTCACCAGATTGCGAGTCTATCGCTCTTAACCACTACACCACACTGGCTCTCACCACTACTGGCAAGGTCTACTCTACACCACTATTGGCAAGGTCTACCGTTGACCCAGACTGGCACAGCTGAAAGGAGAAGTAGAACATTCTCCCCCACCCTGAAATCCCCATGGTTTGATTTTAAAAAGGTCAGGATGTTCTGCATTCTTCCAGAAGAATGAGCTTTGGACAAAGCAGGAATAGGCAAGCTTTACCTTTCTGCCCCGGTCCTATCCAACATGCACAAATCCTAAGGTCAACCACGACCCTTAGATCACCGCTGGGCAGCTATGAGCTTTCAGGCAGGACAGAGCTCCCGTGTCACCATGACAACCATGTCCCTATTTTGTAGTTGAGCAGGAGAAGGTTGAAAGCCACATGTCATGCGGAGATGAAATACCACACCTTGAGAAGCATGCGGTTTTGCTGGATGCCACTCATATTTCAAGGGCCAGTGAAACCTCATGACATACACACCCAGGGAGACTTAAATACGCAGCGTAATAGATTTGTATAGATCACTTCTCCCCCCCCCCTCCATTTGTCCAATTATAACTGTTTGTGGGGGGTTCATGCGGTCGCTTTCTGGAAGAGGCATATCTCCTGGTTCAATTCCTTTTGGGATAGCCATTGTTTCCACACAATGACAGCTTAATCTTCTTTAATTCAGAGCGTGGGCACAAATCATACCGGGCACAAGTAGCAAAGATGGTGACAGAAGCCTTCTTAGTTATTAAGGTCGCCAAACTGCAGGGAAACCTGAAACTAGAATCGACTGAGGTCCGAAAAAGTAATGAAGACAAATAAAAGTTGCGTTCGTGATAAGGTTGCATGGTTATTTTATTTTTTTTATTATTATTATTATTTGCACAAGCAGTTCCGTGACAGCAGCAAAGTGCATGTTAAAATGAGGGAGAAAGAAGGGTACGTTTTTTTCCAAGACTGGTCCAAGACATTCTGCTCTGGAAGGTTCAGGACAAGCATCTCCTTTCATGTACAGAAGCCAATCGGACCGGCTGTATATTCCACACCATCATTTGGCGCCTTCCACTGTGCCTGGCTTAAGGAGTGCAGGTCAAGTCCTGCTCTACTAACTTTTTGCCACTGCTCCTCACTCCTAATGGTAGGGCCGGACTGTGTCATGTGGGCCATCAGGGAAACATGACTTCTAGTCTGTACCCAGGCAGCAGCTTCTGTCTAACAATTCCAGACCCCTTTGTCCAGAAGACATCTCCAAGCCCAAGAGTACCAAGTCACTTTGGACAACTCCTGAACAGTGTTTCAGGATTAGGAACACTGTCAGCCTCAGGGTGTGTGTGTGGGTGTGGGTGTGCGCGCAGAAGTTTGGTTTCTGAAGCAGAAGATTCAGCTACAGTGGTACCTGGGGTTAAGTACTTAATTCGTTCTGGAGGTCCGTTCTTAACCTGAAACTGTTCTTAACCTGAAGCACCACTTTAGCTCATGGGGCCTCCTGCTGCTGCAGCGCCGCCGGAGCACGATTTCTGTTCTCATCCTGAAGCAAAGTTCTTAACCTGAAGCACTATTTCTGGGTTAATGGAGTCTGTAACCTGAAGTGTATGTAACCTGAGGTACCACTGTATTTTTATGTCTGATCCACAGAGTAAGCTTGCCAGCTGACCAGAAGGAGGAGAAAAAGGCCTACCCTGGGCTTATAGCCTTTCCTGAGCCATTAGCAGGGGTCTGATATGCAGAAAGCAGCAGGTGACACTTTCATGGGCACTATCACCTTGCTAATTGATGCCACTCAAACTGCAGTTAAAGGGGCAGCTGCAGAGCACAGTTCAAAAACCAGGACACAGAGCAAGGACTGCTCATTGCTTTCTAAATTATTATTCAGGCTGGGAATGAAAGGGTTGGGGGGACAGAAAAGTATCACGTGCACAGTTCTACCTGAGAGTGCATACGCTTGCACACCCTGCGTGCAGAACTGGTTGTCCTGTGCACGTAGCTTGTGCCTTTGCATGCAGAAGGGGACTTCACGAGGTGGCTCGATTTCACTTGTGCAACTGTCTTGTGGATGAGGAAGCAGAAGTGGAACCTTCTGAACATGGAACATGGCCGTTTTTTCAAAACCCGAGTGAGTAAGCATACTAAACAGCACTAACAGAAATGAGCCCTGCTGCAAGCTTCTTTAATTTATCCACCTCAAATCCTGTCAAGCTACCCCCCCCCCAAAAAAAAACCCCAATGCATTGTTAGGACAGAGCTGGAGGAAAAGAAGATTTATTTTCGCTGCTCCTTCTGTGAAAATGCTGAACTGAATTGCATCAGTTATTGCAACACGCAGCAGCCACGTGCTTTACTACTGTCTGAAATTCTTCCTGCACTTTAGGTTCACCACATATTGTCCAAGAATTGAACGGCCTCTTCAAAGGAAAGGAAAAAGAAACACTAGCAAACACTGTTTATGGATGCAATCAACCTACTTGGGAAATAGAAAACACCACCATTTACTTCTTAGTAAACCTGCACACGATGGTGACAGCAGTCACGAAATTAAGACGCCTGCTTCTTGGGAGGGAAACAATGACGAACTTAGACAGCATCTCAAAAAGCAGAGCCGTCACCTTGCCGACAAAGGTCCATATAGTGAAAGCTATGGTTTTCCCAGTAGTGATGTATGGAAGTGAGAGCTGGACCATCAAGAAGGCCGATCGCCGAAGAATTGATGCTTTTGAATTCTGGTGCTGGAGGAGACTCTTGAAAGTCCCATGGACTGCAAGAAGATCAAACCGATCCATCCTTAAGGAAATCAGCCCTGAGTGCTCACTGGAAGGACAGATCCTGAAGCTGACGCTCCAATACTTTGGCCACCTCATGAGAAGAGAAGGCTTCCTGGAAAAGACCCTGATGTTGGGAAAGATGGAGGGCAGAAGGAGAAGGGGACGACAGAGGACGAGATGGTTGGACAGTGTTCTCGAAGCTACCAGCATGAGTTTGACCAAACTGCGGGAGGCAGTGGAAGACAGGAGTGCCTGGCGTGCTCTGGTCCAGGGGGTCACGAAGAGTCGGACACGACTAAACAACAACAAAAACCTGCACACAATTGCTCCTCAAGCCACATGCCTCAGATAAAATTCAGACTGTTTGCTTGTGGAGCAGAGAGGGTGAAGTGTCTTGTTTTGCATGGAAACACACATTGCTGTAACCAGTGATTAGTCACAAGAGGGTTTGCGTCAACCTCCGTGCAACAGCCCACAAGCAGGATGTTTGCAGAAACCACTTGTCCTTCACCCTCAGCAACAAGCAGAAGTGGGTTCTAAGATTGGGCCCACTGCTTCTAAAGGAGCTGTGCAGCACAATCCTGCGTTTCTCACTATTGAGTTCAGTGGGGCTAGGGCTGCAGCCTTCAACCTGACGCTTGACTCAGCTGTGCTGAAACAAACGCTGAGCAATCAAAGACCAGATGCCTGCGGCCCAAAAAAAGCACCTGATGAAAGCAATAACTTCAGCAAGATTAAAAGATGCTGACTACCACTAACAGTAGCTAGGAGCCCCGAGGGGCCGGTTCACACGTATATGTTCACCGCTTGTTGAATGTGGCATGCATTCATGTCTCACACATGCAAATAATAAGCCATCACAGACTAATAACTCTAGGTAGGTCTTTTCTATTGCACAATGTGATGTTAGCTCAGTGGAAACACAGACTGCCTGCCAATTACAGAAATCTTGGTCGATTCACAGTATGAATTTTAGCCAATTCTTCCTTGAAATCCCTTTTCATTTGCCTATGAAGAAAATGTACTGTTTTGAGAAGGAAAATATCTTTTCTTTGGGGTTTTTTGGGGTGATGTACATGTCAGGGACGCGGGTGGTGCTGTGGGTTAAACCACAGAGCCTAGGACTTGCCGATCAGAAGGTCGGCAGTTCGAATCCTCGTAATGGGGTGAGCTCCCGTTGCTCAGTCCCTGCTCCTGCCAACCTAGCAGTTCGAAATCATGTCAAAGTGCAAGTAGATAAATAGATACCACTCTGGTGGGAAGGTAAACGGTGTTTCCGTGCACTGCTCTGGTTAGCCAGAAGCGGCTTAGTCATGCTGGCCACATGACCCGAAGCTGTACGCCGGCGCCCTTGGCCAATAAAGCGAGATGAGCACCGCAACCCCAGAGTCAGCCACGACTGGACCTAATGTTCAGGGGTCCCTTTACCTTTTTTACATACACGTCACTCTCCCACCCTCTCATATGCATTATGTGGTGTGGAGGGAAAGAGAGATGGAGGGGGATAATGAGCTTTCTGTCAGTGTCACATGGACAGGTCCTTTATGTACATTTATTTATTTTTGTTGGCATTGCTAGAACTTGGTTGGTTGCATTCGGTTGGTTGCCGTGTGGCTTGTTTGTATTGGGGGCGGCATCGTTGTGTCACATTAGCCATATCAATTTGTATGCTGTTGAGCTGTATATGTGATAAAGGGAAGCCACACCGGGGGGGGGGCAGACCTCCTTTACTTGTCCCCGTGCCAGTTCAAGTTTGTTGGTTAACTTTTCTAATAGGGTGATTTCCCATACATTTTCGTACCAGTGGTGTATGTTCACTCCTGATAGGTTTTTCCAGTGTCTAGTTACAATGCTTCTAGCTTCTGAGAGTACGTGACTTAATCAGTTCCTCGTTGTGTAAATGTGCGTTGTTGTCCTGGAAGATCTTTAATAGGGCTAATTCTGGAATTGCTCCTATTACAGTGGAACCTCGTGTTATGGCTGGGCCTCCGGAACGGATCCCGTAACACGGAACTGATGCAAGCCAAAGCACCACATCTGCGCGTTGCGCGATTTAGCGCTTCTGCACATGTGTGAGCGGCAAAACCTGGAAGTAACCCATTCCAGTACTTCCAGGTTGCCGTGGGATGCAACACGAAAACACGTAACCTAAAGTGGACGCAACATGAGGTGTGACTGTACTTGTTTTCTTATTTTGCAGATTTCCTGCAGAACTGATATGCAAACGGATTTCCCCCATGCCAATTCTATATCAAAATTTGTATGTGTCTATTATGTGTCTAATTATGCTGATGAAGTACTGACGGGCAATGCACACAAGTATCTGCTTGTACATCTTGCTTTTTAAACAATTTCCCTGCACAGGAAGTGTGCATAAGTACACAGTCAGGAAACTGTTAATCTGCTTCTGCAGTTTTCTGCTTTGGGGCAAATATGAAGGATCAAATGAATATCTATCTATCTATCTATCTATCGCTATATTCTTGGCACACGCTTGCTGGCACGCTGGAAAAGAAATGATAGCAATTGTAAATTCTCAGCACACACTTTTCAGATTGCTGCGCAATAAATCTGGTGTAGACATATTTTTTAAAAATGGTTTGCCTGCGCAGCTTTGTGCAAAACTGAGGAATCAAAAGAAAAATATTCTTCAGGTTTAGGAGCACACAGGAAACTGTTAAAAGCACGCTGGAAAAGAAATGGAAGCACTGCAGAATGAACAACTATCTGGCTTTTAGAAGACATCTGAAGTTGTTCATTTCCTTGACATCTGATGGGAGGGCGTTCCACAGGGAGGGTGCCAGTACCGATAAGGCCCTCTGCCCAGTTCCCTAGGAACCGCCAGAAGGCCCTTGGAGCTGGACCCCAGTGCCTGGGCTGAACGATGGAGACACTCTTTAGGGAGCGGATTGCAGCCCAATTTTCCCCAAATTATCATATTATTCCCATTATCAGGTAGATCCAAATTTACACAGGGATAGCATAAAGATTGATATTGAAGGTAACATCATGTGGGCTGCACAAATTTGAACAGGAACGCAAACAGCTGCAAAAACACTGTAAAATCCAGTGCGGACAAGCCCAGTGTCGATAATGGCCAATAATTAATTTCTGTTGTGGTGCAGTCTTAATGGAGATAGAGCTACAGGGGCTCTCAACGAGACCACCTGCATTTCCTCACTGTTCTGGGAACTGTAGTTATGCGGCAGCTAGACTGGTGACTGTCAGCGGCCACCAAGACCATATAACACCGGTCTTGAAAGACCTACACTGGCTCCCAGTACGTTTCCGAGCACAATTCAAAGTGTTGGTGCTGACCTTGAAAGCCCTAAATGGCCTCAGTCCAGTATACCTGAAGGAGCGTCTCCACCCCCATCGTTCTGCCCAGACACTGAGGTCCAGCGCCGAGGGCCTCCCTCGCTACGAGAAGCCAAGTTACAGGGAACCAGGCAGGTGGCCCTTCTCGGTAGTGGCACCCGCCCTGTGGAACGCCCTCCCACCAGATGTCAAAGAGAAAAATAACTACCAAACTTTTAGAAGACATCTGAAGGCAGCCCTGTTTAGGGAAGCTTTTAATGTTTGATAGGTTATTGTATTTTAGTGTCCTGTTGGAAGCCGCCCAGAGTGGCTGGGGAAACCCAGCCAGATGGGCGGGGTATAAATTAATTATTATTATTATTATTATTATTATTATTATTATTAGGAAACTGTAACTATATGAAGATTCCCCTAACAAGCTTTCACAAACTACAATATTCTTTAGCAAACTTCCAGGATCCTTTGGGGGAAGCCAGGACTGTCAAAATGGTACGAGAGGGTTTTAAATGCATGGTGTGGATCACGCGACGCGCCTCCTTACTCCTGGCTGCCTTCATAGCTTCCATTTCCAACAAGGTAAAAAGGTGGGGGAAACGATAATCCAAGCGGGAACCTGGCCAGTCGGCTGACAGGAGAAGGGGCACAGGGTTTGCCCTACAACATAGGCCTCTTAAAGCAAAAGCAAAGCCAGTTTCTTTCTATCACGAAGTGTGTCAGAAGCAAATTTCATTTCCTCTCTTCTGCGCCCCCCCCCCCAGGTTTAGTAAAGGTTTAAAACCTTTAGAGCCATAATTCCCCAGAGGACTGCACTGAAGACATGATTTCAGGCTAAGACTTTAAGCGCTGCTGAAACGCCGCACTTTATCAGCCAGAGCACAGACACCTCCAATATTAACTGCAGCCGGGATGTTCAATTTGCAGAGCCTACCTGGCTCTTCTGATTTATGAGGCTCTGTGCTACCCTGCAGCGCACACAGAAAGTCTCTTGGTGTGAAACAATTTTGCCATTAGTGAGAAGAATCAAATATGAAGACAAGGCAGCATCAAGGGGCATGTGCCACAGAGAGCGCTATAAACATTGCTTACTGCACAATTACAAACACACATCTGGCTATTAGAAGACAACGCAGTCTACTTTCAATATCTGCCTTTATTTTATGAGATCGAAAGGACACTTTCCATTCCAAACTTTCCACGCATGGCAGAAGCAACGAAACAACGGATTTCAGCAGGCAATATATTTTTAAAAAGCACGAAATTGAGAAAGGTGCATCACAGTGGTCTTTATCTAAGAAGAACTTGATAATCCGTTTAAGAAGCAGTGGGGGATTTCGGCTGATATCCATGCTACTGATTATAAACAGACCAAGTTAAACCAAAATTAGCAGATTAAACCAGGCAAGCTTGCAACAGTTGGTACAGTCAGTAGATAAATGAGGCCACTATATATAAGAGCCACAATGTCCCTTTTTAATGCTTTGTGCTATTAATGGTAAGAGATTTGCAGCGCAATCCCACACACGCCTACTCAGAAGCAAGACCCATTCAATTCAATGGGTAGGTCAACAGAGAATTGAAGCCTCGGTAAGAAAAAAAGTGAGCTATGGAAGTACCGGTTCAGTCAAGATATGCAGCGAAGGAGTAAGCAGTAAAATACATATGCCTTCTGAAGTGCTATTCACATCCAAAAATAGCTACAAAAACAAATATTGTTTGCACAGTCAACAACAGAACTTTAAAAGACACCAGGAACACTTATAATGCAGTTTTCATATCAAATTACAGCATTCATACTACTCTGCAAATTTAAGAGGGTAATTTGCAATCTTAGAAATAATTGTAAAGTGGCACACAATACTCTCAAGAGGAATCTGACCGCAAGGTGCCAGCGTAATAATTAAAAGTAGACATATCTGCATTGTGGAACATACAGCGAAAGCAGATGAAGAGCTGACATTCCCCATTCCATGATGTAGCCCGTCAATTTAATAAGGAGCACCTATCTCTGACTAATTTAATAAGGAGCACCTATCTCTGACTAACTCACTGCTTATAGATTGTGATAAGCAATTTAATGGGTCTTCATGCTACTGTAGGTAAAAGGTAAAGGTAAAGGGACCCCTGACCATTAGGTCCAGTCGTGGGCGAATCTGGGGTTGTAGCGCTCATCTCGCTTTACTGGCCAAGGGAGCTGGCGTACAGCTTCTGGGTCATGTGGCCAGCATGACTAAGCCGCTTCTGACGAACCAGAGCAGCGCACGGAAACGCCGTTTACCTTCCCGCCGGAGGGATACCTATTTATCTACTTGCACTTTGACGGGCTTTCGAACTGCTAGGTTGGCAGGAGCTACTGTAGGTATCCCACACCAAAAGCACAAATCCTGCTGCTCAATTTTCCATTTTTCTTTTTACGGGGGAAAAAAGGAGCAAGGCTGTTGATCTTGTCGCAATAACACTGTTCTACGAGTCGGAAAGCAACAAGCACCCTCTAAAAACACAAATATGAATACAGTTTTATCCCCTTTGCTTTTAAATGAAGGGGAGGGTTTTCCCAACACCACTAAAACCCAGTAGTCCCAGGCTTGGGGATTAAATGGATCCAACAGTTCCGTGGATTGGTTAAACAAACAGCCTATTAGAGGCTCCCCTTTGGAGTTCTCGCTGATAAAAGGCTGCATAAATATTTGAGCTTCTCCAGCGACTGGGGACTGGCCCTGATTGAGCAGCCAATTAAGAGCCCTGAATGCAGCCAGCTGTAAAGTGTCACGTTTTAAAAAGGGGGGAACAATGAGGGAGGATTAGAAACCTGGCTTGACGGGGCGCTGCAACTGACAGCATCAGTCTCTCTCCCCTTGTCGCGCGTTTAAACCCTGACATCCGCACCGCCACCTCCCTGCGCAGGTAAATCGTGGAGCAGCAGGAGGAGGAAGAGGGACCAGGAGGAAAATGTGGCGGAATCTCACGTCCGGGGGGGGGCAACAAATGCCCCCGCGCCGCAAAGCAGGACAAAAGGCCTCGATGGCTGGGCGATGCGATTCCCAACAGCCATATCTCCTCCTCCTCCGAAAAGAACGGCAACAAAACCACAAGCCACAAATGCACGGATGTCGTGAGATTCACTCAATAACTAAACCTCCGAGTATTTTGACAACTGCTCGTTTCCCCCCCCAAGACAATGAGAAACTTGACTGTGTGTGTGTGTGTGTGTGTGTGTGTGTGTGTGTTTGCTTCGGAGCAAAAAAATAAACCCCAAGCATGTCGCTTCTGCAAAAGGGAAAGGGCCTTTTGGAAATAATAATCCAGAGACGCCACCCCCGGCCCTCCTCCTCTCTCTCTCTCTCTCTGGATTTACATTAGACAGAAACATGCCGCTTCTGCAAAAGGGGGAAAGGCCTTTGCAAAACAACAACAACAACAATGCAAAACCGCCTGGGAAAGGACAACAGGGCTCGACGCTTGCAAGGAATGAAATGCAGGAGAGGAGAGGAGAGGGGCGGGCAGGGCTGGCGTTGTTAAATGGAAGGAGGGGAATCCATGATCCCCCCCCCTCTCTTTTCCCCTGCGACTTCTCCTCTCCGGCCCTCGACAGCAACGGAGGGCAGCCGATCCCCCGCTTGCCGCTTGCTCCTTGGCTGCGGCCGGGCTCAGCCGGATCCCCTCCCCGCCACAGCCTCCCATCGTGGCTTCTCCCTCCTACCTGGTCGGCGAGCTTGAGCACTGCCATTCTCTCCCTCCGGGCGCATGCAGATCCGCTGGGTCGCGAGGGTCCAGAAACGGAGACCGGGGCTGGACAAGCCGCCTGCTGCTGCTGCTGCCGCTGCTGCTTCGGTTGCCGCTTGTTAGATCAGGAGCAGAAAAGGCTGCTGGTCTTGAAAGCCCAGCCTGCTCGGATGCAGGAAGTGCGGGGTGCACAAAACCCGGCCAGCCGCGGGCGCGCACCGCTGCGCGCAAAGCCACCCCCTGCCGGCCAGAGCCGCGAAAAGCACCTCTGGCCGCTTGCACCCTCGCCTCCCCGCTTTCCCTTTCGTTTCCGGAAATCTGCTGCCGCCTGCTGCTCCCGTTCTCTATCCTTTGTTCCTCTCTCGGCTTTCGCCCCCTTCTCCCCCCCCACCCCGAAGCCTGCCCTTTGCAATTTTCCATCTCCACTGCTGAAGCTCCTTCAGTCAGCTATAGGTATCTCACACATGCAAAAGAATAGTAATAATAATATATATATAATATAAGCCTATCTGCAGTGCTTTAAAAAAATGTTTGGGGGTCAATTTTAGCTCAAGAAAATCACCATTTTATAGTCCAAACCGGGGGAAACAAATATAGTAAATGGACAAAAGTACAAAGATGCACAAAATGTTTAGGGGTATGCGTATCCCTGCATCCCCCCAGAAAGAAACCACTGCCTCTATCCATCCATATACTGTGGGTTTCTTTATTTTATTTTTAGACACTGCAGCTTCCAGCTCGGTCTTAATCATGTTGATTCTGAAATCTAAGCTTGATATCAGAATCCACTGGTAAACTTTGGTAATCTTTGGTAATATATCGCCCTAAGCAAGGCCAAAATTTGGCACCCTCAAATGGATCTTCTTAACTATGGGTATTCTCGATTTTGCACCCCTTCAGCTTGGTGCCCTGTTTTGGGGTAGCGGGAGGTCCACACACTGCCCTAAATCTGGTGCTAAAGATCTGTAAATTGTAGAGTTGGAAGGGACCACAAGTATCATCTAGTTCAACCCCCAATGCAGGAATCTTTCGGGCTCGAACCCGCAACCCTGATATTGAGGAGTGATGGGAAGTTCTGCTTCTGCACATGAGTCTGGCAAACCGCTCTAAGCTGAAGCATTCCTTCCTCATCCACCCTAGAATGTTTAGTTCACATTGAGTTCATGAAACATCGTACCCTGACCTGTTCTTAATGCATGGTTGACCACATCTACGGAATGCGATTGTTATGCTCTTTTAAGTTTTGCAATATCAATCACTAGTAATAGTTTAGTAAGGAGGTTTTCATACCTGTCCAACCATGTGTTCCCTTTCCCAACCTTTAATCTATTGATGATTAATGCCTATATGCAACCCTTGCATTGTATTTGTGTTAACCAATCAGCAACAAGCACATATGTGGCAATGCTGTAATATTCAATAAAAGGGACTCCCCGAGACATGCTCGAGAGATGCCTCCCATATGACACTTGTCATTCGTCTGTCGTTTATTTCAACCCAACAGAGGAGTCTCTTGCTGTACCGACTGAGCTATCCCAGGTCAGTGGATTCAAAGGCTGCAATAGGGTAATTCCCATTTTATTGGTTTGCATCTGCAGAATTAATAGTAAGAATGGTTAGTAATCTGGTGCATGCTTCTTGTTGTTTAGTCATTTAGTCGTGTCCGACTCTTCATGAACCCATGGACCAGAGCACACCGGGCACTCCTGCCTTCCACTGTCTCCCACAGTTTGGTCAAACTCATGCTGGTAGCTTCGAGAACACTATCCAACCATCTCGTCCTCTGTCGTCCCCTTCTTGTGCCCTCCATCTTTCCCAACATCAGGGTCTTTTCCAGGGAGTCTTCTCTTCTCATGAGGTGGCCAAAGTATTGGAGTCTCAACTTCAGGATCTGTCCTTCCAGTGAGCACTCAGGGCTGATTTCCTTCAGAATGGATAGGTTTGATCTTCTTGCAGTCCATGGGACTCTCAAGAGTCTCCTTCAGCACCATAATTCAAAAGCATCAATTCTTCGGCGATGGCCTTCTTTATGGTCCAGCTCTCACTTCCATACATCACTACTGGGAAAACCATAGCTTTAACTATACGGACCTTTGTTGGCAAGGTGATGTCTCTGCTTTTAAGATGCAGTCTAGGTTTGTCATTGCTTTTCTCCCAAGAAGCAGGCGTCTTTTAATTTCGTGACTGCTGTCACCATCTGCAGTGATCATGGAGCCCAAGAAAGTAAAATATCTCACTGCCTCCATTTCTTCCCCTTCTATTTGCCAGGAGGTGATGGGACCAGTGGCCATGATCTTCGTTTTTTTGATGTTGAGCTTCAGACCATATTTTGCGCTCTCCTCTTTCACCCTCATTAAAAGGTTCTTTAATTCCTCCTCACTTTCTGCCATCAAGGTTGTGTCATCTGCATATCTGAGGTTGTTGCTATTTCTTCCGGCGATCTTAATTCCGGTTTGGGATTCATCCAGCCTAGCCTTTCGCATGATGAATTCTGCATATAAGTTAAATAAGCATGGAGACAATATACAGCCTTGTCGTACTCACGCTTACTGGAAGTAAGTCCACTTGAACTGTTTTGTCATTCTTCATTAAATACTACATCTAACACACATAGCTTGCCTTGAACTAAGGCAAGCCAATACCCCATCTCACTCAAGGACTTCCCTGGAGGGTTCACAAATACTGAAGAATATGGGTGAAGCAGCCTAAGCTGGTAGCTTATAGGCAGAGCCTGGTGCCAGGAACACTTTATTAAATCAGAATTCCAGGCCAAAAAATAATAATTGTGGTTTTTTCTTTTGTGGGGGAAATTAATTAAATAAAAAACCTAGGCTGTTGCCACAGGGGCAGGTTGATTATATTCCTGGTTTCAGCTCAAGGGGAGGTTAAAAGCACTGTAAAATGTGCTGGATCTGAAACAGAGCAAACTCCCAAGATACATTTAAGGTTGCCAACTTACTTGATAGTTTTACCGACCATCACTTCATCTTAACTCCGGACTAGAAGCTCCAAAGTTTGCAATGGAGCTACTACAGACCAGGATATGATTTGTGTACCTTGATTTATGTACAAGCAGTTTTCACACCAAAGATCCTATTGATTTAGGGAGTTAAGCAGTCAGAACTCCAGCTCCAAATGTAGTGAGGTTTACAGCACAATTCTAACCTTGCCTGCTCAGAAGTAAGTCCTACTGTATTAAGTGGGGCTTACTCCCCAGTAAGTGGAGTTAGGAGGAGGTATAAAAACTGGGAAGTTATTGGGTGATAAGCAGAGATCAGACTAGTGCCTTCCAACTTCCATTCCCATGGAGAAGTCAATGCCATGCATTTTTCTTTGGCAATAACTCATTGCTGAGTAAGATCTTAACAGTGACTGTGGAGGCCAATTCTGGATCCACACGTCCTTCCACAGTGGGGACATAGGTTTCTGGGCGGAGTTGATCACGGTGAGGGTTTGCCAAGCGTGCCTTCCTCTTAACACGTTTCTCCCTTTCGTCCTGAGTTCGAGTCTCTTCAAAGCCCATGGCACCTTTGCTAAAGGCTGTTCTCCAATTGGAGCACTTGCAGGCCAGTGTTTCCCAGTTGTCGGTGTTTATACTACATTTTTTTAGATTTGCCTTGAGAGAGTCTTTAAACCTCTTTTGTCGACCACTGGCGTTACGATTTCCATTTTTAGGTTTGGAATAGAGTACAGTGGTGCCCCGCAAGACGAATGCCTCGCAAGACGGAAAACCCGCTAGACGAAAGGGTTTTCCGTTTTTGAGTTGCTTCGCAGGACGAATTTCCCTATGGGCTTGCTTCGCAAGGCGAAAATGTCTTGCGAGTCTTGAGATTTTTTTCCGCTCCCCCCCCTTTATCTAAGCCGCTAAGCCTTTAATAGCCTTTTAGCAGCTAATCCGCTAAGCCGATAAGCCTTTCATAGCCGCTAAACCGCTAATAGCGCTAAGCCGTTAAGCCGCTAATAGGGTTGCTTCGCAAGATGAAAAAACCGCTAGACGAAGACACTCGCGGAACTGATTAATTTCGTCTTGCGAGGCACCACTGTAGTTGCTTTGGAAGACGATGATCAGGCATCCACACAACAACATGACCAGTCCAACAAAGTTGATGTTCAAGAATAGTGATCTTTGCATCTTCCAGTACACTGGCATTAGTTCGCCTGTCTTCCCAAGTGCTGTGTAAAAATTTTGACAGGCTCACATGGCCTCCTTTCCAAAGCAGCTTCAACACAATTTCCATGATTCTTCAGGGTTTTGTTCCTGTTTGCCACCAGTGTTTATTTGTTTGTTAAGCACTTATATCCTGCCTTAAATATGGCCCTCACAAGATGGCTTGGCCCTTCGCTCTGGCTCCACCCAATTCAAAACTGCATACAGAAAAGCTTTAAAGAAAACTGAACCAAGTCAAGAGCCTCCACAATATTAAATACAAATAAAATCTTCAGCATATTTTACAGGAACAATAACCATTTTGCCACAGTGGTCTCTCAGGCGCCATGAAAAACAACAACATGGCATCTGAAAAACAACAGTCTGTGGGAAATTAGTGACCGCTTTTGTTATGGCATAAGCTTTCGTAGGCCGGAACATCCTTCATATGTAGATATTATTTTGTTGAGTTTTAAATAATAAGACTTTACAAATAAATAAGCAATAGGAAACAATTGTTTTTGTTGTTTGTGTTATTCTTTTTACTCTAACTGGAGACATGTGTCATCTTGAGATTGTTTTGAACCTAAGCTCTTGTGCTCCTGATCTTAAAGATCTGTAATTGAATAGGCAGGAAGTTGAGTCAACTATGTATCCACCTGGTTTGATTCTTCACTTAATGCCTGTGGAAACATACGCCTTTTTAAAAATAAACACACATAGTCTTTCAACTGTCACAGGTGCTTCATTTCCCCCCCTCACAGCATAGGCTATTGGGGTTCCCAGTCCATTTATTCCCTCATGTAGAGAATGCCAGGTAACTGTGCATGCAATGTACATTTGGAGATCTTAAAGTTACCACTGTAAAAGCAAATTTCAAAGATGGGACACCGCAGGGAATACAACCGTAGCCACTGGCCTGCATCCACCTTTCCCCAGGTTTGGCCCAGCCTCATTTCTGGCCTGCGATCAGGAAACAGGAAAGTCCTTGGGTCAAACCAACAATATCACAAATAAAAATAATAAAAATGTACTTTCTAACCAACTTACACGTTTAAGCTGCAATCTCACACTTTATCTGGGAGCAAACAAAACTGAACTCAATATAACTTAACTTTTCAGTAGATAACACATGGGATTGCTTTGTTAATATTCAAAGCTAGGGTTGCCATATTTCGAAAAGGAAAAACCAGGACTCCCCAAAAGTTGTTGAGCTTTCTTTAGGAGGCCCCCCAAATTGTTGAGCCGCTTTTTCTTTTATTTTTTTACAAAAACTCCAAAAAACCCCCCCCCCCAAACAACGATTTTTCTATTGACTTCAGATGTCAATTCCACCTTTGAAATCCCAGTAATATCCGGGGAAATCCGGACATATGGCAGTTTTATTCAAAGCAGTATCTCAAGTTTTCTTCCGGAGATTCCACCTCTACTGCCTATTCCACACCTGTGGAATACTTTTCTTTTTCAACTAGCCTTTTAAGTGGAGACTTTTATTCCTGTCTGTATCAGCATTGGATTTTGCATCTTTTATCGATGAAATTGTATTTATTATTTTTATTGTTTTGATTTTGGTATTGTTAACTACTTCAAAACGTTTAAGCAGACGTAATTCATAAAATGAAATCACTGCATTTTTTCCGTGTACAAGACTATATTTCCCCCCAGATTTTTTAAGTTTAAAATTGGGGGTGGTCTTAAATATGGAATGTTTAAAATATTTCTTAATTTTGGGCTCAAAAAATAGGAGTTGTCTTATACATGGGGGCATCTTATACACAGAAAAATATGGTAATTGAATTTGGAAAATCAGGAAGCGTCAGCTTGGATGTCCAGCGCAAGACAATTTTCCATACAGAATGATTCCTAATGTGAAGCATTTGACATCAGGGTGAAGAAAGGCGAGGGCATTGTTATGTCCACCAGCAACATCAGGAAAGGTGAACAGTTGGATTCAATGTCTTAGGACCAGAAGTGGGGAGGGCAGAATGAGCTGATAGTGGGGCAGGTGAGCTGAAAATAATGCCAATATATTTCACATCAGGCAACCAATGAGCCCCTTTGGTTTCAGATTCTACATGAGTAGATGGGTCTAAAAAGCTCCGGACACAAATTTTCAGGCTATGGTGGCTCATTTATCAGAAGTAATGTCTTTAGTATTAACTCTGAAAGCATATACTCAATTCCAGCCAATCTCTCTCTCTCTCTCTCTCTCTCTCTCTCTCTCTCTCTCTCTGTGTGTATATATATATAAGAGAGAATATGCAAAAATCTGTGGATTTTTTGTAGATCAGCACAGGGTTTAATGGGACGCGGGTGGCGCTGTGGGTAAAACCTCAGCGCCTAGGACTTGCCGATCACATGGTCGGCGGTTCAAATCCCCGCGGCGGGGTGAGCTCCCGTCCTTCGGTCCCAGCTCCTGCCCACCTAGCAGTTCGAAAGCACCTCCGGGTGCAAGTAGATAAATAGGTACCGCTTTATAGCGGGAAGGTAAACGGCGTTTCCGTGTGCTGCTCTGGTGCCGGTTCGCCAGAGCAGCTTCGTCACGCTGGCCACGTGACCCGGAAGTGTCTGCGGACAGCGCTGGCTCCCGGCCTCTAGAATGAGATGAGCGCACAACCCTAGAGTCTGTCAAGACTGGCCCGTACGGGCACTGGTACCTTTACCTTTTTATGCAAAAATCTGTGGATTTTTTGTAGATCAGCACAGGGTTTAATAATAGCAACAGCAAAATACTTATTCTATGCTGCCCTGAAATGCAGAGTTTGGGATAAGAAGGAGTGGTGGAGGTTTTTTGTGTGAGTTCCATTCAGCCCCGGTGCTCAAAACAAATTTCTGAGCTCTCATTATTTTTTGGCATTCTAGATACGTATCTTTTTGTACGTGCCTCCACTTGGCGGATCTCAGGGTTCAATTAAAAAACCCAAAAGTCGCTTCTACAAACCTGAAGTTTGCTCATTCCCTAAGTTAGATGACATTCAACGGACACTCTTTTAAGCGCCTGAGAAAATTTAATTGAGACAAAACTCCTGCACAGATCTTCAGACCACTCTGTTGAATAAGAATTCAAGCCCTGCGACCTCCGATGATGAATTTCCCAATTACATCATGTGGAATATTCTACTTAATTTAGATAATCCCACACTGTGTCTTCATCTCCCTGCTGGTCGCCCATTATCTGTTAATTTCTAAAACGAACTGCTGTTAGGGGGGAAATATAATACTATCACTATACATGTTAAAAAGTTAAAGGAGAGCAATACACTCCCCCCCCCCACATCCCACACAGCATTTTAGCTAAAGAAGGGAATAAGTAACATGAGGCACAAAAAGAGTTTGATCCAGAACTAGGAATGTAAATGTTTTACAGATGCCTAATAAGGATGTTTCAAAGAAAGAAAATCAAAGTGCTTTCCTTCAGAGCGATTGTACCCCAGAGAGCAATACAGGAAGATATGTATTATTCCCGATACCTTAGTCTTTCTTTGCCCACAAAGTTAATATTTAATTTAAAATATAAAAAGCAAAAGGTAAGAAATAGTAGGCCAAGACCAGTGTTCGGTATTAAAATTTCCTGGTTCCAGCATTTATTGCTATTATTAGGGTCATTACCTGCCTTTCCCCACAAGGTCCTAGGTTGTGGTCGTAATTTAAAATACAATAAAGCCATTAAGAAAGAAATTACAATCACAACTACTGTGGGTCCTAAAAATATGCTCTCAAGCACTAGAGATGTTACAGGACTGTGCAAAGATTGAAGAGAGATGTGGATGCCTGCACTGTAAAAACCTTGGACAAAGAGAAAAATATATTGCCCGAGTTAAAATACTGGAATTTCAGTTAAAACATGGGTGCCTTCCTTTACTTCACTGGCGCTGTGTTCCCCATGTCACCTCCTTTCTTTCTGATCTGCTTCGCTCTGGTCCAGCATTATCTTTATCGAGCATGAGCTTGCGGATGGTGAATCACTCTTTAAATGCAGTTATATGATGGCCAATGGAAAGCAGTGCAATTGTAGTGCCCTGCCAGTGAAGGATGGAGGCAGAATCTGCAAAACTCGCCAGATTTGAATAGGCAGACCATTGTCTGCATCAAATCCTGAGTTCTTAAAAATCCGCAGTCCTGAGGATGCTTTTATAAGGTGTCTGAGGGTTGCAGAACTGCCTCCCTGATAAGTTTTTAAGGTTTCTTTTTTGCATTTTACAATACAGTCGTACCTTGGATCCCAAACGCCTTGGTACTCAGACATTTTGGCCCCTTAACGTCGCAAACCCAAAGTGATTGTTCCGGCTTCCGTTCTTTGGAACCCGAACGCCCGATAGGGCTTCTGCGGCTTCTGATTGGCTGCAGGAAGCCGCGCTTTGGTTTCCAAACGTTTTGGAAGTCGAACCGAGTTCCAGAACGGACTCCATTCGACTTCCAAGGTACGACTGAACTCCAAAATAGCTCATCCAGCTACCCACAGCCTCGAGTGGCTAGCACACAGGGCTTCTTGCTTCTGCCCTTTGAATATAGCAGAGCAAGTGGCCCTCTCAATCACTGAATGGTGCACAAAAAACATGGCTGCCCTATGTAAAAACTCAAGCCGCCACCTCTTACGTTTGAATTAGTTTCAGAAAATGCAAAAGCCAACCTAATTATAAGTGAAAAGACAATGATGTAATGCTCTATTAATACTTCAAATTCCAAAAAGGGGGGGGGGGAGTGTTTTGGTGGCAGCAGTTAGGTGAATCAGCTGTGCTAAATAAAAGCTGGTCCTCCACATTTTAAGGAGAGGTAAAGGGACCCCTGACCGTTAGGTCCAGTCGTGGCCGACTCTGGGATTGCGGCGCTCATCTCGCTTTACTGGCCGAGGGAGCCGGCGTACAGCTTCCGGGTCACGTGGCCAGCATGACTAAGCCGCTTCTGGCGAACCAGAGCAGCGCACGGAAACACCGTTTACCTTCCCACCGGAGTGGTACCTATTTATCTACTTGCACTTTGACGTGCTTTCGAACTGCTAGGTTGGCAGGAGCAGTGACCAAGCAACAGGAGCTCACCGTCACGGGGATTCATACCACCAACCTTCTGATCGGCAAGCCCTAGGCTCTGTGGTTTAGACCACACCACCACCCACGTCCCTATTAAGGAGAGGTAGCTCTCTGCAACCACTATCATGATGTTATGCAGATTCATTCAAATTCCAGGGTGCCAGATCATCCCCAAAATTCATTGATTTAGTGTTATAATTAATCAAAGCTTGATTAATCTGTGCCAATCACTAAAACCCCTAGATTTATTTATGCCTACAACCCAGGCCAACTTGGCATAGCTGCTAAAATGGACCATTAAGCAGGGGACAAAGGCTGATGATGAACCATCAAAAGGTGAGATGGCCAGACAAGGTCAAATGGACTCTCCCTCCAGCTGTGCATGTTAGCGGGCAGGGAAAAGGTTTAGGTTTCAGCTTGAACGTAGGCTGAAGGAAATCTGTGCAAGGTTTGAAAAGCAGGGGAGAAGGGAGGCCTACAGAGCTTCTGGTGGGGTGGCTGGAACAAAGACAGGCAACAAGACTAGTTCCTGCTGCTCCTAAGACAGGAGCCAAGAATAATATTGAGATGTGAATGCTGGGAACCCCTCCACTGTCGACTCAGGTTGTATTTATGTATGTAAATAAACCATAGTTCAAAAATACAAGTCTCTGCTGTGCCCAAAGCAAACACAAACTCTGGGAAAGCGCCAAGACCCCTGGAATCTCACTTGTTCACAGCTATGGCACACTGAGTCGATATTTTAACAGAGATCTCAACCATGACATCAAGATCTCTTTCTGGGTTAATCACTGCCTGGATCCGATAAGATCCAGGATGCTGTGAACAAGTGTCTACTTGAACAATGGGGCTTCTGCTGCTTCTCCCTCTCCCTGAGGGTTGAAGGACCATCTGAAGCAGATTTTGACAGCATAGAGGGGAGTGGAGGGAGAAGAGAAACCAAAAGTCCCATTTTGCAAGCGGCCACACCCACATTGGATATCACCTCTATGCATTGAATCATGCCAGTGTAGACTAAAGGATAATTTGTTTTTTATGCCTACAAATTGAAGTCACTATTCACCTGAAACGCATTTCCTACACTTCTATTTTGCTGGATCTACAGGCTGTATCAAAAACAAAGGGTTTGTTCTTTCATACACATTTATGCGGTTTACTACAAATCTTGCGAGCAGATGAAAACTATAAATAATCTAACTATAAATTTGCAGAACTCTACCTTGGCAAAAACTAGTACAGTGGTGCCCCGCAAGACGAATGCCTCGCAAGACGGAAAACCCGCTAGACGAAAGGGTTTTCCGTTTTTGAGTTGCTTCGCAGGACGAATTTCCCTATGGGCTTGCTTCGCAAGGCGAAAATGTCTTGCGAGTCTAGAGATTTTTTTTTCCGCTTTCCCCCCCCCCCTTTATCTAATCTGCTAAGCCTTTAATAGCCTTTAATAGCCTTTTAGCAGCTAATCCCCTAAGCCTTTAAGAGCCGCTAAACCGCTAATAGCGCTAATCCGTTAAGCCGCTAATAGGGTTGCTTCGCAAGACGAAAAAACCGCTAGACGAAGACTCTCGCGGAACGGATTAATTTCGTCTTGCGAGGCACCACTGTACAGCGGTGTCTTGGTTCTTGAACGGCTTGGCTCCCGATCGCCGCTAACCTGGAAATAACTGTTCCGGTTTGCGAACATTTCTCGGAAGCTGAACATCCGACGCGGCTTCTACTTGAGTGCAGGAAGCTCCTGCAGCCAATCAGAAGTTCGAGAACCAAGGTACCACTGTAATAATTTATTCTTTGTCTCGGCAGACTACTGGCCTTTTCTCTATATCAGAGTTTTCCATGTAATGATCAAGAGCCATCAACCAGTTTTTCCCAGGCTTAGTAAAAATAACCCTCTTTTGTATTCCTAGAACATCTCACCTCAGTTTCACAGAAAACAACAGAGTAGCACAATACAAGAATAAAAAGTTGCTGAGAATAAGGAATTTGGTAAGGGATTTTGGAAAAAGAATTGAGTGAAGGAAGCCAGAAACTCACTACCGCTCAGCGAGTACAAAATCTGTAGATTTTATCGGCCACACAGCAAGCACAGGATGAAGACGCCACAATCAAAATGTGAACATTTCTCTTATTTATTCAAAAGCTAGGGTATGACAAAGAGGGTTAAAATGCAGTATGCCACCTTTTTACATAAACTGCTTGACGATCTATCAGAGACTTGTTAAAGTGTCTCCCTTCTGAAAAATGCTCACACACACACACACATAACCATTAATATTTTATACATAAATGTTTATTTCTCAAATAAACAGCCCCTTTAAACACAAGGAATGGAATCTAAATCCTCATCAAGATGAATCCAAAATGAAATCTTTCCAGTACTCTGTAAATCACTGCTCTTGGTCACTACTGGCTTTAACATCAAAATCAACAAGGACATGTTATGTAAAAATCATGCTACTGGATTTCTAAAGCTCTGCGCCTCTGATCCGCTCTACGGTGATCTGCGGTGTCTTAAAAATTGTACATCACCAGATCTGAACCAAGTGTGGAATAGCTGTGCACTAAACACAAAAAAAGAATGAGAAATAAAATTACAAGACATAATCGAGTTCATAACGAATGTAGGTGTTCTTTTCGTCATTGTAGATTCGTGGGTAATGTGCTATTAAAGCATCCTGTGAACCAATGTAGATGGAATTGTAGATCTTCCAGTACACGTCTCTGACTTTTCTGGCAGGGTGAAACAAACCCTAAGAAAATATAAGTAGGGGAATTAAATCACATTTCCAAGGTTTTTTTTCCTAATTTGTTTAAAAGAAATGACCAGTTTATCCATACGGAGCCACAATCCTAGGCGTTGCAAAAGGTGTACACAACTAAATATATACAAAATGGGGATACCTCTCCCCTCTTCTAACCCTCCCTTCACCCCAGGAAACTTGCAAGCTGCTGAAGCTCAACTTTTTTGAAAACATCTTGTATAGTGGAACACAGAGGACGGGAGTGGCGAAAGTCACACTGCAGATGCATAAAACCTCTCACATCCACCCAGATGGCTCCCCCATCACAACCACTGTCTTCTTTAGCTCAGTTACAGCACAAACCAAATGTTACACTGATTTGTGATTATTTTCAGCTAATGATTTATCAAGGCTTCCTAAATACGATGCTTCAAGGCAAGTCATTAGGAATGAGCTATGCCCTAAAATAAAAAGGTGTCTTATAATTAAAAAATTCCAGCAGTCATTCTACCGCTACAATTGTATTTCAATAGTTCTTAATATGTCAAAGAACTCCCCTGACTTCGTTAACTGTTTTATGGTCGTGCAATATTTAATCAATGTTTTTCCTTGCCCGATTTATTCAGGCGAGCTTATGGTGTTTGTTCATAGAAGTCACCCTGAGAACGCTGACAAAAAATGCGATACGGGATTTATTCCAAGGTCTGCTCACAAACCAAATATTTTTACTTAAGGAAATTTACCTGTAAACAATATTGCAACATTCGGCAAGGTCCAATAGCAACCCTCAGTCCTTCCAGCGCTCCCATAACTGCTTGGATGACATGGGGCGATGTCTCAAACACATTGGGCCACACGTAATTCAGTAAGTGATTCAAAGAGTCTTCGCAGCCAAAGCCGTATACTCCAAGCGACATATGTTGTACTACAGCACTAGCGGTTTGTCTGTGAACAAGGTCCCTGAAAAGGAAATTGCATAGACGTGTTTAGGTTTGGTTTTTACCAGGTTGACAGAATGTATGTTACAACATAACTATATGTTGGAAGTTAACCTATTTTGGTGACATTTGGCTTCTTAAAACCACTGTCCATCCTCTTTTCTCCCTGCTGCACTCATCAATAGATTCAACTCAGTATGTCTGGGTGAGAGCCACAATCAGTTTAGATACTTATACACTGCTTCGCCATTTCAGCAACTCACAATATTAATAAAAACCAACCACGTCAAAAGCAGTAAAATTCACACAATGGCGTAGAGAAAAAGCACAAAGAAATAAGCAGGCAGCTGTAATAATCGGGAAACAATATAATAAAAAATGATTAAGGGAACAATTAAACGGCAGAGGCCACTTAACCATGTGAAGCCTTGGAGAATAGCCTGGCACCCAAATGACAATGCTGGTATCTCCCAGATTTCCTCAGACACCACCAGCTTAATCTCTCAACTTGGGGCAGAGAAGGGCCTCTGAAGATGATTTTAAAGATCTAGCAAGTTCATGTGGGAGTTGGTAGGCCTTCAAACATTCTAGCCCCAAGCCACTAAGAGTTTCATAAATTAACACTAACATTTCAAATTGTACCCAGAAACAGACTGGTATCCAGTGTTGATCTTGCTAAAAAAAAAATGGTAACAGGCTAGCAGTTGGAACAATTCCCAGAGTCCAGGAGGGGATAAATTCAGAGTGGCTTAACTACCGCCTCCCTGGGCAGATGTTAATCAACCAAAAAGAGTAGAAAAGTGGAAAGCTACGCTACACCAAGCGCCATCTTTTCCAGCCACAGCTATGTAAATGAAGTTCAGCCAAGCAATGTGGCAATTGTTTAAGCTTGCTTTATGTATACTGAAGAGAAAGAGGCAGGGATTCTAAACATCCATCCCTCCAGGGAAGGGGAAGGCACTTGGGATCCAGGAAAATCAGTCCCACTCCTTCTTCCCAGAACTGGTGGCTCACACAGGCTGTTTATCATGTATTCTGGTCAATTTTGCTTTTACAAATATTTCCAGTGTTTGCTTATTACATGCCTAGAAAGCAAGTCAAGTCTTGTGTCTGTCCCCTATTTAATATTCTCCAGAAGAAGTGCATCAAATGAAAGATGAAGACAGTAGCACAGTTTAAGGCTGAGGAGGGGAGTTTACTTGCCTGTCCATTAAAGCATCTTCAAGCAATGGGGTTACAGCATAAATGTAGTCCTTCCCCATTTCTCCAATATACTCAAAGAGGAAGGAAAGTGATTTTAATACACCATTCTGGACATTCAGTTCTGGAACTCTGTATTCATTCATGAGCGCAGGAAGCACTGTGAAAGGGGAGCAGGTTTCAGCTACAATAGCTATTGCTACTGTTGTACACACTCTGTTTTGTCTTTCTTGGACTTTCAAATTATTTAGCAGCGTCGCCAGCACATCGTGTGGTCTGGAAGAAGAATAAAGCAATAAAAAATGTTAAAATAAAGGAACCATGGCACCCACAGACTAAGTCCCTTGGGGTAAGGCCCGTCATACTTGCTCCTTGTAATATGTAATGCACACAGATTAATATTATCAATTGAAAAGGTATAAATGCAGCATCGAATTTTTGATGGGATTTACATTTTGTGGGTTTGTAATTGGTTCACTAAGTTATACCCATTGTTTCTCCAGTTTTTTCATTCAGATGCATAGCTCAAAAGGATCTAACTCAAACTTTCTTTGCAGTTGTGTTAACTTTTCATTCTCCAAACCCCAGACACGCATGACTGACATCGAGAAGTACTGAAATCAACAGACTTAATTACTTAAGTCCATTAATGTCAATGGGCCCAGTCGGAGGAGGTTAAAATCACCCTGTATGTTGGAAAACGGGACGTTAACACTACTTCAAAGAGAGGGAGAAGTACTGTATTTTTCCGTGTATAAGACGTGTATTTTTCTGAACACAAAATTAAGAAATCGGGCCAGAGCCTGAACCCGGGCCAGAACCACCCACACCCGAATACCTGTGCATTCATCATTCATCTATAAGACGATTTCCCAATTTTAGACTAATTTCTTTTAGCAAAAAACCCTGTCTTGTCCACAGAAAAAATACGATAGATTGTGTTGAGCTGTGCGTTTATACAGTAAGGGACATGCTTACCCAATAGCCTTTGCAATATAACCAAATGTGTTCACAGTTGCTCTTCGGATAGCTTTCTTGTGAGCTTTTAGCAACTCCAGCAGTTCAAAGCAGATTCTCATCCACTCTCTTGCAGAAACATATTCTGCCCCCCTGGATAAAAGAGAGAGGAAAGTTATTTTTTAATGAAGAAAAGGAAGTGGAAACCTTTTACGCAAACACCTAGATCCGCAAGATGTAGTTGCACTATTTATTTTGGATTGAACATTACAGCAAATGTTGAGGTACTAATAAGTGCAAAAGAAATTACAGTACACACATATATAAAAGATACTCTACACAATATAGACCTGAAGGTTAACTTAACCACAACAAAAAATCATTTACCTGTCTGCAATACGCCCAACCAGGTCAATACAATTCTCCTGCACTTTTTCATGTCTGTTCTTCAAGATAGGTGTGAGCCTTGGCAGCAAGTCTTTAATCGGAGGGGTCATTTTGTGCATACCTGTTCAACATAGAAAAGGATAGCTTAAGCCTCAATTTTCATCCTTCCAAATCAAAAACTCACTTGGATGTTTTTGTTATAAAAACTACACTTACCTATGACGTTCACAATAGCTTTAAGTGCTCCGAGAATACTGCCCAACACTTCAGGGTATTCTTCACCCAGGTACTCATATAATACCACACCCAAGTGTCCCATCAATTTTTCCTATGAACAAAAAAGAAGCAACAGCTTGTAATTGAACGTCTCTAGACACAAAAGCAATGTTTAAGAAAAGTGATAAGGAAAAGTATCTACCTCCTGACAAGTCTTCATGACAACTGCAGTACGGGATATCAGGTCAGCAGCTTGCTGCCTTACTTTGGCTGACTTGTTGTTCAAACGCCACAAAACCGTACCGCAGATCTGGGGCAAGTACGGTTTAACTCGCTTGCCGAGAGCATTGACCACTGTTCCAAATCCGTTCAACATCACGGAGTCCTGTTTACAAGGAAGTTATAAAGCAGAATAGTCTTAATATTGTTTTGTCAACAACATTGGAGGTTATTTGACTTTCCTAGCCTCACGGTCTCGTTCTGATAGGCTAGGTTTTGACCTTATGTACATTTCTCATAGGGACGCGGGTGGCGCTGTGGGCTAAACCACAGAGCCTAGGACTTGCCAATCAGAAGGTCGGTGGTTCGAATCCCTGCGACGGGGTGAGCTCCCGTTGCTTGGTCTCTGCTCCTGCCAACCTAGCAGTTTGAAAGCACGTCAAAGTGCAAGTAGATAAGTAGGTACCGCTCCAGTGGGAAGGTAAACGGCGTTTCCATGCACTGCTCTGGTTCGCCAGAAGTGGCTTAGTCATGCTGGCCACAAGACCCGGAAGCTGCACGCCGGCTCCCTCAGCCAGTAAAGCGAGATGAGCGCCGCAACCCCAGAGTCGGTCACGACTGGACCTAATGGTCAGGGGTCCCTTTACCTTTACTTTTCTCATGACTTGACAGTCAAGCACAATTTCAGGCATCAACCCTGAACTCTAGCATCATCACATCAGCAGAATGGTAAAAGCTGATTTGAGCCCCAAAATGGAAACAAACAATTCACCATTGACAGCTGCTTAGTAGGGACGTATACTGAAGTGGGTTTAACTGACACAAGCATCACAAGTACCTCAACTCATTCAAAATCAAAGACAGGAAGGACCTTGTCACTGCAGCCTGAGTACTTTCTCTCTCCATCCAGATGACTGTTGCCAGTCATTTGTTGGGCTGGGAATAAAATAGTGTGTGGGCTCAGTCGGAGATCTCCTATGGCCCCCTAACAACTAAAGGGATAACAACTTTTATTACCCCCAGAGTCCCAAATGACTTGTGGGAATGTTTGTGCAGATGGGCTGTTTTTGAGCATGGACTATGTTACTGCTAAATTTTTAATTCTGAAGTCTAGATTTTCCCTTTCCGACACAAATATTAGAAATAGAAATTATGAATAGAAATTATGAGTGTTTCCATATACCTCTGTGGTCTGTTCTTGGAAGGCATACAGGATACCATCAATAAGCTGTTCTTCCAGCTTGTGGTCAATATCAGCTGCTCCCAGATTTCCCATGATTTTCTCAATCGTCTCCATAACCATCTTCCTGTACTGCTCAGCTTCATCTTTCAGATCATCCACAATCCTGGAAATAATTTCCGCTGCTCCAACTTTGTTTGCAAGCTCCACCGTTGTGTCAACCAACTGAAACAGACAATTTTTATTTTATTTTTCGAAGAAGCAAGTTCCATACCACCCCTATTCTGTTCCTCCAAAAAGAAATAGAAGCAAAACTATGTTTTAGGAATAAAAAACAAGGAGTTTGGGTGAGCATTAAAATCAGGTTTTGGGTGGTTGCTAGTATGCAGGAAATACAGAAACTTCAGGGTTGCTATTGGTGTAGGCCCTATAGATTGATCTGCATGGGTAACTTACAACCCGCTCCTATGCATATTTACCTGGAAGTAATTGTTATGTTCAAAAAGTCTTACTCTTAAGACATATGCATAGAACTGCAGTCCTAAAATTCTATTATTGGTGGCATCACTACTATATGTGAGTAGCTGAAACACAGCATATCTGAGCTGAATATTCTCACTGAGTAAGAACTGCAAAACTTTATGCAACTTGAAGTTTGTATTAAAACTAGCAGTAGTGTAAACATGGTTCTTTTATTGTTTTAACCACACTGTCCATCGTTTAGAGACTAAGGTGTGAAGTGGTACACAAATGGCTGAAATGAATAATAAGGCTTCCAGTAATCCACCCAGAATTAGCTTTTATGGTTTCTTCTGAAACTGCTTTATAACTACCCATGATGGTACAAATATTGCTTGTTTCCAACAAATCTGTTCAAAGCCTTCTCTAACTAAGAAGCCAACAGTACCTGTCTGTAATTCCTTCTGTCCAGTGCCATTCTGTGCTGCCAAAAGTGCTTGAAAAATGGGGGCAGAATCTCTGTCTTAATGTAGTTTGCTTCAACACCATCTGTTCCACAGCACTGCTTTACTACCTGGAAGGAGAGGAAACAGCCAACATGAATACCCTATTTCTTCTTGAGAAAAAGTTAGGATAAAAGTTTCATTATACCCAATTTCAAATAGACAAAATGATTCTGGAAAAGCAGTATGTAAAAAAACTGTCTTATAAGGCAACTAATTAAAAAATGCATTCAACAGCATGACCCAGGAATCTCCTGATTCAAAGCACAGCTCAAGCACAAACTTATTGGGCTGATCTTAAGCAAGCCCCCATTTCTCCTGATGTCAGTATTCCTTTCTGCACTATGGTGAGACTATTACCTTTCAGGATCCATGTCTATTTCATATTCTCTCATACACACACAAACGGTGTAATTAATATATATAGTATAAAAAATATTATATAAAATATTACACTTGTTTTTATTAACAAGTTAAAATTGACAGTTACCAATACATCTCTCCCAGCACATGGAAGTGTAACTTTCTTCGTGATTTGCATAGATCCAACTCTTTAAAGCCTCAAATAACAATCAGGAGATATTACATTTGCATACCTTCAGCACAATCTTTTTCATTTCTTCATCAGGAGACTGGAACTCTCTGATAAGGATCAACATTACTTCCCTGGTATAGTAATTGGCGTATTCTGCATCCATAAGTGGAATAAGGTACCCGATAGCTTTCAAGAAGGCAGCCAGACCCTGATGGTACATAGTTTTAGAAACATGATTAAAAATCAATAATATCCAGGCATGTTGTCTTAAAAATGAGCTGATTGAGGCAACTCTGGCTTACCTTTCCTCTGTGCTGGCGTATACCCTTCCACAGGGGCTTTAAAACAGAGTCAAATGACTCTATGCCGTAGGGAGTTGCTGCCTCGGCTAAAGCAGCAATAGCCAAAGCACTGATGGTACGTACTTTCTGCTGCTCATCCACCAAGCCTGCAAAACAAACACATTGCTCGTTTCATCTTGCAGAGACACAACTGAAGTGACGTCAACAGATATCAGGGCACAACCAACACATTTCAGGTGATGCCCAGTTGTGGCAGTCAGCTTGCACCACAGCAGGCATTCTGTGAACAGGAGTCCCTTCTTAGTACAACACAAGTGATGCACACAATCTTGTGCTTGTGAGAGAGACTGTGAACCCCCTGGCACAAGTGCAACTCATTGACAGTTTAGCTTTGTGTGCTACCACCTATGCAACAATGGCAACTCTCAAACCTTCTCGTGCAGGCATTAAATTGGATCCCACCCTATGCTTACCAAAACCCGCACAAGTCATGTTAAAATATTTTTGGAGCTATAAAGCAATGTCTTGAGAGACCTCAACAAGTCAGTGAGACTATCCAAAATCATCCCAATCCTACAGCCTAATCCAGTGGTGGTAAGCCTTTGGCCAAAGGGTGTCACAAATCTACACCCCACTCTGAAGTGTATGACTACAGTACTTGACCAACTTCTTGGTATAGCTTTGTCTCTGGTCTAAAGAAGTCTTAACTTGAAGAGTAGCACAACACCAAGAGGCAAACAGGAGAGCAAACCTAACTTCAGCATAGCCTCCAATCCTAGTCTCCTATACTGCAGGCTCGTCTACCCATAGCTTAACTATTTATCTGTATAGCGTTAAAAGGGACAAGACTGATATAAACTCAGTTAATATCTTTTTTTAAAAAAGAAAGTTGTAAAATTGATGTTATCTCCACCACCAAGTACACACTACATTGGTATGCCAGCTGCTAATCACTTGCAATACTGCGATAACCAGAATGCACAACTTTGCTGATGGAGATAAAGGTAAGATGCATTTTATGAACAGTCCAAATTCTCCTCTCTGCATTTTGCTTTCATACACCCAGCAGACTTCACTGCAAAGAGAAAATCAAAGATGCTCTGATACAACATTGATTTGTTATATGACCCATTAACAGCATTCAGCTAAAACGCACTCCCCTGCTTTAGGACTTGAACGCTATGCAATTTTACATCTACTTACCATGCTCAATAATTTCAACCAAACTTCTGAGATGAGGTAAAATGGCACAGCCCATAAGAATAGCAATTTGCTGCACAATCTTGATACCAGTGTGCCTAGCTTGCCAGGACTTCTTGCTTTTACACACGGCTTTTAAAAAAGGCAACAGAGATGGAATGCCCAAAGCAGAGGCGACCACAGCAAAGGCTCGAGCCGTTGTGTTACGAACATATTCATCCATGTTATCGATATCAGGTCGCATAGTGGAAATCATAGTTGCCAGTCCGGCAGCCTGAAAAGACAAAATAAGCAAACAGGCTGCTATTGCTGACTTGCACAAAGCAATTCTACAATCTAAATTCATGATCGGGTAAGGCTGTGCTCATTTTCAAAGCCATAAAGCAACAGTATCTTGCCTTTTCACAATATGCAGTCAGATTGGCTGATACGCTTATTATGTTATCCCAGGTCAAGTTTTCAATCTCTGCTAGTATTAGCATAATAAAAAGAAAGAATTTATGGTATGTTTACCTTAGCCAAGTTGGAAATAATTTCTCTGCCTTCTACCCTGGCATAGTAGTCTTCATCAATCAGCAACGGTTCAATGACCACAAGAATCTGAAAAGGGTTAAATGAAAGTTAAAACACTTAGGTTTTATGCAAATACAGCTTTAAAACTGTGTTAACTTCAGTAGTAGCTAAACTCAAGAATGAGCTTCATAGAAGTTGAAGGTTTCACGCTTTCCAATTCCAACGAAATTGGAATTTATTCATTTGCATTTATTTAATCCACATTGCAATTCTCTGTTATCCTTCTACTTTGGTACCTTGCACTAATAATTTAATGCTAATAAGGACCATTCCTACTTCCAAAAATGATATTATAGCTGTGGCAGCTAGAACTTAAGGAGCTAAGTTAATAAATTGGAATTCAAAATTTAAACACAGCTATCTGAAGGGCACCAACAGTGTTTTAACAACACAGCTTTTTTCTATATTTAATTGTGGAAATAATATATTTATAGCTATGAGCCTGCAACACAATAGGGAGTGCAATCATCTGTTATTCTGAATATATACATCACAGGCTTACATTAAAATTATGTCATTCAGAATGGAAGTACTAAATTTCAGAGAGACAAACCTTGTGGACATATGGTCGGACCAGGTCATCTAATTTGTACAAGATTCTGTCAATAACTTTGACAAGCAAATGGCGTTCTTGGTCTTCAAGAGTTGGTGACATCAGCAAGGGTAAAATCTGATTGAACAGCGGGCCTGCCCCAAATTCACGAGCTTTATCAGTAATCTGTCGCAAAGCAGCCTATGGAAGAGGGGAAATGCAGCGTAACATTAGATACAGTCTGCTCTATTCATTTTAAAGCCCAGCAAGTCAAAAAATTAAAATAAAGAAATATGTTTCTATGGCATTTAATGCTCCTTTTTTAAAAGACATCTTTCTAAGATTCATTTTACTGACAGGCCAGGCCTTTTCTGTAGAATTGGAAGGAACCCTAAAGGTCCTCCACTCCAAGCCCCTGAAATACAGGAATCTCAACAAGATCATAAATGAATTTTAGGCGACTGGCAAGCTGCATATGAGATTTCTGTTTTTAATCTTTGTTTTTATTTTTGCTGTACACCACTTAGAGGTTTTGTGCATGACTCAGCTGTATAAGTATTTTTCTAAATCAACACAGCCACACTCTTCTAAGCAGTCTTTAGAAGCACTCTTCTAAATATTTTAGTAATGATGGGTCTTGGAACCAAAAATGCTGTCCAGCTCCGGCAAGAAATTATAAAGTGAGCCTATATAACATAATAATAATAATAATAATAATAATAATAATAATAAAAAATTCAATCATAAATTACAGGGCAAACACAAGACAAAGTGAGCATAAACAGTGGATGTAAGAGGGGCAGTGATCTAACTTACCTTCCTCATGGGAGGGGTGCCGTTCTTAATCTTCAAAAGCAATTTCATTATTTTTCTTTCTTTCTGTTCCTCCGGACTGAGTGTTGATTCGTCAACATCAACCTACATTTAATTACAAGTATGTTGGTTAATAGACATTTAACGCCAACCTCCATACAGTGTAAGAAAACAACACAGACAAGCCAAAATCTCACCAGTAGTTTATCGAAATACTGTATGTCATCTGGTTTTAGAAAAGGAAGATTTCCTGAGGGCTGGTCATTGACACTCTTCATGGTCCTGTCTTCAGTTTGCATGTGGAATCCAGTCATGCCGCCCAGAGGTGTTGGCGTCGCTGTAAGTTTACGAGCTGGAGTACGGATAGGGACATAACCCGCTGGAGGAGGGAGAACCTAAAATGAAAAGGTTAAGTGTTCAAACCAATCATCGGAGAGATTAATTTTTTCCCCAAATTTTTAAAATTGATTTTCCAAAATTCTAAACAAACAAACAAACATAAATCATAACTGAACTTGATCCAATCTTAGTAACATTGTTAAGTGACTTCCTCAAATCCCCCTAGCTGAATTTCAGTGTATATCATTGTAACAGTTTTCCAAAACCAATTTTTCTCATAATATTAACTTAATCACTTAACATCTTTCTTTCTTTTTGTTTTAACTTTAAGCATATTATTCTCTAACATCACATGTTTAAATCCTAAGCCTATCTGATATTTGCAAGTTTTTCCAATTAAGTTATCTTAACGTATTTAAGTACATAGTCTTTAAATTTCATCCATTCTTCCTGGTACTCCTCCTCCTTCTGGTCGTGGACTCTTCCAGTCAGGTCAGCTAGCTCCGATTAAAATTGCTAAACACAAACAGCTATGTGCCAGCTGGCAACCATACTGCCCCCAACTGGCTCAGAAGTGGCAATTTACAGGCTGCTGCTCACCTGAGCAGCGCCACTTCTCAAGAGTCTGCTCAGGAAACAACTCTGTCCAATCTGTCGGATCTCAGCCAGTTGGCACCAGCTTTCTCAGCTTCTTGGAAGAGCCCCAGAAAAAGCCTGTGCGTCAGTGTAGAGGCCTCCTTAATGTCACTGGGAAAATGAGGTGCTGCGAGCCAGCTCTAAAATCTTGCCCAACTCTCACGTACTGAATTTAGCGTGCTCGTCTTCCAATTTTGTCTCTGCTTAAGCTGCTCTGGAGGGGATGACACTGGAGACCCTGAGCAGCTTTGCCAAGGAGAATTCAGCACCTCAGACTGAGAGCACTGACCATGGCTAGTGTGAACTAAAGATGAAGAGTTTGGATTTGATATCCCACTTTATCACTACCCTAAGGAGTCTCAAAGCGGCTAACAATCTCCTTTCCCTTCCTCCCCCACAACAAACACTCTGTGAGGTGAGTGAGGCTGAGAGACTTCAGAGAAGTGTGACTAGTCCAAGGTCACCCAGCAGCTGCATGTGGAGGAGCAGGGAATCGAACCCAGTTCACCAGATTACGAGTCCACCGCTCTAACCACTACACCACACTGGATCTCCAAAAAGAGAGGTGTGAGAGAGCAAGTAATTCTAAGCACAAGGGCTTTTTAGACTGCTTCTCCCTTAAGAGGACCTCGCTCTCCAATGCAAACTGCTTTTGAAACTGAGCCCAGCTATACAAAGAAGACTTCTCTGGGTTAGGCCCAATAGAATCACAGAACCATATAGAGATGGGAGGGACCCGGAGGACCATCTAGTCCAATCCCCTGCAATGCAGGAATATGCAGCTGTCCCATATGGGGATCAAACCTGCAACCCTGGCATTATCAACACCATGCTCTAACCCACTGAGCTATCCAGGTTCCCATGGTTAAGTTTAGGAAATGGCTGGATTCCATCCAGTATTTTGAGACCATTCATGGTAGATTTTTAAAAGCAAAATAACAAAGGGATCGCACAAAGTGCAGGCACAAAAACTATTAGGTTACTACGAACGGAGAAGATACATCAGTCAGGTCCTGATTCACAACATGCAGGCAATATTCAAAACATAGGTCCGTTCCTGAACAAGGCACGTTAAAGTTAAGGAAAACATTATCTAAATTCATGCTAATCCTGCAAGTGATGGCTTGGGTCCATCTGCTTACCCTGTATCCCTCAGGAAACATGGCATCAAGTTCTTCATCAGAAAGGGGCCTATTTCTCTCATCTATTTCTCTTTCCCACCGCCAGGCTTGGAGCTGTTCAGGAGTCATGCTCATGATGTGACCTACGTTGAAATCAACAGATTATGTTGTTAACTGCGTCAAATGATCTCCCTGTTCAAATGCACGGCGAAACAAGCAAAGGCATATATACATCATTATCGCACACGGCCAAATTTCAAGCTCGAATTATTTAAGCAGACACGCATTGCACGCCCCTTTAGGGATAAGCAGAGTAAGCTTAAAAACCGCTTTTCTATTTCATTAGGTCGTTGCTGAGTTCCATGTTTTACGCTTGGGCTGTTAAAAAAATAATTCAAGCATACCTGGTGTAGGGGTTGCCATGTTCATAGCTGGTGTACCAATTGGTGTTTTGCCGGGTGTCAACACAGGGGTGCTCCCGCCCATCTGGCTTGCAGGCGTTTCATCCCAACGTGATTTTCTTTTGCTTGCCCCAGGGGTTGGGGTTTCGCCAATGGAATCGCCACCTCGATCAGTACGAGGTGTTTCAGCCCAACCACTCCCATGTCCAGGAGTATCTGTAAAACAAAACCCACTTGCTTCAAACTGATTCCAGTGTACAGAGACAGATGATCTATTCTGAAAGTGAAAACTCACTGCAGGTTTCAAGAACCTTTTCAAATCTCATACTTCCCCAAGATGTTCAAATGCAACCATGAACAATGTTACTCGCAAATAAGTAAAGCTATATTAGTTATACACAGCTTTGCTGAGCGATTGCAATCCTTTTATTAGCTTTTATTTCAGAGATCAAGATTAAAATAAGTTTCTTTAAATAAATCTGAGGGGTTCCACCTGCTAAAATGGAAGATTTATTTTGTCCCCTTTGGCCAGAAGACACACGCATCTAACAGAGAATTGACATTCTTCTTAGTATTAATAGTAACAAAGGAGATTGCTACCTGAGAAAAACATCCAGTACTCTCTCGACTGCATAGAACTTCTTGAGGTTCTTTGGATTTGGCCTTAGAGTTTCATGTACACTGACAAGCAAATAACAGATCAGGATGATAAAAATACCTCTTTCTGTTTTGGGAGTCTCATCCCATCGATTTTTCCGTGCGCTGGAAGTTGCACCTCCGTGGCCTGGGGTTGCATGCCCAGGAGTATCCCCACGCCCAGGTGTTGCAGCTCCTGCTGGTGTATGGCTAGGAGTTGGATCCCATATTTTAGATCCAGGTGTTGCTCCAGGTGTCTCACTTCCCTTTGCACGGCCAGGCGTTTCATCCCATCGCAAGGACGGAGTATGTCCAGGGGTCTGAATAAAACAAAGAAACAGGTGTTATATTGCACTACTTGCAAAAGTACTTAAGATTGCAAAATACTTGGGAATTCACATCAACTATCAGGTGCAGATCACTGGTTGTCTTTTTCTAACCCAGCAGGTATTTTCATTCACCTTTGAGGCTTTTATATATTCTACACTGGAGCATTACCGTATTTTTTGCACCATAACACTCACTTTTTTCCTCCTAAAAAGTAAGGGGAAATGTCTGTGCGTGTTATGGAGGGAATGCCTACGGGTGGCATGCTTACGGATTTTCCTCCTCTAAAAACTACATGCGTGTTATGGTCGGGTGCGTGTTATAGAGCGAAAAATACGGTACATTGATTGAGAGGTCTTAAGGCAACCTGGTGCCCTCTATATATTTTGAACTACAAATCCCATCAATCTCAGTCAATTGGACAGCTGGAAGGCACCAGGCTGGGGAACACTGCTATATGTGCAGTGCATTTTGGGCATATGCCTGGTTTGTATGCTGGGGACTCTACCCTCTCCACAGTGGCCCTTGAATTCACAAAGTAAGAAAAAAGGATAGCTCTAAATACAGCAAAGGCTCATGAAACCCCAGGACTCAATGACTTGAGACAAGCACCCACTATCATCACACCCTTACCTCGGCTTGATCCCAGTTAGATAATTTCTTCGGTGTGGTGCCAGGAGTCTGGTCAGCAGTCTGATCCCAACGCCGTTTGCGTTTTGATGGTGGCTGGGACGCAGCACCATTGACGACTTTAAGTTCGCCGGCCTTAGCCTTTTCTGCTAGTTGCTGCCTAATTTCCCTCTGTTAAAAGATAAAACAAATAAATGACTTATTCCTCCAATACTATCAAGCTTAAAATAAATTCCACACTCCTGTGCTAGTGGAGCCTTTTCAAATCTTTTGATCTACACTTTTATTTGCATTTTTGTCAACCTGTAAGCTATTCAGTTGGCTATCCCCTAACTGCAATCTTTTTTTCTTTCTTTTTTGATGCTGTAACTTAATTTTGCAGATAAGCATCTGCCAATTATTAGTGTCAAATAATTTAGCCAAAAATATCAACAGGCTACACTGAACATGATGTACTCACAATATTCCTGATCCTCCAAACCATGGCATGCGCTCCCTTGCTCAGACTCCCTAACTTATATATTCCTGCTTAGTGCAAGCAATCCTTTGCCATTACGTCTGAACTGACAATAAATTGGTTTCTTCCCGCTCAACTGGGATAGGAGGAAGGAATCCTTGACACTAAAGCTTGCTCCTGGTGCTCCATACCATGGCTCAGATGCCTGGGTTTTTATTTGTGAACAGATTCAATGTTTCGGCCAAAAGAACAAGACCATTAAATGTTTTCTTCCGAAAAACATGTGCAAATTCACCATGATAACATTTGTTTTGCTGAATCCACAATATTCAATTCACTGAATTTGCACATATTGTCCACCAAGAACGTCACATGCAGTTGCACTAGGATCAGAGTTGAGGAACTCCTGGCGATCTTCCGGGTGCCTTCAATGTCTGCTGCCTCTGTATGTGAACTTACTGGCAACAGCACTATGATCCACAGTGGGCAGTTGTCAGCCACCCATCATTTAATTTCCTCACAATGCTTTAACATGGTGTTGCTCCAAAACATACAGGAAAATTTAAACTTGTTTGTGCAACTGGACAAACAGGTCAATGGAGGATGGACAGGGAGGAGAACCAATTCATGAGAGATCTGAGCATTGGTGGGCTCTCAAAAGCTGCCTGATCATCAGCCTAGACTGCAACCAATTAAAATTTAAAGTGGAATTTTAACCCACCTCTTCTTTTGTCAAATGTTGTTCACGCATAACATCCATATATGTTCTCGCATTCATTTTAGGGTCAGGTGTCTTCCCTCCTGCAGAAGAGAACAGCAACAGGACAGAAGTATAATAAGTACAGGAGATTAGGAAAAGTTGGCTTTTAAAACTGCCCTACTCTAACATTACGTTATGCCAAAATCAATTAATTTTACTGTTTTGACTGAATTGTTTTTTAAAAAAAGATTTACATGTATCTTACGTTTATTCACTTTGCTGATCAATTTAACCTGTTTGAACACAAACATAACTACAACAGTTTAAAACAAATATTTTTTTAAAGGAGATAAGAATGATAAAATGACAGCACAGTTAAAAGAGTCTTCAGAAGTGATGGGTTCCTGGGTTGCTAATCCGGAATACGTACACTTTCGTGCCTTTGTCTCCATCAGCAGTTCTGACTTCAAGCAGCAGAATAGAAGCCTAGAAAATTATCTCTTTACCATTAGTAACACTTTGGAAAGATATTTATAATCAACACATTACCTTGTTCAAGCTGATAAAGCCTATGTTATCTGACTACGAACTATTGTAAACCTAGATAATAACTCAAAATTGTTTTTTATCATACAGACCAGTGTATATTCTTCGATGAATCTGGACAACCATTCCCAGATTCTCATTTTGTGGTGACATGTTAAAGGCCTTCATTTAAAGAGCACACAATTTCTCCCCCCACTGATTCTGAAGGCACAATTATTACATTGTGAGCTGATTCCAATAAACTATATTCACTATAAGGATACTCACAGGCAAATGATTGTTTTTCCCACATCATAAGAGATACCAATCTATATCTTAAATTTTATTCTAACTTTTAAATATTTTACAGAAGCCCAACTATATAGTAACAAACTTAGCAAGGATGCACTGCTCTTAATGTGCAGATTGGCTATACATGTAGTATAGCATTAATATTTAGGACAAAATAAAATTCTTAATACATTTTCTATGCTGAAGATCATTGCCCAATTGGCAGTGTCATTCTGACACTAGCTTTGATAAGGACTTTCCTTTGGGATACTTTTTCACCATTATCTACACAGGATGTGTTGAACTGCACCCTTAAGAATGCAGACAGGACTGGCATATAGCAGTACTGCTGTAGGAAAGAAATTAAGGACAGTTAGTATGGGCCTGTGAATTCTGACAATACATGTTTATATCAATGACAGTTAAGCAAGTAAAATCCATATCCCTATCAATTCATGCAGGCTGAAATGCTACTTTACAAAAACCTGCAACCAACTATAGTTTTAACCAACAGGTGCCCTCAGGTTACCTGTCAAGCTGACTCACCTGAGGAAAATTTCCATCAGGCCCACTACTGCCCCTTGCACTGACCTACAGTCTAAAACCATCAGAACAGACTTGAACTATTAAAAAGTACCAAAGCCTCTCAATGTTACTTTTGCTTCATGTAGCTAATCCTACTACTGAGAATGAACTGCCATGTTTGCTTAGCATTTTAAAAGCAGCAATTCTCTTGTGTTCTAATTTTGGAGTGAACCCTTCCAGAAAGCTGGAAGGTTCTTGAGCACTAAATATACAAGTTGCTCAAAGTATAGTATACATAACCCAAAGCAAAAGAGAAAAAAGAGAAACCTTTAACCCTTTGTGTTTCTATGGCAATGGCTCATTATTTTCTTGTCCTTCTACCTGGAAAGAAAATTTGTATTATAAAAGATGGAACAAAATGGCAAACTACGATTTCAACCAACTCTTAAAACTACATAAACTAAAAATTCCTGAATTTATAAGCATGCCAACAGAAATCAAAGGGCTAAAGACAATTTTAAGGGAACAAAACTCGTAAGATCCAGTGAAAAAGAGAAAGTAAGTTACCATCTGCAAAAGGATCAAGACGCTCAGGGGAAATAATCATCATCCGCCTGCGGTTTTTGTATTCATCTTCCCGATCAGCGATCTTTTGTGGGCGATGCTCAGCAAACGGATCATACTAAGAACCAGAAACACAAAATATGGGTTTTCTTTTGTGAGCCAGCAATGTAAAAAGATAAGGAAATTTTCCCAAGGTTTTCTATTTCCTCTTAAAGGAAAGACTACTTCAGCTGAATGAAAATTGTGTTCCCAATTCACTACAGTTCGTAGCTGATTATATTCCATATGCCACTTACAAATTAATTTAGCTTTTATTTTAAAAACAGTTAATCATTATTCCCTATAAAACCCTTCCAAAGCAAGAATTTTTCTTCACTGCCAACAGTAAACTTCACAGCTGGTGTCTTTTGCCAAATCACTCTTATGTTTGGTGCAGAAGGTGCAGCTGGGGCAGAATGCTGCAGCAAAGTTAAGCAGAGCACCTGGACAGGCACATATTAAACCTGCTAGGTGTGAACTACACTAGCTGCCAAACAGCTCATATTCAAGGTCTTGTTGTTATATATAAAGTCCTGAACAAGAAAGGACCGGGCTACCTGCCTTCCCCTGTACAAACCTCTAAGGTGACATAGATCATCCAGGCAAATTATTATTATTAATAATAATATTTATTACTTATACCCTGTCCATCTGGCTGGGTTTCCCCAGCCACTATGGGCAGCTTCCAACAAGAGATTAAAAATACATTAATACATCAGTGATTAAAAACTTCCCTAAACAGGGCTGTCTTCAGGTGTCTACTAAATGTTAGATAGTTGTTTTATTTCCTTGACATCTGATGAGAAGGCGTTCCACAGGGCAGGCACCACTACTGAGAAGGCCCTCTGCCTGGTTCAATGTAACTTTGCTTCTCGCAGTGAGGGAACTGCCAGAAGGCCCTCAGTGTCCAGGCAGAACGATGGGGTGGCAAGATATACTATAACATTGGACAATGACCAGAAATTGAGCATTTTCTGCCATTGCAACTGTATTACGGAACGCTCTTCCCCCTGCCATACACGAAGCAATAACCATGAACTGCTTCCCTGGACCCGTAAGATCAGACCCTTTTAAATTTCAATCCCCATGTTCCTATTTTATTTTTATATCAATTTTTTTTGGTTTTAGGCTGTACTTTTAACCATATTGGTTTTTTAAAAAATATTGTACACCACATAATTTAATACTATTAAGTGGCTTCTAAATGAAGAAGTCAGGTTAAACAATACAATTAAAATTTAAAAACAGTGAGTGGCACACAACGAAATGTAATCATTGCACACAATTGCATGGAGGTTTCAGCAGCTTACAGAATAAATTACTAATTCACATGCAGTGTGTATGTTCGTGTGCACTGCCACAGGTAAAATCTCTCACACCTCTCACTGAGTATTTTGTCCCCATTATTCCTCTCAGAAATGGAAATAGAAAGCTTCTACTTCCTTATTGTATTATATACTGAAAAGTTCACCTGTTCGGTTGACTGTGGTATGTCATTAAGGAGTGCCACTGGTGCATGGTATCCAGGTTTCTTCTGGCCAAGCAAGCTTGTAGAAGAGTAGTCGTCGTCATCCTATACAAGCAGGAACATTTAAGATGTAATTAATTGTTCATTTCTGTATTTAAATTATGGTTTTCGGGATGGAAGGCTTTTTTGCAAACTTTAAATGGGAGCTGTAGCCGGAAATGTAAAACTTACACGCCTTTTCATTTAAGAACAATTTCAACAATATGATAGAATTTGTTTTGACAGTAATGTATTGGTGTACTTACGTCTTCTAGCTCAGTTGCTGCGATTGAAGTTACATATCCAGCAAATCTGCTATCACTCCCGCCATAGATCTCTTGGTCATAATATCCTGTAGAATCAAGGCCCACTCCCTGAGCTTCATCAAGGGCAGCTTTTTTGCCTTGGATTTCTCGAATCTGTGCTTCAATATCTATGACAAAGGTAAATTCAAATGCTTTAATACACACACACACACACACACACACACAGGCATGTCGAAAGGTATTACTGGAAGCATTTCATCAACTTCTCCAAGGCATAACTGAAGAGCAATCTAGCAACTGTTCTGCAGGGCTGAACACATATAGCATATGTAGGAAACTACTGTATTAAGTCAGGGATGGAAGTATTCAGATCAAGGGACACCCACCCCAAGGGGAAACCTTTCTGGGACCAATGAACGTAACCCAGTGATGGCCAAACTTGGCCCTCCCGCTGTTTTTGGACTACAACTCCCATCATCCAGAGCTAACAGGACCAGAGGTCAGGGATGGTGGGAATTGTCGTCCCAAAACAGCGGGAGGGCCAAGTTTGGCCATCACTGATGTAACCTATGCTTTTGTACGGTGAGACATTCCAGTCACACAAATCAAAGGTTTTGAGATAAACACACACAACCCCCACAAATCCTCCGTTCAGACAATCAAAATGCACTGTCAATAGTTCAAGGGTGCAATCCAGCACAGCAAAAGGACTTGAAATGGGCACAGAGGAGGGGTGTGGTATAAGAGGAGGAGGAGAGTGAGCATATTCCTAGGAAGCAGTGTGGCTTATGCAAAGATGAAGGGCCTGACAGAGGATGAAATAACTTTCTGTTAGGAAAGTTGCTGTCGTGTTGATGACGGAGATGGATAACCTCCAAGGTCCCTTCCAACTCGAAGTTTCTATTATTAACTATTATTATCACTGTTCATAAAATATTGCCTCACTTGCAGGATTTGTTGGATCTGCCCACTGTAAGGTCATACTATGACAACTCTCCTGTAGGCCTTCTAAATACTGTATACCCAGATAATAAAACATGCACTAAAATGATCATGTTTGCATGTCACTCTAATATAACTTAACAGGAATTAGCTGTAGTGAGTCTTCTGTGCTTCCTTTCTGATCCTCCTCTACGGCTAGGAGTTGGGAGTTCTGAAGGTTTTGTTTCCACTTTTGGCTATTATTTTTATTAGGTTTTTTTATCCCCTCTTTTCCTCCCAAAGGAGTCCAAGGCAGCAAATACATTAAAAACCCTAAAAACTAACAAAATAGGATTAATCTAATAACTGCAAAGTTACAGGAAACATATATTTCAAGATCCTTCACCCCCACATGCCTGGGTGAATACTGTTGGTTTTATTAAAGTATAGCTACATTAACATTATAGGGACGCGGGTGGCGCTGTGGGTAAAACCTCAGCGCCTAGGACTTGCCGATCGCATGGTCGGCGGTTTGAATCCCTGCGGCGGGGTGCGCTCCTGTCGTTCGGTCCCAGCGCCTGCCAACCTAGCAGTTCGAAAGCACCCCCAGGTGCAAGTAGATAAATAGGGACCGCTTACCAGCGGGAAGGTAAACGGCGTTCCGTGTGCTGCGCTGGCTCGCCAGATGCAGCTTGTCACGCTGGCCACGTGACCCGGAAGTGTCTGCGGACAGCGCTGGCCCCTGGCCTTTAGAGTGAGATGAGCGCACAACCCTAGAGTCTGGCAAGACTGGCCCGTACGGGTAGGGGTGCCTTTACCTTTTACATTAACATTATTTGAACCATCTTTACAAATAAAATTAGGATAAGAGCAAGCTACTGCACTCATTATTTTCCTAGTTTGGGAAATCAAGGGTTGTATGTGATGGTTTTCGTTAAGAACACCACTTTAGTAAACAAAATGAAGATTTTATCCTTTGGGCTTCAAAACCCTATACCTGCCTCTTTTGTTCTACAGAAGCTATTATCAAATGGGGTCCCCAGTATACAGTACACCAAAACTTGCTACAGCCAAAACTGCGAAATCAAAGATGCAGCACTTAACCACACTTGCATGTATATGTCCGACTTTGTCTTATTATCAGCAAAAAGTTGAACAAACCACCAGGTACGGCACAACTAGTACAAATACAAATAGTCTGCCTGCCCAGATGATTTCCCCATTCAAAAGATATTACATACAAAATGGCTTGCATTAAGAGGTTTGAGCAAGAGAGGAACTACCGTATTTTTCGCCCTATAGGATGCACTTTCCCCCCTCCAAAAATGAAGGGGAAATGTGTGTGCGTCCTATGGGGCGAATGCATGCTTTCGCTGAAGCCTGGAGAGCGAGAGGCATCGGAGCGCACCGACCCCTCTCGCTCTCCAGGCTTCAGGAAGTTATCCGCAAGCCTTGCGAGCCCGGCGGGAGTTCCCGCGGGCTCGCAAGACTTGCAGGCAGCAGCCTGCAGCCCGAAGCACGGGGCGCCCTCCGGATTACGCCCCGTGCTTCGCGCAGGTGTCCGCAAGCCTTGCGAGCCCGGGGGGAGTTCCGGATAGCAGCCTGTTCTGGGGGCTGGGGAAGCTCGGGCTTCCCCCGCCCCAGCCCCGTGGCTGGGGGGGGAATAATTTTTTAAAATTCATTCCCCCCCCCAAAAAAACGAGGTGCGCCCTATGGGCCAGTGCGACCTATAGGGCGAAAAATACGGTAATTCTTGTTAAACTGTATTAATTTTACTACATGCTGCTCTAGGGCTGCATCCAACAAGCCATACCATTAGAACAAAGTATTCCACCTGTGCAACAGGACTTCATCTCTCTCCCCTCTCCTTGCATGCTCTCCCAATCTGTTCCGAAGTATTGGTGGAGCTGAGAATAGATTTGGAGGTGCACAGTGAGAGACAAGAGAGAGGCGGTCCTGTTGCGCAGGCAGATAAGCCCTTTTGTTAAAGAGGGTACTTCATTTGACTCAGCCCCCTACTTCTGAGTTCAAGTTATCTAGCCTTTTCCAGCCCTGCACTTTTATTTTTTTAATTTAACGATAGGATTGTCGAACTCTGAATCGTGACTATGACATAATGGAACTGGGCATACCCCAACTATTAAGAACACTCTGCCTCCAACAGAACCATCTAAAATCCATTCAATAGTAAAACTGAGGTGCCCACATTTAATCTCCACTTAACAATAAACGTAAACCCATCCAATCTCAATAATAAAGATCACTATGTATTATTGTGATTAGGCTTACTGCACCATAAATTAATTATATATTCTTATACTTAACAAGCTTATAATTTATAATTTCACACTGAAGTTGTGTTAAGAAGTCTTGCAACAACACATGTTGCAGCAAGATCACGAGTATATATGATGGGGAAACCATGAAAGAGAAGACAGTTCCTAATATTGCAATCCAAAGCACACTTACCTAGAATAATGGTTTAGACAATGTCAATTTGACATTTTCAAGTAAATGCGTTTGAGATTAAATGCTAATCTACAGTAGTCACATCTTTGCAAAGAAAGCATCTGTATATTAAACTCCAGTACTGAACCACAGAAGGAAAGAGATTATGTACCGGTACTTGCTTTAGTTAGAAGAAAGGGGACATGGTTAACCCTTTTATAGTTACTGCATTTGTGGAAAGCAGTGGAGAATCTCCTCTGCTACAGGGTTCTGTCCACATCAACATGGGAATGTTGCATAAAGTATATTACTAACTGCTCAGTTACAATGGCATCATTCCTGTTTAGGGAAAAAAGGCATTCCCACATTAAACTCGTTCAGTGTCCTTGTCTGGAAAGCTACTCCCTTTGTAATCTTTTCAAGTAAGAAATTCATCCCTTTTGCCTTACAAAAACACAGCTGTTCAACCAGGTAGGAACTTCTAGGCAGACACCTGCTACAGTATCAAGCTTAAAGTGAAACACAAGCGCCCTTGGTGGGCTCACCGTTCCCTCCCAAGGGCAAAGCCAGATTTCTCCAAACACACCAATGCGCTTAGGAAATTGCACACGCCACTAAAAACCACACACAGCTCTTGCCACAAAGCTTGCAGAAAAGCCGCTTAAGTCTATGAACACCGCCCCACCTTCTAACTTGACCTCCTTTCTCACTTCTGCATCTCCTAGCAGCTTTCCTCAGTATGTTTCATGGCATTGTTGGGCCATGTGGCCTGCCCCCCCCCACAGCGACCCACTATAAAAAACCTTCAAAGTTAAGCAATAAGCCTCCCTCCCCAAGAACCATATGTGCAACACTTTCCACAAACTGAATCAAAAGCTGAAAGAGCAAGTAAACAAGCATTCTTGCACTAGCCAAAGGCTACAAACACTGTTGAAGAAACAAATATCTATAAATCTGTTTATAAAAACAGAACCTCCGCCTGAACCAGTGTTAGAAACTGAGATATGAAAGCTAGGAGCTAAATGGCACCTTAAACCTGGATTATGGGCACAACAACAGAATATCTAGGCTTTTTTATAACAAGAATACAAAGCTGAACATGAATGAACTGCAGCTAAAATATGTTCGTTTTTCACATCGTTTAGTCCAGGAGTCAGCAACCTTTTTCAGCTGTGGGCCGGTCCACCGTCCCTCAGACCGTGTGGGGTGGGGGGATGAATTCCTACGCCCCACAAATAACCCAGAGCTGCATTTTAAATAAAGGCACACATTCTACTCTGGTAAAAACACCAGGCAGGCCCCACAAATAACCCAGAGCTGCATTTTAAATAAAAGGACACATTCTACTCATGTAAAAACATGCTGATTCCCGGACCCTCGCGGGCCGGACTGAGGTGATTGGGCCGCATCCGACCCCCGGGCCTTAGGTTGCCAATCCCTGGTCTAGTCCTTCCCATGCCCACCCCCCATAATATTCTTAAGAGGGTCTCTTCTCCAGTCTTCAGAGAGCAGCTGGGGGCACAAAAAGGCCCCCCTTTCCTTCCACTCTGCAGTTTCAATCTGAGGCACAGTACTGCGCCCACAGCTCAGAAACTGAAATCCCGCCGCAAAACGCGCCTCGAACAAGTGGAGCTCTGAAGACTGACTCAAAACCACCAAAATCATAAAGCGCAGGCACGAAGTGAAATGGAGGAAATCGTGGCCCTCTGCGTGCGTCTTGCGAGTATTATTACATGCGAGGGGCCCATTTCCTTTTCGCGCTTGCCCTCCGTGGCGAGTATTGCGAAACGCGGTGTTGCGCGCACGGTTTTGTACTGTAAAACTAATAAAAACAAATAAATATGGTGTTTATTTTGTGAATTTTTTTGGGGGGGGAGGAGGTGGGTGTAGCGGCTCACGCTGGTTTCTGGTCCAGAGCATTTCTCTCTCACAAACACACCAACACACACACACATCTTCGGCTGGGCTTCCTGTGGGTCTCCTGAGCTGAGGACTGGAGGCCTCAGGAAAGGCGGGAGGCAGAGGCCAGAGCGGGAAGGAGGAAGGAAGAGACCGCGCCAGCGACGCCATTACGCGCAGGCCTAGCCCCGGGCCGAGGCGCGCGAACCGTTGGGCCGCCCGAAGAAGGCCCTCCGGCTTCCCCGAAGCGCGTGAGGCGGGGGGGGGGAGCGGAAGAGGGTTTCAGGCCCGGAGTCGAGCCGGAGAAGAAGGCCCAGCCCAGCCCTCCCCGTCCCTTACCTTCGTGAGTCTTGGCGATCTTCGCCATTTTGTGTGGAGCTCGGGACAAACACAGCGAGCGAGATGGAAGGGGCCCGCCGAGCTCCGCCCACTCGTCGACGTCGACTTCCGCTATCTGGGACCGACAGGCCGGAGGGCGTGGGGAGGGAGGAAGGCGCGAGAGTCTTGCGCAAGCGCCGGAGCAGCGCGGCTGAGGCAAGCGGGGGTGGGGCGGTATACGCTGGCCGAGGAAACCATAGAGACGAGAACAAGAAGGCCCTCGGGCCTTGCTTCCGCCCAAGCGGCCCTCGAGTTTCGGCCTAGAGACGCGCAGGGTTCCTTGTGTACTGGAAAAGGCGCAGCTTCCGTTGTATTCGCAGACCCCCTGCGCGCGTTTAAAATATGTGTCATTAAGTTTCCACAAATTTTGCATAGCATTCCAACACATAATAAAACTTTTGCTTGTTTAATCGACTTCGTATCCCGTTCTTCTTGTTGTTTTTAAATTCCATCTCATTGCTGCACCTTATCCTTCACTCTTTTCTAGCGTAACCATAACACAAATAGCCTCTAGTTATTTCTGCTGCTCATAAGCTCTAAGTTCTGCTCGTGAATTAATCATGTTACAATATATTTTTTTTAAGTGCGAAAAGGGCTTCTAACCATGAAACAGTTATCATCAGGTTACCTTATTTTAGCATTTTTAAAACAGTAATTTTGCTGAATCCTTCCCCTTGCTTGTCCATTCTTCTTTGGTGGGAACTTCCTTCAACTTCTTCCATTTCTGCTCATAGAGAATCTCAGCTGAGCAGCGCTTGTGTTTAATATGGTTGCTCTCCTGTCTTGGTTTCAGTATGACTGATTAGCTGATTTGGGGGGGGGGGGAGTTGCTTTTAAATACTGTACTGAATTCAAAACTGCTGTAACCTGCCCTGTGAGCTGTAGGTGAAGGGCACTAAATAAATAAATAAAATAAAATAAAATTTGTATACCGCCCTTCATCTGAAGTTTATTATTATATGATAATAAATAATAATCTCAGAACCTTAAACATGGGCAGTTAGAGAAGTAAGCTCACTTGAAACATCTGTCTATTTTGCTTTTCTACTCCATGCAGTGAGGGTCTCTTGTACTCCAGCACATCCCTGTCTGGAGCGGGAGTTAATGTTTTTGTTTGTTACTATAGTACAGTACATTTTTGGTGTTTTTATATTGGAAATATTTTTATATTTTATATTGTAAACTACCCTGTGAACCTCAGATGAAGGGTGGGATTGTAATAATACAATACAATACAATACATATCTGCTTTTCTTCTGGGGGGACGCAGGGGTACACATACCCCTAAACATTTTGTGAATCTTTGTACTTTTGTCCATTTACTGTATGTATTTTTCCTGATTTGAACTATATAATGATGATTTTCTTGAGTCAAAAATGAGAGGACCCCTAAACATTTTTTCAAGAAAAAAAGCACTGTCATTAATATTTTTGTATAATATAATATAATTAATATAATTAATAATAATATAATATAATTATAATTATAATATAATATAATATAATATAATATAATATAATATAATATGTTTAGGGTGTCAGACTAGGACCTGAGAAACCAGAGTTCAAATCCCAACTCAGCTGTATAGGTCACTGGATGACATTGGGCCAGGCATTGCCTCTCAGCCTACCCTACCTTACAGGGTTGCTGCAAGATTAAATGAGGGGGAGAACCATGAATGCCACTTTGAGCTCTGGAGGAAGGAGGTGGGATATCAATGCAATAACTCATCATCATCATTTCCCGAGCTCCGTGATCCTGAGTGTCTCCTGCTCCCTGGCTGCCCTATGTGCTCACAATTGCCGCTCAGAACACCTGTGTGATGCCACCTCTCTTACTTCAAATTTCCTAATGGCCCTTCCATTAGGCAGCCACCCCCCCCCCAAGGCAACAGGTGCTGTGGGTGGGGTATGGGCTGGTGTTGGAAGTGAGAGCTGTGCTTGCCATGGAGCTAGTACTACACCCCTAGTTAACCTGCTACCGAGATGCGGTGTAGAACTCTTTCCCATCTCCGGTGCTGAAGTAACATTAAACTCCTGTACATGGATTGGAGTGGAGGGGTGGTTTTTGGTTTTTTTAAAATTGCATCTCTAGTTCCTTTGCCCTACTCAGCCTGCAACTAAGCCTAAGCATGTGTAACTGAAATAACTACATATTGCTTCCCTGTTTATCTGTGCTTCCATTTCCTCCCCTTTGTTGTTTCCCATTCTTAGACTGTAAGGTCCTCAGGGCAGGGACTTGTCCCCTTGAACTTTGTAAAGCACCAGAGAAACTGATGATTATATAGAATAGGTGCTTAAGATTTGTCATAAATCTGTATACATCAGCGCCTGCACACATCCAGAATATGCTGTAAAGATACACGGTTGTTGTGATCCTTGCTCCACACCTGCAATATGAGGATGACAACAATCTGAACTACAACCCTTCCATAAAGTGGGCAAAACTCCAATTTGCAATACAGTGGTACCTCAGGTTAAGTACTTAATTCATTCCAGAGGTCCTTACTTAACCTGAAACTGTTCTTAACCTGAAGCACAACTTTAGCCTATGGGGCCTCCTACTGCTGCTGCGCCACCGGAGCACGATTTCTGTTCTCATCCTAAAGCAAAGTTCTTAACCTGAAGCACTATTTCTGGGTTAGCAGAGTCTGTAACCTGAAACGTATGTAACCTGAAGCGTATGTAACCCGAGGTACGACTGTATAGGGGAAATAGTAGTTGACACAGGAAACATTTGGAAGGCAATAAAAGTCTTTGGAAGGCACCGATAAGTCTTGATTTATCTGCATATATCCTGCCTATGTGAATAACAAGAAGACAATACCAAAAGGAATACCGCTTGAGAAAGCAGTTGAAAATCCAACATCTACAGAAATTCAAGATGTATGTGCAGCAGTTGGACTTAATGTGTTTTTGGAGGAAAACAAAATGAATCTCAGGGAGTGGAACCGTCATGCACAGTACAGAGGAAGAGTGCTCATTCAGCTGAAGACAGAAGATGGTAAACCATGTCAACATCGGTTTCCAACACGTAAAGCCATGATACTAAGTGCAGCAGAAACAATTCCTAAACTAAAAAACAAGGACACAGAAAATGGGAAGCAGTGACCAAAGCCTACAGCAAGGAGAGAGAAGTAAAAAAAAGTAAGGGAAAGAAGAAGAAATGAATGTGGCTGGTACATGTGCAATGTATTAAAAATAGATGAAGGCGATTGTTGGCATCTGAACTAAAAGTTGGAGAAAAAACTGCATTTCTTGTTGCAGAAAGTATTGATCTGATGTGTAGAGATCTTTCCTATTCTACTTAATTCAAGAGGGTTCTGGAAGCTTGTCTGCGTGAAAGAAACAAGCAGAAGCTTCATGATGTTTGGGTTATTCCTTCAGAGAAGCTGAGTACAGCTGGCTTAAACTGGTTCTCTTATCTCTTCTGTCAAGGTCATGCTGACTCTAAAAATAGGACAGAAGCAGCTTGGGTTTCACTCTTTTCTATCTTTCTTTCCTTCTGGTGTGGTGTTATGAATATAGTGTTAAGGTTTAGTCTTGTTATAAGTTACTGTAAGTTTAAATTAAGTCTGCAGCAAATGGACTTCTTATGGACAGTGCCAATCCTGAATGTATTGGATTTGTGACCATTATGCTCATTTGTCTTCAGTAGCAGTAAAACTCTGCTGAATGAAATATAATTGCCTCTGGTCTATTTTTTGGGAATCCTGCAACTTGTTTAAGTTTTACTCTGCTAACTATACATTGGAATCTATTCTGGATCAATACTGAGTAGAATTTCAGTGACATGGAGGTCTTCAGCTTCCCCTTCTCTTGCACAAAACAATTATTATCCTCTTTAGCATTAATCAAGGAAGATTCATTGACGAGTCCAATGGGGCTGCCGCTACCAGAGTAGCATGCTTCTCACAGGAAGAAGAGGAAGGCCAATATCCACAGAACCACAGGTGAGAGAAGGAAAAGTGTGAGGTCCTGACTTATACACTGGAATCTGCTCTGGATCAATACTGAGTGGAATTCCATGACAGGTTATGGCCCAGAATGTTTTCTTTGCTGCTACCATTGCGGAGTGGCAGGCGAAGATGACAGATTACATGGAATTAGCCAAATTGACAGGAAGGACCAGGATGACCAGAGATTCCAGGACAATTGGGAGTAAATTTTTTGAGTATTTAAAAGAGAACTGTAAAAACTTAAAAACACTAGCAGGGTTGAAGTAACACCTACAATGCAAAATAGATAAGATGCGAGAATAAAATATGTGATAAAAATGTGACAAGGGATACCAACTGAAGGGAGGGAGGGAAGTCATGGCTCGGCAGAGCAAAAGGGTATACAGTGGTACCTCGGGTTAAGTACTTAATTCGTTCCTGAGGTCTGTTCTTAACCTGAAGCTGTTCTTAACCTGAAGCACCACTTTAGCTAATGGGGCCTCCCGCTGCCGCGGCACGATTTCTGTTCTCATCCTGAAACAAAGTTCTTAACCTGAGGTAATATTTCTGGGTTAGCAGAGTCTGTAACCTGAAGCGTATGTAACCCGAGGTACCACTGTATATTTTGATGGATGGATGTTGTTGAAAAAAGATTATGTAAGGAAAACAATAAAAATTTATATGCAAAAAAAGAAGAAGAATGTTTTCTTTGCTGTGCTGATGGGTTCCTGAGGCTGAGCAGAGTGCTGAGGAGGTCCGGCTGCGCGGTGCCAGAGTGTTTGCTGTGCAATGCAGGTATATGCAGATGTTCCCAACGGGGATCAAACCAGCAACCTTGGTGTTCCCATCGCCCTGCTCTAACCAACTCGTTTCTTCTTCCCTGCACCCACCCACATGGACTTTGTTGTTTGTTGTTGTTTAGTCGTGTCCGACTCTTCGTGGCCCCATGGACCAGAGCACGCCAGGCACTCCTGTCTTCCACTGCCTCCCGCAGTTTAGTCAAACTCATGCTGGTAGCTTCGAGAACACTATCCAACCATCTCGTCCTCTGTCGTCCCCTTCTCCTTGTGCCCTCCATCTTTCCCAGCATCAGGGTCTTTTCCAGGGAGTCTTCTCTTCTCATGAGGTGGCCAAAGTATTGGAGCCTCAGCTTCAGGATCTGTCCTTCCAGTGAGGACTCAGGGCTGATTTCCTTCAGAATGGATAGGTTTGATCTTCTTGCAGTCCATGGGACTCTCAAGAGTCTCCTCCAGCACCATAATTCAAAAGCATCTATTCTTCGGCGATCAGCCTTCTTTATGGTCCAGCTCTCACTTCCATACATCACTACTGGGAAAACCATAGCTTTTACTATACTGACCTTTGTTGGCAAGGTGAATTCTCTGCTTTTTAAGATGCTGTCTAGGTTTGTCATTGCTTTTCTCCCAAGAAGCAGGTGTCACCATCTGCAGTGATCATGGAGCCCAAGAAAGTAAAATCTCTCACTGCCTCCATTTCTTCTACTCCTATTTGCCAGGAGGTGATGGGCCCAGTGGACTACCACTCGGCTTTAATAGCAGGTCAGTCTCCGCCGGATTCACATCTGCAGCCGCGAGGAGAAACCTGCCAGCCGCTTCCACAACTGCCCGCCATGCGCTCTCCAAAAAGCGCGCTTCCCTGGGCTGGGCTAGGCGGGAGAGCGGCTCCATTGGCTGGGCCTTAGCCAAAGCGGGATTGTTGCTAGCAGAGGAAATGGACGGGTGAAGGCAGAAAGCTGCTGTCTCCGGAATGGAGAGGGTTCCTCTCCACGCTACTCGAGGCTAAGCGCCTGTGCTTGCAGCCGGCTGGGAAGGAATTGCATTGCAAAAGGGCTTCTGATCTCTCCTGCCGGCCTAAGATGTAAGGGAGTCGGGGATCTTAAAAGTAGGGCGCATAGAGGCTCCGTGGGTAGGGGTGGGGGACAGAGGACGAAAGGGGCTTTGCAGAAACATCAACCGATTCCGAGGATTTGGCACGAGTTGCAAACGGGCAGCTGCAGAATGGGTTCGTAATGTATACATGCATGCGCGTAACCTGATAACTTTTGCCTCGTGGCATCATCATCCCCCGAGTGTGGAAAGGTGACTGTCACGTAGGTGCTTACAAAGAAATGTGTTTGGATCCCCAATTTGTAAGCTCGCTTGGTTTCTGTGCTTGCCTTCCTTCGTGGCCAGGACGGATATCAAGCGCGCTGGTAGAGTGGGGTGATTTCTAGATTTTATATATCAAGGCTTTGGAGAGAAAAAGGCTCCATTCTCTCTCTTTTTCCCCGTCCAGATTGTTTCCGTAGTGCCATGAAAAGGTATCCAAGGGAGAGATTCACTTGATCAGGGAAATGCCAGGTGCTTATGGGTTGTTTCTTTAAAAAACAAATACTATAAGAGAAGCAATACAGTACTAGAAAAGACTGCCTCTAAGCTACTACTACAAGCCTGGCCAGAGCTCGAGTTTTTCAGTTGTCACTGAACACAGCAATCAACCTCTTTTTCTTTCTTTGTAACAGCAACGCTTAAGGGGATCCTGAGGTTTGGGAAAGTGTTTTTTTAGCTAATTTAAAGCAAAAAAGATTATTAAAGCAGCTGAATGAACACATGGTATGTAGACTGGCAGCCATAAAAGAAAAACAGATTGGTGCAGGTCAAGAGGAGTGGAACCGCTGGCACGGAGGGAATCATTGCTTGAAACTTTCCTACCTCTGGTAGGGAGGTTCCACTGCAACATTTTGTTGCAGGTCCCATTTAATCATATTTGTATTTATTTATGTATCTTCTGAAGCACCACCATGACTGCACATTGGGAATGAGGCTCTAGATCAGGTATCCCCAAACTTGGCCCTCCAGCTGTTGTGGGACTACAACTCCCATCATCCCTAGCTAACAGGACCAGTGGTCAGGGATGATGGGAATTGTAGTCCCAAAACAGCTGGAGGGCTGCGTTTGGGGATGCCTGCCCTAGATTCCTCTTTCTGGTTGTGCAGTAGGTCTCTACATGAATAATGCTGTGCCTTGTTTCGTTTCTAAAACTGTAGCATCTACTGCTAGTTGCTCCATTCATAGCAGGTTAATGCTATGAATCTCACTCTTTTACTTCAGGGAAGGGCTTGTGGCTCTATGATATAACATCTAGCTTAGATGCAGAGGGTCTCTGGCTCAATCTCTGGCTTATAGGAGCCAAACTCGTAGGGGCTGAGGTCTCTTTGCCCCCCATAAAATAATTTAGGGGGCCAGGCCCCCCAAGCTGATAAGCATTGCCATTCAAATGGGGGGTGCCGTGTCATGTGATCTATTATGTGGGGTGGGGCTTACCTGCCCCCCTTCCCCAATATTTTGTTCAAGTTGGCACCCCTGCTCTGGCTGCATCTATGTTTTTGTCGGAAGTCATTTGTATTCCCCTTATATGGGAGGAATAAGACCAACGATTTGACAAAGGCCATTCGGTGGTCCATGGCTAAGTGGGAATTGAATACTCTTCGGGTCTCGCCCAGCTGCCTGCTGCTAGAACAAACTTTGATCAGCTCGTTCACAGCAACACATTGTTTCCTTCCTATGTTTAATCAATGGTGATTAGCTTTCACGAACTTTGCAGTTGAGATACTACATGGATAAATATTGTTCTGGGTTGGGGGGGGGAGGAATTCAGACCAGTGGGAAAATACAGGCTAAGCTTCCTTTCCAAGCCAGGGCCTCACCTGGGATAGAGGCACATGGCCAAAGGCGTTGATGGCCCATCTAAGAGGAATCTTGAGCAGACAGAGGTTGCCAAGGTGATGGGGTGGTGAGAGAGGTGACAGGAAAAGAGTGTTTTTATCAAGGTGTGCTGGGAAGGAGAAGTGGGGGAGACTGAGCTCCATCTTGGGCAGGTTGGCTGAAGGCTGGCTGGGAATCCAGTGCTGCACTGCTGTGGGCAACAAGTCCTGCTGGAGATGACCGTAGTGTAAGATCTAGACGCCCTCCATCCAAATTCAGGTGTAAATATGTGAATAAATCATATTTCTTAAAGCTACAACTGTCTCCACCTCATCTTCAATTCTCCAAATGAGCACAGACCCTGGGTGAGCGCCTGGAATACCCCTGGGATCTTGGTACCACTTGGCAGAGAGTGGGGATGGCACCTAATAATAATAATAATAATATAATTAATAATAATAATAATAATAATAATAATAATAATAATAATTTATTATTCATACCCCGCCCATCTGGCTGGGTTTCCCCAGCCACTCTGGGCGGCTTCCAACAAAACACTAAAGTACAATAACCTATTAAACATTAGAAGCTTCCCTAAACAGGGCTGCCTTCAGATGTATTCTAAAAGTTTGATAGTTATTTTTCTCTTTGACATCTGGTGGGGGGGCGTTCCACAGGGTGGGTGCCACTACCGAGAAGGCCCTCTGCCTGGTTCCCTGTAACTTGGCTTCTCACAGCGAGGGAACCGCCAGAAGGCCCTCGGCGCTGGACCTCAGAGTCCGGGCAGAACGATGGAGGTGGAGATGCTCCTTCAGAATTCAGAACTTGGCAGTCATTACTTGACTGCTTTAGGAAAACAAATCTACCACCTTTGTTAGTGGGAATGTTATAGCACAAGCCAATCTTTACTGTGCGGTGTGTTTTTTTCACAAGGGCAAAATAAACTTGGTTTAAAACTTCATTTAAAAAAATATTTTCTGGTTTGTTTTCAGAGAGAAAACAGTGCTTTGTTTACAAAGAGTGCTGGTGAGCATGCTACCGTGATGGCTCACAAGCAGACTGGAAAGTGGGAAAAGTACGGTAAAAGGTATTGCAGAGACTGGGAAAGAGAAGCTGGATTAAAAGACTGGGTTCGGAGGGGACTTCCGGGTTGGCGCCATCGCCGAATGGCGGACTCCCTCCGAGCTCCGGAGGGAGTCTGCTCGGCAGGGGCTGGGTCCTACCGCACCGGCGATGCGGGGACCCTTAAAAACCACGGCCACGAGGGTCGTGGACATGGAGACTCGGCTGGCACCGCTAGCGCCCTCCCGACTCGTGAAGGAGCCTTTTTAAAGGCTAAGGATCGGGTGCCGGGGAGAAGCGTGGTGCTTTGAGTCCTCTGCTATCCCTGCCGAGCGCAGCCGCATGCCATCCGGCGGAGAGCGCTGACTTCTTCTATTGAAAATTCGGATTTTTAGACAACAACCCGTGAGTAATTTGGAAACTGGGTTTAAAAGGAGGAAAAAAAGAATTTCTTTTTGAATTGGATACGAGCGGGGGGGGATCCAAAAAGGAAGTCAGTCCCCCCCCCTATTGTAAACCCTTCAAGACAAGGACGGGGCAACCAAGGTCCAAAAAGATTTGTATTGCTGATAAAAACTAAGAATTTCACGATGGGGAATTATAAGAACTGTGCTGGAGGATGAACTGAGGGAGAAGAAACGTAACCCCCCCCCCCTGGGAACCGGGGTGATTGAAGAGAGAGCCTGGTGAAAAGAGTCGGAGATTTTGACAGCTGTCAAAGTAGCTGTCAAAGTCGGAAAGCAGAGAGGATTTTATTATGAGAACTTTGCTGGCTAAATTTGTTACAATTTGCTACAATTTGTTAAAACTTGGATACAAAATGGCGAAAATATGGATAACAATCGGACTTTTGGACTAGAGAAGACAAAGTTATAACAATCCCCCTAGAGGAGTTTCGGGACATTACAAAGATGGTCGTAAGTGAAAAAAACACCTTTGGAATTTTACAGGACTGGTTATCTTCTGGGAAAGCTGCGAAACGGAAACAATATTTTGTCTACAGGGTGTTCAGCTAAAGGAGACAATAGAATTTTCTATTGAAGAAAGGAAGGGACTGAACGCAAGTTTTTGTTCCTGAATAATAATAATCCCTGCAGACTTACTAAGCTTCTGAATTAGAACGTTTCAGCAGCGGAACAAGAGGAAACTGGACTACAATTTGGAAAGAACAATGGGGGGAGTTTTATTACAGATCTGAAGTTAAGTGTTCTAAAAATGTTTATGAAAGGGGAAAAAAAAAAAAAAAGAAAAGAAACAACCAGCAAGGAGTCGGGGGAAATAGGTGATTTATGGATTGTAAGAATCCCAGGCGGATAACATGGTTTGGTGGTCAGGGGGAAATTAAACCGGGGACAGGGGGGGAGAACTATAATCCAAAGGCTTGTTAACTTCTTTTTTTGAACTAGCTTTGTCTTATCTATTATACTCTTTATTTCTTATTTCTGATACTTTTATTATGTGGGGAGTTTTTATTATTAAAAAAAGGGAAATTGTGGAATGAAAATGGGGTGGGCCTTGGGAAAGAAATTTTTTGTGTTTTATTAAGGGTATTGATGTGGAGTGCAGAAATTTTAAATTCGAATAATGGTTTAACAAATTAAGTTTTTAATTAGAACTGAGAGCTTGTGGAGCCAACAATGTGAAAAAGGAATATGGTAGGGGTGGGGGAAGGGGGGAGTCCCAGAAAGCGGATATATGAAAATAAGGATATATGAAAATATGTAAATTCTTGCTTTCTGTATTTTCTTTTTTTTGAAAATTTTAATAAATATTATTTAAAAAAAAATAAAAAAAAAAAATAAAAGACTGGGTTCGGAGGGTACCAGGAGATGAGTCAAAAGCCGCATGCAGATACTGCATGTGTGAAATCAGAGCTCACCACAGTGATCTTGTGTCACACAGTAAAACTAAGAAGCATAAGAAGCATGTTGCGTTGCTCTCACAGCCTTCAATGAATGTGGATAAACACTCCTATGAGTTTGAAAAGTGGCAACTTGAAAAAGAAATGTCATTTGGAGCCAAACTGGACACGTTCGATGAATTCAAGCATATGGAAATGAATGATTCCATAAATGTGTGTGCTCTGAAATTAGCCACACACATAGCTTGCCATATGAGCATTTTTACTGTTGATCACCTGGGATGTATTATTGGTGGAATGGCCGAGAAAGACATAAGCCTACATAGGACAAAGTGCTCTACAATTATAAGAGATATCATAGGTCCTACAGTCCACAAAGAGCTGCTTCGGGATATCGGCAACGGACACTACTCCTTGATCATTGACAAAAGTTCTGACGCATCTTTGCAGAAGCAACTTTGCTTGATGGTGCGATACTTCAGCGACAAGCTGAAATACATTGTATCCTCCTTTGTAGGGTTAATTACTTTCAGTGACACTGATCTAATCACAGAGGCCCTCTTATCATTCCTAAATGAAAATAAGCTCAACATACAGAAGTGTGTTGGGATCGGTGCCGATGGGCTCAGCGCAAGTATATGTGGTCATAAAAATTCGCTGCTCAAAAAGTTTTATGAACTCAATCCTTGCGGTGTTTTTATTAAGTGCACATGCCACTCCATTTATCTGTGCTTATCGAGAGCTATCGATGTGCTTCCCCTGAACCTAGAATATATGGTTGCGCAGACCTACTTGTGGTTTTCTCAAAGCACGTTTCACCAGAAACGGTACGCTGAACTGTATGCTGCAATCAACGTTGAAGAGGTTGCCCTGAAGGTGCTGCAAGTTACCGACACGTGATGGCTGTCTATGAGCCCCTGCATTAATAGAATACTTAGCCTGTATGATACTCTGAAGTTGCATTTTCAGTCTGTAAAAGACACTGAAAAGGACTACAGTGCTGAACTGCTCTATCAAATGTACTCTGAGCCTCTTAACAGACTTTACCTGGTTTTTCTGCAGCCTCTTGTCCAGGAAGCAAACAGGCTCAGTAAGTTACCGTATTTTTCGCTCTATAACACGCACCCGACCATAACACGCACATAGTTTTTAGAGGAGGAAAATCCGCAGGCATGCCACCCCTAGGCATTCCCTCCATAACACGCACAGACATTTCCCCTTACTTTCTAGGAGGAAAAAAGTGAGTGTTATGGTGCAAAAAATACGGTATTTCTTTTGGAAACTGCTAATCCAGTTAAACTGATTACTGAGTTAGTGATGTTCTACAAGACTCTGTTACAGAGAGTCGTGAAGCCTTTTGCCTTTCCAACATGGTCATCCATAATGAACTATGACATTAGAAGCAAGCGAAACTACCTGTCCCTCTCCGAAGTTAATCTTGGGCAACTGTTCCTTTCGGAATTATCAGAAGCCAAAATCTCTTGCCAAATTAGGGACGCCATTCAAACGACGTGTCGGGATTGTGTTTTTGAGCTTGCAAACCAAATAAAGCTTCGCCTGCCCCCAAATGTGGATCATCTTGAATCGCTCACCGCTCTAAATCCTTCAGTTGTTCTGAGTCCCCTAAGACCTGCATTTTCAGCTTGGTCGTTTTTGTCATTATACAGAGGGGATCACTTGCAATTGGAGCAACAGTGGAGGAATCTGGATACAGTTTCTTGGACGAACACAGAAGATAGCCAGATAGAACAGTTCTGGGTAGAGGTTGTAAAACATGCAGATGAGGTGGGAGATAAAGATTTTGTTGAGCTAGGATTATTTGCCCTTGCACTTCTCACTCTGCCCTTCAGCAGTGCAGCCGTGGAGTGTACAGTTTCACAAATGAATCTGATAAAGCACAAGCTGAAGAACAGGCCGCAGGACAGCCTGTTAGAAAATATTCTAAGGATCAGAGCTTACATGCACAGAAATAAGATTTGCTGCAACCAGTTTCAGCCATCCAAAGAGATGATTTCTTTGTTCAGTAGTGAATTTTATGCTGTTGCTAATAGCAAGGATGCTATAGAAGGCTACGATGATATTTTTTGAAGAAGAAAAAGTCAAGATTTTAAAAATTGCATTCTTATAAGAACATTGAGTGACTTGCAGTTATACTATTTGCCTTTCTGACATTCTCTTACTAATGAATTCACTGTTTTTAGTGTCATTTCCACTGGTTTTTCAATTCTGTGTATTATCTGAAACATGCTGCCTTTTACTGCAGAAGTAAGATACCATTGATAAAATATGTAGTTTTGAATATGCCTTGTATTTTGCCTCTGCTGCAGGCTTCCAGGTGCTCACAGCTAGTGAGACTGCGAGAGATCTCAAGTTCTTAAAATCTGTTACTTCATGTTACTCTCTTCTGTCATTTAAAAACGGTTCTGCGTTCTTAAAAATAGCTTAAAATCAGACTATACTACCTGGCGACAATATTTATTGTGCAGTCCTGCATGTAAAAATGCTGAAGCAGGGACTGGAATTTATAGAGCTGCCGAGATTCATGTAGAAGGCTTGAGTCAGCTCAGTGAAATCTACTCTTCCTTTCCCTTTAATCAGCTGACTGTCACACCATATCACATACCGCTTTTGAAACACCTTTCAGTTTCAAAAGCAGTTTGGTTTTGTTGGGTGTCTGAGAACACAGAACTAGGTTTACATTTCTTTACATCCTAGCCAACATGTTTGCATCATCTACTGTTGAGAACTAAAATAGGAAAACCAATTCTCTGATGAGAAACAAACCCTGAAATTAGTATATTAAACTTAGTTTGCTTAAGTTTGCTTAATTTACTCCTCTGAAGTCAGTAGGATATTTTAATAAAAATATTGATAAGTGACTCCAAAGTTGTATCGAGCAAGGATTTAATGGTAGCTCAGTGTGAATTTAGTAAAGTTTTAAATTTGCTTTCGGAATAATACTGTTCTTTCAGAATACAGTAACCTAACAGTAAACATTGGCAATGGGCAGGATTGGAAGCGGGCATCAACTTCAGTTTAGTGCAAACATCAAATCTTCAGGTGTCTATTTCTAGACAACAGTGCATGGAGTTTTTAAGTTTTACAACAATTATACCAAGGCCTTAAAAGTCAACGTGTTTTGGTACTTGTGTCAGATTTAATCACCAATAATAATCTTCTGGCAACACACAAATTAAAACCCATACCAAAATGAGCTGCTTATTGCATGAATATTTGACAAATAGCAGGAACTGAGCAGTGAATGCATAAATGATTAGAAGAAAATGGAGTCAACTTGTAGCTTGACTTTTTAAAATACGTAAACATACTGATTACAAGCTTCTTATGTAATTGTTAGACTGCTAGCTTTAAATGCAAACCAAAGCTTCCTTACCTAGACCTAAGTTTTCTGGAGAGCTTTTGAATGAACTTTTCTAAAATCTGGATATAAATGGCAAAACAAAATGTATCTGTATGACAAGATAAATTATTAGGTTTAGAATTCAAATTTGCAAGAGGCTTTTGAAAAAGATATATAGCTTTTGGTTATATTTGCATTATTATTAGCATGTATTTCATTCATTCCTTGGGAGTGTGGTGTGTTAAGACAGACGATGACAGATATAAACATTCTCTGCTGACATTTAAAAAAAATCCTCATGAAAACTGCAGCTCTACTTCACACTAAAAGGATAATGATTAATACATAGAGTGGGAAAATACATCTGTGTCCATTAACATTACAGTTTTAGGAACTGACATTTTTTATTGACTCATCTAAATATATATGTATATATATATTTAGCAATATACAGTTGTGAAAGCAGTCTAAAAATAAAAAGCGACATTCAATGCTTTTAAAATTCAGAGCAGGCCCATTTAAATCAATAAGACTTTATTTCAGTAGGTACATTATGTGTATGAGTTAGTTGACTTACCACCCAAAAGGATCTTAACTGTATTCTAGATATTTGAACAAATGTTTGTTGTTTATATAAATAATTATTTTTATAATAAACATATACATTGTTTTGAATGTAGTCCCTTCTGATGTTTGCCAGGGAAGGGGGGACAGCTAAATATACTAATCCCAGAAATTTGCAGAATTTGGTTCTAATGCCTGTTGATGATAATATATTCCCCAAGGGGGTGGAAATCATACAGGACTGCATCCCCCACTTTCCTAAGTGCTCCTGCTTGTGAAATAAGAATCTAATTAATGCAGTGCCTAATTTAGCCACTCTCATTTCTAAACATAGAACAGATATCTGGAAGATTAGCCTCTGCCTGGCGGAAACTTTTTGAAACGGATGTTGCAGAACTCTTCCTTTAAAAATGGTAAATGCTCTTTCCTTTGCTTAGGGTGGGAGATTTGCCAGTCCTGAATTACCTGAAGGTCAACTGGAGTCAGGATTTCTCCTTGAAACTTAGAAAAGCAGATCCAGCAGGCTGAAGTTTTCACCATAATGGCTTAATTCTGCCTAAGGCTATTGAAACAGACTTACACCCATCTCATCGAGTTTCATTATTTACAGTGTGATGTTAATTATTCTATTAGTTCTATAGTATAGCCCCATCCTGATTTTGTTTCCCTTCAGCAAAGTATGTTGAGGCAAGAAATGTGACTGAATCAGACTTTGCTTGGGGGATGAAGAGTGTGATCCTGAACAGCAGATAATTCATTTAGAATCCTCTGTGCCTGAAACAGGCAGGGTTGAGTAGTTACCGCATTCCTACTGCCTTCGATATAATAGGTCTTGTTACAAGACTTTTAAGGTCTTTTATATATATATATATAATAGATGTTCACAAATGTACCAAGCAAATACATACAAATATGTAAACCACATGTCTGAAACCCACAGAAAAGTCCTGAAACCATTTTCTATCTCCCCAAAAGAACCTCAAATATTTCTCTGCAAGGTCAAAGGAAATAGGAAATCTCCCCATTGTCTCTCACAAATCCTGTCTTAAGGACACATTTAAGATATGAATAGGGCGTGCTTGGAGCTACAGGGTGGGCAATTTCAAAGTCTATATAAGGGCTTGCACACCTTTGTCCTGGGTCGTCCTCTCTCCTGCTTGTGGGGGGAGCACCCTGTTGCAACAGCTTTAGTAAAGATCAGACTTATAGCCACATTGCTGGTCTGGTCTATGTTCATTTTTCGACCGGTTTGAGCCTTAAAAGGTACACTCTCTCCGAAGGTCCAGTCTTCCTCAAGAAGCTGAACCACTTGAAGGGACCCCATTTTTTATTCTTCTTTCATTAACATATTGTTAAGTAAGACCTTGGGCTTTTAAGTTACCAGTTTTAGAGGAAGATAGGAGTTAAGAGGAAATTGTAAGAGTAAAAAGCTGTTTCTTCTATTCCCCATTCTTGGACTGCCATTCTTCTTGTCATGTGCAGAACATTTGATAAGCCCGCAACTTATGTGCATTTAGTTTCTGCACACTGAGCTTTACATGCTTGGCAAACTTTTGAAAAAATAAATACGGGGCAGAAAAGGAACAGGCATACGGGGGGGAAAGACTTTGAACCCTATATGTGCTTTTGGCTTTAGATGTGATCCCTAGAACATAACTCGCACTTACATTGCGGGTTTACTGTATGTGCAAACCACCCAGCGGTCTTCAGATGAAGGGCAGTACAGTGTACAAATTTAATAAATAATTTTATTTATTTGTTTTTGCATTTTTCACATTTTCAGTAGGACCAGCTTCACTCGCTGACAGTTGTAGTTGTAGGCCAGCCAGCCATCGTGGCGCAGGATCAGAACTCGGGTCCCTGGGCTCTGCAAGCAGAGGGCATATGGGGATGGGGGGTGGTGCTGGGCAGGGGTCAGGAGCCATTTCCCTGGGCAGGAGAGATGCAGCTGTTTGGGGGTCCTGGCTGTGATGGAACTGGGAGGGAACACGCATGACTGGGGGTGCAGATGCCAGCACTTACCTTTGCTGGTGACGGCCAACTGTTCCCTGAGGAGGTTTCGGGTGGGGGGGACCCAGGACATAGGAGGATGGGAGGGGGAGGTTTTTAAGCAGAGCTTGGTTGGCCACCTGTCCTGCATTGCAGGGGTTGGACTAGATGACCCTCAGGGTCCCTTCCACCTCTGTGGATTCTGTGATTCTATGAAACGGCTTGCTTTACTCCTCTGAAAAGGCAAAATGTGGCTGCCCCTGCCAAACACACACATTGTTAGGTTTGGCAGGAACCAAGGCCTGGGTTCAACACACACATACCCCACCCAGGCAAATGTCTAGTCCAGGCATCCCCAAACTCGGCCCTCCAGATGTTTCGGGACTACAATTCCCATCATCCCTGACCACTGGTCATGTTAGCTAGGGATGATGGGAGTTGTAGTCCCAAAACATCTGGCGTGCCGAGTTTGGGGGTGCCTGGTCTAGTCCATACTCTCCCAGCTTTTCTCTCCGATGTAAATAGAGACGTCCTGTTCCATTATACGTATAATTATATTCGGCCCAACTGATTGGGTTGCCCCATCCACAGTGGGCGGCTTCCAACATACACGAAAACATAATAAAACATTAAACATTTTTTAAAAAAGTTTTCCTATACAGTGGTACCTCAGGTTACAGACACTTCAGGTTACAGACTCCGCTAACCTAGAAATAGTACCTTGGGTTAAGAACTTTGCTTCAGCATGAGAACAGAAATCACGTGGTGGCCGCAGGAGGCCCCATTAGCTAAAATGGTGTTTCAGGTTAAGAACAGTTTCAGGTTAAGAACGGACCTCCAAAATGAATTAAGTTCTTAACCAGAGGTCCCACTGTACAGGGCTGCCTTCAGATGACTTCTAAAGGCTATATAGTGACTTATCTCCTTGGCTGGGGCAGGGGATCGCATAACTCCATACACTCCAACATTTCTCTGATCAAAATAGAGACGTCCTAAGGAAAAGCGGAACAAATCAGAAACCGGGACAACTTCTCTAATTCCAGGACTGTCCCTGGAAAATAGGGACATTTGGAAGTTGGGAGGGTTTACTAGTTTATTGATTGGGGGCCAAGAGATGCCATGAGCAGTGCCTGAATCTGAAACTTCAGATTGTTGTGTTGGGAAAACTGAGAGCAAGGACAAGCCATACAACTTGAATATGAACTTTTGCCTGTTTATTTATGGGAGAGGGGAGATAGATAATATCTCCATTTCCCGTTTGTGTGTGTGTGTGTCTCTTATGTGTACATGTTTATTTTATCTCTCCACCCCTGTAAGGGGACGGTTAAATATACCGTACATAATATATAATATATTTAAAAACATATATATATATATATATATATAATATGTTATTATATTTTATATAATATATAAGAAAGAGAGAGGACATTTTTGGCAGAGGGAGGGAAAAGAGCTCCGACGTCTTCCCACACCCAACTATGACTGGCGGGTTCGCGCGGCGCCGCGGAACAACAGAGCGAAGTGACAGGCACCCCCGCCAACCAATCGGCTGCTAATTTTAACTTTCCACGGGCTTAAAAGGCCCTTATGTAACCCAAGCGCCCGCCCGTCTGCAAAGGCCTTGTGACCGCGCGCGGCCCCGCGAACCTGTCGACGGCCTTGCGCGAGCTCGGCAAATCACGTGCCTTGGGGAGGCGGGGGTGGGAGGAAGAGGGTGGGCGGGGTGAGGCGTCCGCGAAGGAGAGGGGCGCGTCAAGACAGGGGAGGGGGGAGGGCAGCGCGTGGCGAGCGCTCCGCTGACTGGCTGAGAGCTGGGGGGCACTCGGGGCCGATTGGGCCGGCCGACGAGCGGGGCGGGGCAAGAGGCGGGGCCCAGGAGTTGACAAGCCGCCGGGAGGGCGGGTGTCTCCGGAGTGGAGGAAGGGTTGGGATGGGGGCCGTGAGGGAGACCTAAGTGGCGGCGGCGGAGGGTCGACTATGGCGCGGAGCGGCCGGGCCGTTGGGAAGGCGCTCGCCGCGCGGCTGGCCTTGACTCCGCGGAGAGCCGCTCTCAGGTATGAAAGGCGGGGTCGTGAGAAGCTCCGCCCACCGCTCTCTGAGGTGGGGGAGAAATAGCTTCCTCAGACCCAGAAAAGGCCGGCTGTGGGGAGGCGAGGGGTGCGAGGAGCTTCACCCTTCGCAGCCCGACCTCTCCGGGGAGCTTTTTCAGGCAGGCGAGGGAGGTCACCTCACCCCACCCCCGGCTCTGAGGGTGGCTCCCTGCCCTTGTTAGGCTTGCTCTGGTTTCCCCTTTCTCCGCCTCTTCTTCCCTCAGCGTGACAGGCAGAAGTTCAACAGGTGGCGTTCGCGCTTGCTTTCACGCTCTGTGCTGTGGGGAGGAGTGGAAAGGGGCCAAGGCTTGGGTACCTGGAGAATTGGGTTCGCTCCACCTCCTCCTCCTCCTGTTGTTGTTGTTTAGTCGTTTAGTCGTGTCTGACTCTTCGTGACCCCCTGGACCAGAGCACGTCAGGCACTCCTGTCTTCCACTGCCTCCCGCAGTTTGGTCAAAGTCATGCTGGTAGCTTCGAGAACACTATCCAACCATCTCGCCCTCTTTCGTCCCCTTTTTCTTGTGCCCTCCATCTTTCCCAACATCAGGGTCTTTTCCAGGGAGTCTTCTCTTCCCATGAGGTGGCCAAAGTATTGGAGCCTCAGCTTCAGGATCTGTCCTTCCAGTGAGCACTCAGGGCTGATTTCCTGCAGAATGGAGAGGTTTGATCTTCTTGCAGTCCATGGGACTCTCAAGAGTCTCCTCCAGCACCAGAATTCAAAAGCATCAATTCTTCGGCGCTCAGCCTTCTTTATGGTCCAGCTCTCACTTCCATACATCACTACTGGGAAAACCATAGCTTTAACTATACGGACCTTTGTTGGCAAGGTGATGTCTCTGCTTTTTAAGAGGCTGTCTAACTTGGTCCTCTGCCATGGAAGACAAAGCACAGGACAAAGCTGGTCGCAACAAAACAAAATGAAACAAAAAGCCCAGAGAACCAAGATGAGTTGTAGGAAGTCAGCTTTAATTTGCTCTACGAAATGAAGGGAGCGAAGTGGAATTATTTCGCTTAAAAGAGCCCCACACCTGTTAAACATCTATATATTATATGGAATTAAATGTGCATTGTTGTTGTAACTACTCATATTAAGGGGCAGGGGGATGTAATAGTGAAATACTTTCACTATGAGACTCTCTTGTCTACCCGCCTGGAGTTCATTAACATTAGGAGACAATTCTCGGAAACGCTTTGCCTGTTACGCTTGTCTGGAGTGTTTCTGTGGCATCTTGTTTGCAAAACGCTGCTGACTGCAAGAAAAGGATATGTTGTCCTATGGCTTTTATTTACAGTGCAGTCCTATGGAAGTAAGTCCCATTGAGCTTGAGAAGACTTACTCCAGGGTAAGCAAATACAGGATTGCAGCCTCCCATCATTAATGTTTTTCTTCGACTTCCCCATTAGTATCCAAAGCCGCTAACAAAAAACATTGTTGTGTAAAGAAACAATACAATGCATGCACTGTAAACTGAGCCCTTTTGCCTTTCAGAGGTGAAAGGATAGTCTTTTCCTCCTGCAAAGACCCTTTGCTCTTTGGTACCTGTCATCTGAGCTTGGATGGTGAACATCAGAGATTGTTCATCGTCTTAGCACATTTTTGCTCACTTTCGCCTGCCTTTATTCCTTTCCAACTCCCAGACTCCACTAAGAGCCTAATGCCTTTGCACTGCTATGAGCTGCCATGTCCTGCATGATTGTACAGCCCTTGGCCCTTTCCACCCTTTGGATGTTCCAAATCCCTGGGTTTTTTGGCAAGGGTAAAATGTAACTACTGATAGCAGAGACCCTGCCCGTTTCCATGCCCCACATAAGATATTCAACTTGGGAAATAGATTCTTGATGTCTTTATAATAGAACCAATGATGTGGGTTGGTTTTTTGCTTGTTGTTGTGTTTTTGAGAATTGTATTCTGCAAATTAGAGTAACTTTTCCTATGAAAATTTTCTGGTGCAAAGCACCCTATGCAAAACAAAATAAAAAATTTCCTTCCAGTAGCACCTTTGAGACAAACTACAGTGGTACCCCGCAAGACGAATGCCTCGCAAGACGGAAAACCCGCAAAACGAAAGGGTTTTCTGTTTTGGAGGCGCTTCGCAAGACGAATTTCCCTATGGGCTTGCTTCGCAAGACGAAAGCCCATAGGGAAATCTCTGGGGACCTCTTTTAAATGCTGTGGTGGGGAGCAAAGCCTTTCCCCCCCTCCGGCCTTCAGAAGAGGTCCAGGAAGGCCGGCGGGGGCCGAAAGGCTTTGCTCCCCACCGCCAGCATTTTAAAAGCAGTCCGGCATAGCAGGGAAGAGCTTCCCGCTATCGCGGACGGCTTTTGAAGGCAGGCGGGGGGAGCAAAGTCTTCCCCCCCCCCGCCCGCCTTCAGAAGAGGTCCTGGACCTCTTCTGAAGGCCGGCGGGGGGCAAAAGTCTTTGCTCCCCCCGCCTGCCTTCCCGGGGCAGCGGAGACTTCTCTGCTGTCCCGGGCGATCTTAAAATGCTGGCGGGCGGCAGCGAAGCTTTCGCTGCCACCCACCAGCATTTTAAAATCGCCCCGGGACAGCGGGGGCTTTTAAAATGCTGGCGGTCGGCAGCAAAGCCCTCCTGTCCCCGGAGCTTGCGGGGCGGGAGGTGGGGAGAAGGGCTTTTCTTCCCACCCCCAGCCTTCAGAACAGCCTTCTGAAGGCTGGGGGTGGGAAGAAAAGCCCTTGTCCCCCCCCCCCCCCAGCCTTCAGAAGAGGTCGGGGGACAGACTGTCCCCGGACCTGGTCTGAAGGCGGTTTCCCTAGGAACGCATTAATTGATTTTCAATGCATTCCTATGGGAAACCGTGCATCGCAAGACGAAAAACTCGCAAGAAGAAAAAACTTGCGGAACGAATTAATTTCGTCTTGCGAGGCACCACTGTATGTTTGTTATTGGTATGAGCTTTCGTGTGCATGCACACTTCTTCAGGTACCACATGAAAGCTCGTACCAATAACAAACTTAGTTGGTCTCTAAGGTACTACTGGAAGGAAAAAAATTATTTTGTTTTGACTACGGCAGACCAACACGGCTACCTACCTGTAACACCCTATGCAAATTAGGGTAAAGTTGCATTGAATTATATGCATCAGAAAATTTTCTGATGCCCTTGAGTGAACTAATTTAGCATGTTTGTTGTACTTAGTAAAGAAAGTTAAAAACCCTGCAGCTACTAAAATTGCCTAATAATTACTTGTAACTAGCATCCATTTATTGTTGCTAACAAAATGATGAAATATTCCCCCCACTGGAAATTACCCACCCTGCATCACTAGCCAGAACCCACCTCCCCAATTAATCATTGCATCTGTCAAATAATAACTGTCAATTAATCGTTGTATCTTCTAACTTGGTGTTGTTCAACCTTGGGGTTCCCAGGTGTTGTTGGACTACAACTCTCAGCATTCCTGATTGGGCATGTTGAGATTTGGAGTCTAGTAACATCTGGTTGATACTGACAATCTCTCTAACTGCAAGGTTTTTATTCTATGGTCTGCTGATTAAATGGAAAATACTGTATTTTTCGCACCATAACACTCACTTTTTTCCTCTTAGAAAGTAAGGGGAAATGTCTGTGCGTGTTATGGAGCGAATGCCTACGGATGGCAGGGGGATCTGCTGCAGTCGTGAGCAGAGGATCCATGGTTCCCCTTCCTTCCCTCCTCCGTAGCTCGCTTTGAAACAGCAAAGCGGGAGAAGAGCCGCTGAATGGGGAGGAGAGAGGGACAGAGAGCCTGCTTGCTTTAAAGGAGCAAAGCAGGAGAGGAGAGGAGCCGCTTACATGAGTCCGGAGCTATTTTTTTCAGCGAGCCAGGGAGGAGGGAGAGAACAGCTCGCTAAATAGCAGCAAAGTTTTTCGCAAGCAGGCTCTCTGTCCCTTCTCCTCCCCACTCAGCTGGCTAAATGGTAGCAAAGTTTTTCAGCAAGCCGGGGAGGAGGGAGAGAACAGCTCGCTAAATAGCAGCAAAATTTTTCGCAAGCAGGCTCTCTGTTCCTCTCTCCTCCCCACTCAGCTGGCTAAATAGCAGCAAAGTTTTTCAGCGAGCCGGGGAGGAGGGAGAGAAGCAGAGCCTTTAAAGGAGCAAAGCGGGAGAGGAGAGGAGCCTTCTCCCCTTATACCCCTCTTCTGCATTATTAACAGCATCCTTCTCCACCCACCCCACACGTGTTCCTTGTCCCTTGAGTGCTTTTCCTTCCCTCCCCACTTAAAACGTGGTTACAAAGCACGGATCCACATGGATCCTCAGGATTTTTGCACTGGGTCACCCCAAATTCACCATCAGATCACATAGCATGTCCATGGCTACAGCTTGCACCAAAAAAAGCACGCACCCACTGTTGCCTGGGGCCGCAGTGGTGCAAAAACATGGTTACAAAGCATGGATCCACATGGATCCTCAGGATTTTTGCATTGGGCTACCCCAAACTCACCGTCAGATCACATGTCTGTGGCCACAGCATGAACCACAAAAATCATACATCCACTGTTTCGTTTAGAATATATTTTTTCTTGTTTTCCTCCTCTAAAAACTATGTGCGTATTATGGTCGGGTGCGTGTTATGGTGCGAAAAATACGGTACTTTGAAAGAATGTGCCTGCTGCTACAGTAAACACAGGGGGAAACTAAACTTTATTTCACCTGGGTTAAAGACCCAGTTTGGCACCCCCCACATGTGCATTTGCGTACACACACAGGTTGGGAGTCCTCTGGAGGCTTCACCCAGGGCAAAACCCTCGGCTATCCCCCCCTGTAGTTGTGGCATTGCTTAACATACATATTTAAGAAGTTAAAATTAGTTGCCCTTCAAAAAATGTTATGTAACTACAACAGTCTGTATAGTAGTGCTTTCAGTGTTGCCCACAAAAAGTATTCCTTTGAAACTGGTACAACAGTACGCTAGCTATTGTCTCTAAGGTTCCCCTGCAGTGCCTGTCTCCCATTTCTATTCATTTTGGTACATGCAATATGTACTTGTCTTTGTTCAGAGACCCAAGGCAGAAGAAGAATAAACAGCACTTTGAAACATTGATAATTTGAGTTCTGTGATTCATAGATTACCTTTTTGATCAAGGAGATCAGCTGGGAAAGGTCAAATTCATTTCTAACTTCTCATCCTTGTGCCTGTTCAATTCTAATGTTGTAATTCTAATCTAGTTTTATAGCTGAAGCGATACATTTGAGGTTTTGATGAGGACATACAGTACTGTGAAAAGCTTCACAGCTTTCCCGATACATAGAGGATTCCCAGCCACTAAGCTAAATTACCCCCCCCCAAACATACACACTTTGAAATCTCAACTCATAACTGTGAACATTGATCTTCTAACGAAGGGTGGTATAGAAATTGAATAAATAATAAAATAGTAGGGGTGAGGGACCTCTGGTCTGCAGACCAAGCTTTGTCTGTCAGGGATCCCAGTTTGACCCATAAGGCTGTTTCCCCCCAACCACATCCACTTACCCCACACCTGACATCATAAGTGACATAATGTAAAACCTCTGAGGGCTCAACGTGATCTCTCAGTTTCTTTATTTGCAGTTCCTTGCTCTAAGCGGGGAAAGGTGTTTCCATTGAAAACAGTGCTGAAGCCTAATGTTCTGATTAATTTTGCATCCAGTGTTGTTTCCCAAAGAATATTGTTAGCAGTTAAGTGAAATATCAAAGATCTGGACAGAGTTTGCTAGATCAAAATGAAAAAAAAAAAAAATCCTGCACACAATAGAAGCTTCAGTGTTTAGTTTGCAAGTAAAAATAATTGGTCCTGCTAAAGAAAGTGGTTATTTTGCCATCAAGCTAAGTAGAAGATTTCTTAATTGAAATCCCAACATAAAAAGAGTTATTAGCACATGCTTGAGTGCATATATTAAAATATCTGCACTAATTTTTTTGTTCTGGACACAACACTGAGGGATTTTGAGATCAGAAAAAGGCGTCCTACTTTTCCTGATTTTTTCAGAAGCTTGTATGACTGTAAGTTAAAACAAATTTATGATACAACAGTAATCAGCTATGATAGCTAACACGAACCACTGTGTTTAGAGAGGGAATATGAATTCTGGATACTGAAGGACCACTATACAAAATGGTCATCACTATTGTATCTTGCTTCTGGACTTCCAGAGCGTATATGGCAACACTAAATTATGTAAGAAAATTATGCAAGAAAATTATTTAAGTGACTGCCTTTCAGGGTCTTTCACATATATTGCCAGCACTATTACTTTGGGGGTAAGAATTTACCGTATTTTTTGCACCATAACACTCACTTTTTTCCTCCTAGAAAGTAAGGGGAAATGTCTGTGCGTGTTATGGAGGGAATGCCTACGGGTGGCATGCCTACGGATTTTCCTCCCCTAAAAACTACATGCGTGTTATGGTCGGGTGCGTGTTATAGAGCGAAAAATACGGTAGATGTCTAGGGGAGGGGGGCTTCATTTGTGGAAAAATGTTGCTATTTCAAGCAGTGTTGACATTAGTGTGGAATTGCTTTTGCCACCATGGTTAAGTTTTGAAAATCTAGATCCTTTCATTCAAAGCCAGCAACATTTGTACCAGTGCAGATCTGTGGCATGTGGGACCCTCAGGGGTAGGGAGAAATTTCCCCTGACCATTACCAGCAAGTTTGTCACAGAAGATGTTAGAAGACTCCTATGCAAGATTGCTCTTCTCGGTGTGCTAAGAGGGGTGAGAAAACATTTTGGTACAGAGGAGCACGTGACTACTACTTCTAGCTTGAAGAATCCCTGCCTGTGCAAGAACAAGAATTACTGTTTTCAAGGATGTATGGTTCAAGCTTATTTTACTGTTTTATAGCAGAAAGGGACAGAGTATTAGAGATGCTATAGGGCAGTTCAAACAGATGAGCATAGGGTAACGTGGCCTCAGACTGACTTGGAGCCAAGTCTTAAGGGGTGGATGGCCTTTGTATTGTACTGTTGCCAGGTTCTTTCTCATGACTGAGATATATTTAGGTTGTCCTAAAAAGTTAGCCTAATCCTGAACAGCTTGCAAGCTATGATTGTCCTTGTGTTACATTTTGATTTAATGAGCGAGATCCAACTGCGACGTCCTGCTTGCGCAACAGCCTTCTACTTGCCAAATGGGACTTTCCCTTCCTCTTCTCCCCATAAGCCTTCAGCTCCCCAATCAGCTCCAGAAATTCTGGAGAACCCTCTGGAGCAGATTGGAGGGGAGGGCTTCAGGGAAAGGAGATGGGGCAGCCCTCTGGCTTGACGCTGGATCTTGCACATTATTATTTAGATAAATGATAAATTATTTTGTTAAGCATGGGCTAATTCTAATAAAGAAATTTAAATCATTGCAGGCATTTGACTTCTTGGGAAATTTTGTTGAGCAAGGCCCCTCTGCTTCAAGTACCTGGAACGCACTGTGTTTTTTCAAGAAGAACTTTCTTCAACATTACTTCACCATTAGGGAACAAAAGGAAAGAATATTCAGAAAGAAGAATTATAGGGTTTGTATACAAATAAGTAGAATTACAATTGTATATGAATGCATGGTGTTGATTTGCATGACCAAATTTTGATCAATGTTTCGACTTCTATTGGTTTTGCCCAAGATGTGTTTACTTAAAATTGATTCAAGTCTTATTTATTTGTGAGTTACTTCATTCTCAGTCTTTGAAGAATTTACGTTTCACAGATAGTCACATTATGAGGCAAACATGGGACTCCCATCTCTCTCTTTGCTGCATAATTTTTTGTATGGGGATGCTGCATAATTTTTTATATGGGGATGGGGATCTTCACTGAGATCATGTTGTCTAATTTAGAAGCAAATATATTGTACAGTGCAGTTTAGAAAGTACATGGTGTGCTTAAATTAGGTGCACCGTATAGTGTCATATTGTCACACCAGTACACATGTGAACTTTTTTTACTAATTTGGAAGGCAAGGGTATTTAACAAATTTGATGAAGCTATTATGTTTTGCGCCCGTGCTTGGGTTTTTCTGGCTCATCATCCCCTTGTATCCATGGAAACCTGCTCTTCAGAATGGGTTTTTTTGGGAACAGCACAGAATACAGGTTTGGAGGGCTGCAGAGAGAGAAGATAATTGTCCAACTGGAAGTTGTTTTCTCCGTGTGCAAAGTATGTTTTGGATCCAAACCACAGAATGGCTCTTTGCCTAAAGTTATAAAAACTGTTACACTGTTTAGAAACAGTTAAGCAGTCTTCATGTTTACAGTGCAAGGATTCCCATACATAAGTAGGTTACCGTAGTTAAGTTGCTGAAGCGTGTATTTCTGTGTTAATAATTTGCAGAGCTGTACTGGCAATATTAATTTTGGTAGAAATTGCTATGCTGTTACAATGTGGCTTGAAGTGTAAAAATAAATCCCTTGAGTCAAATAGCACCATAGAGTGAAGGAGACTCTTACGGACATTTACATGGAAGTAATTAAGCTTCACCGAATACAGTGGAGTTTCTTCTGAGTACATTCATAGGATTGTGCTGTAAAACAGGTTTGAGCCTGATTTAACTCCTATTGAAATGAATGGAAAAGTGAAAATACCAAACACTTAAGGTAACTGTGGTCCACTGTATGCTCAGAAATTTCTCAAAGTAGGGTAGGGAAAGCCTTCGCATTTTGCCTTTATCATAAAATAAACTTTAATTGGGTCAAGAAAACTGGAGTAGATTTTTTTTTTGAAGTGTGTGTACCAAAACTATGAAGGGACGCGGGTGGCGCTGTGGGTTAAACCACAGAGCCTAGGACTTGCCGATCAGAAGGTCGGTGGTTCAAATCCCCGGGACGGGGTGAGCTCCCTTTGCTCAGTCTCTGCTCCTGCCAACCTAGCAGTTCGAAAGCACATCAAAGTGCAAGTAGATAAATAGGTATCACTCTGGCGGGAAGGTAAACGGTGTTTCCGTGTGCTGCTCTGGTTCGCCAGAAGCGGCTTTGTCATGCTGGCCACATGACCCGGAAGCTGTACGCCGGCTCCCTCGGCCAGTAAAGCGAGATGAGCGCCACAACCCCAGAGTCGGTCACGACTGGACCTAATGGTCAGGGGTCCCTTTACCTTTACCTTTTACCAAAACTATATATATAAATGTTAAAAGGCTACAGGAGCTAATGGGACCCCAAAGAAAAATGTTACCTGCCCTTCCTACAAGGTTCTCAGGTTGGCACACACATTTCTTCACCCTCCATTCATTTTTATCTTCCCAGCTGCCCTGTGAGGTAGGCTAGTGTGTGTGTGTGTGTGTGTGTGTGTGTGTGTGTGTAAGGAAGAGATACATTTCATAACTGAAGAGCTCAAGCATAAAAGGTAAAGGTACCCCTGCCCGTACGGGCCAGTCTTGACAGACTCTAGGGTTGTGCGCCCATCTCACTCAAGAGGCCAGGGGCCAGCGCTGTCCGGAGACACTTCCGGGTCACGTGGCCAGCGTGACAAAGCCGCATCTGGTGAGCCAGCGCAGCACACGGAAACGCCGTTTACCTTCCCGCCAGTAAGCGGTCCCTATTTATCTACTTGCACCCGGGGGTGCTTTTGAACTGCTAGGTTGGCAGGCGCTGGGACCGAGCAACGGGAGCGCACCCCGCCGTGGGGATTCGAACCGCCGACCTTTCGATCGGCAAGCCCTAGGCGCTGAGGCTTTTACCCACAGCGCCACCTGCGTCCCAGCTCAAGCATAGGAAAGCACAAAAATGATGCATGACTTGGTCCTTTGAATACTGCTTGTAATACTAAGTTCCACTTTTCTTCTTGTCAGGTATTCTATGCAAGAAATGTATGATGTGGTAGCAGTTGTAAGTGAATACAAGAACTTTGTGCCATGGTGCAAAAAGTCAGATGTGTTATCCAAGCGCTCAGGATATTGCAAGGCACACTTAGAAGTTGGATTTCCTCCTGTGTTGGAGAAATACACTTCGGTTTGTACACTAGTGAGACCTCATTTGGTTAAGGTAATGATTTTTTAAAAGCATCTTGTATTGTATAATTGCTTGCAGCTTTCCTGCCATTCTATTATATGTAGACAGATGTGCTTGTTCAATACAGATTGCACACACTCCAGAAATTGCTACCTCCCCATCCAGTTTTTGTTTTAAGTTATGGGTTCTCTATACAGAACAGAAGTGCAATAAATAATGCACCTATTTTGCATTAATGCATTATTTTGTTTTTATATCCGCTGAAAAGAAACCTGAAGCTAATACGCTGGAACGTACATTGCCAGTTTTCTCTAGTATAAGACACATTTGTAGAGATTCTTCAAAAACTTGCAACAGCTCCCTTCAGTTTCATTGGGTTGGATCCTATTTGTCTTTTCCATGAACAGCACTTGAATCCAACAGAGGCTCCTTTTCCTTGCTTATTTTTCAGCGCGGATGGCATTGTTAAGAACTTTTTAAGTGGAGATACTAGAGTTTGAATCTGGGACCCCCACTGATCCATGGTCTCTACCCATACCTTTGGGACTTTTATTTTTTCCCCTCCTTCTCCGGGCATAAAAAGGAAGCACTTTCTAACATTATGAAATAACAAATGAGAAATTATGGATTTTATTCTGGTCTTGTAGTTCTAGTTTATGTGGAAGCCGAAATAAGTTGAACATCTAGGTCTGAGGGTTTTGAATCCAATACAAAAGTGTTAAAACGGTTAACCTTTTTCCTAGGCATCATGCACAGATGGAAAACTATTTAATCATCTGGAAACAGTGTGGCGCTTCAGTCCAGGAATCCCTGGCTATCCAAGAACGTGTACCTTGGATTTTTCAGTAAGTATGAGAATAAGCCTTCCAAGCTCTTCAGACTACCGAAATATACCTTTAAAGCCATAACAAGCTGTGCTTGCATGTCACACTAAACTATAGTTTAAGGCAGGGGCAGCCAGCATGTTGCACAGTAGATGTTGTTGGACTACAACTCTCATTAACCCAGCCAGCCTTGCTGGTGGTGAAGGATGAAGGAGTTGTAGTCAGACAACAGCTGCCGGGCACCATGTTGACTACCCCTGGTTTAGTAAGGTGTGAAAGAGCGGGAATGAGCTGCCATGAACCTCTGATTTGTGCACTTCCTTCCTCTCCCTGCTGCATGGTTGCGAGGGGTTTGGAAGCTTTTGCTTAACTGCCGTTTGTTAAGTCACCCAAATCAACAAACTCTGGTTAACACTGACTGTGATTTGACATTAGCTTGTTCAGAACTAACCATGATTGTTGAAGCTTGGCTTGTTTAAACTAACCATAGTTAGAATCTGACCTGGAACTATATTTAGATGACGTGATAAGCCACGGATATTGCTAGGTAGTTAAAAAGACTGGGGCCCAAGCCCATGACACAAATTTGCTTGATAATTTGTGTGATAATTTCTGTGTAAAGAAACAAATTTAGATGGCATACATTAGTACAGCTAGGTGATTTTTGTCAACCTAGTTTATGTAAAAAGAATACTCTGAACATGTGCAGTTTTACAGTTTAAACTCACTTAAGTCATAGCACCATCTTGATTACTCGGGAATACACATTTTGTTTGGGAAACATATAATACAGTGGCACCTTGGTTCTCAAACTTTTAAGGTGTGCTTTCCCATAGAAAGTAATGCAAAATGGATTAATCCATTCCAGACTTTGAAAAACAATCCCTAAAACAGCAATTTTACTATCTAACGAGACCACTGATTCATAAAATGAAAGCAATAATCAATGTACTGTACTATAAAATAGAGACAGTATTGTAGATGATAAAAATGAAAATTAATTTTTTCCCTTACCTTCACTGATGATAGTCATTGTTTGGATGGGGGGCTTTTATCCATATCTGCAGTCACACAGTCAATCAACCCGTAGCTGAACTGGGTTCCACACAGTCACAAAAACAAATTAACTGAAAAAGCCTCAAAGACAAAAACGCAAAATAAATAGCAAAAACAAAAGCGCCAAACTTAATCTGTTCTGGAAGTTCGTTTGACTTCCAAAATGTTCGAAAATTAAAGCACAGCTTCTGATTGGTTCAGGCGCCCCAGAAACAATAGCCGACAGCTGCATTGGACGTTCAGCTTCCAAAAAACGTTCAAAAACCAGAACACTTACTTCCAAGTTTTCAGCGTTTGAGTACCAAGGTGTTTGAGAACCAAGGTACCACTGTATATTTTTTAAAAGAAAAGTAGCAATATGTACATGCCTAGTCAGCTGTCTCCGACAATAGAGTGCTTTAAAAAATAAGAGAGGATGATGCAGTGACCACAGTCACGGGGCATGTTTGCTTCTACCCCCATTTTCTGCTGTTCTATGGGTGTTCATTTTGGAGAGGCTGGACCTCTAAGTGCAGCTCTAGTTCTACCACTTCTGTTCCTGTGTGTTGCAGCATGTCCCCAGTTGCCCTGTAAGCCAAAAAGATTTTTCTATAAAGTTGCGAATGGGGAAGCGATTTGAGGCCCAGTACAAAAGACCTGGGGTTCTGGCTTTCAAGGTCACCCCTTATTAATAATACCTGTGTGCCACAATGTGGGTAATCAAAAGGAGAAGTGAAAGCTTCCAAACTCCATGGGAGGAGGGGAGCACAAACCTGATACTTGTAAATGCAGTTTAATACAATGTGCAAATGCCGTCAGTGTGTTGCTCCCAACTGTGTTTATTTTAATTAAAGAAACCAAAAGCGACCTGAATTCTAAACATGCCTTTTAAACGTGTATATATAAACATAAATTATTATAAACTTTAAAGTTTTCTTTCTGCTAGGGGTGGTATGTGAACTATCTTCACTTCAAATGTGTTTATCTACATGTTATGAAAGAAGGCTGATTCTTAATTGCTTTGAATACACTTGGGGTACTGGAAAACTCTAAATCGCACTTTCCTTCACTAAGCAATTCAACACCATTGTTTGTGTTGTTTCTAGCTTATCATTCAAACTTAGTTTGTTTTTCATTTATTATTTTTTCAGAAGAAAGATGGATTCTCATTTGCTACTACTGATTTGTAGTTTCAACATAGGGCAGGATCCAAAGTGCCATTTTGGGCACACCAAAGAGCTTGCAGATTTTCCCTCTTTCAACAGCAGATCTTTCATGCCTCCTTCCACTATGTTTCTGAAAGTCCCCTTAGTTTCCAAATGGTATGTCATGTAGTGAGAGGAAGAGGGTTGACTGCTGTAAGCCCCTTGGATTTGTAGAACCAACCCTGCCCATATATTGTTCATTCTAAGGAAAAGAGCACGAAAACATGTGTCAGATAGCATTGATGAAAGTTAGTCCCAAGAACCTACTTGTCAGAGCTGCTTCCAGATCCTAGCTCACAGAGGATCACGCTAGCCAGCGATCATTAAATAAAAGTCTTTATTGAGTTACAGTTTCCATTCTCAAGCTGCTGCGTGCAACTCTACGTCTCATGGTTAGATCGGCGAAGCTCCATCTGAGTCTCCGCCCCTTGTACACCAACTTAATATCCTAGCCTTGCTCCACCTTTTCCGCCTGACTGTTCTTCTCTGGGTCCCTCTGCCCCCCGGGGTCTCTTCCTTCCGGGATTCCTCTGACGCTGACGCTGACCCCCCTGACTCTTCTCCCTCCTTTCGGCGGGCTTTAGGACCTGGCTCCCTTTCCGGGCTGCCTACTGCGCCACTTTCCTGTGCATTTGAACTTGGCACGCGCGCCCAACCTTCCACCTTCCGTCTGACCGTTTCTTCGCTCCCCGATGGAGGTGTGGCCACTCCTGACTCGTGCCCTCCCCCCTGTTGTGAGCTGCCAGCGCTTGATCCCTGGCGCCCTTCCTCTTCCCTGCTCTCTGGCGGTGACGCTGGTCCCGATTTCCAACTGCTCCCCTCTGAGTCCCCTCTGGCTCTATCTTCCTGGGGTGTCCCCCTAGGCTCCCCCCTTGCCCTGGCCACTGGTGCTCCTTTCTGTGAATCTTCTGATTCACTGGAAAGACTCGGAGATCTCGGGTCGTCGTCATCACTCATCTTTTCTTCTGCCTCCTCTCCCTCGCTCTCTGTTTCCTCCCTTGCCCTTGCCTCTGCTCCTGAACCCCTGACACTACTCCTATGGTTCATGGTTGTAGTTTTCTTATGGTTCAGAGGGAGCCTTGGAGCTCTCACAGAGGGTGGGATCCAGCATCACACCAGAGAGCATGATGGGATTGCCCTCCCTCCCTCCTGCAGTCCCACCCCAACTTAATTTTCTCCAGAAGATCCCTCCAACCTTCAGGAGTAGATTTGAGGTGGGGTAGGTGCAAGGGGCTTCAGAGGGGGAGAATGAACCGATTTCCACTTGCACAAAAACAATGAACAATCCATCGTTTTATTTGTGCGTACGCTCCCTTTCAGAAATTAAAACCATGCTCAAGGCGGCTTGCAACATATAAAAAATTGCATGATTACAAACATAACAAAAGGAGTCATAAACAATAAATAAAATATCAAGAAGTACACAACCAAACTGAACCATTTCCTCATAAATCATAAGATGTAAAATATACAAAAAATTAACAGCAATAAGAGCAACAAACCACACCCTAAGCAAACTTCCTAAACAATACCCCAGCTCAGGGGCCAGCAAACCTTTTCAGCAAGGGACCAGTCCACTGTCCCTCAGACCTTGTGGGGGGCCAGATTATATTTTGAAAAAAATATACGAACAAATTCCTATGCCCTACAAATAACCCAGAGATGCATTTTAAATAAAAGCACACATTCTACTCATGTAAAAACACAGATTCCCGGACCGTCTGCGGGCTGGATTTAGAAGGCAGTTGGGCCGCATCTGGCCCCCAGGCCTTAGTTTGCCTACCCATGCCCCAGCCCAAGAGTCTGCTTAGCAACCTCAGCTCTTTTAGCTGGAGTCAGTCAGGGCTCGCCATCCCAGGTCAGGTGGAAAAAGGCCTGCAAGGCAGGGAGGTCTTCTAGGACACACTGCCAAGAGAATACCAAGGTTGGCTATCACTCAATGAAATGACAGGCTTTTCCTCATATCCTGATGTTGCTGCCTTGAATGTTGTTGTTATTACCCCACCCATCTGGCTGGGTTGCAATGAAATTATCCAGACTGGTCACACCGGTGCCTAACCTAGCAGGACTATTGTAAATTTTATATCACAGGCCTCATAATAAATAAACCTAAGTAGTATATTTTTCATGGATTTCTTCCTGGAGTCTATAAACTTATTAATAAACCAGTGCACTTTTAAATGAACAGTATAGTCTGTCCAAAAGTTCTGCTAACACCTGCCATTAACTCCCTAGCTTCCTTTTTCGTTCCTCTTTTTAAAAAGGAGCACAGCTTGTATGATGAGATCATTTCTGTAACTTGAGAATTTGTTTAATTTACTTTTAGCTACATTGGTTTGAGAATTGCCATGCAAGTTCAAACTAGTGAAAACCAAACTGTTGCAAACAGTTCATTTATCCAGGGGCTGTTTTTTAGTTCTTCCACATTTTAAATCTAATCATCTAGTGCAACCCCCTGGAATGGAGGAATCTTTGGCCCAATGTGGGGCTGGAATCCACAACCCTGAGATTAAGAGTCTCCTATTATCCCTTCACTTTGGGTATTCTGACTTTTTGTCAAAGTTTAATAAGAATAAATGTGTGTTGCTATGCACGCTCAGTCACACTCTCTTTCCAATTCTGGTGCTTCTGAAAGTCTATAACTGCTGTTTGCAACATTTAAAACAACAGCAACAGCCTTATTTTTACAAACCATCTTCAAACCTTGCCAGGAAAGGAAGTGAAGCATGTGACTATTCTATAGCATTTCCCGATCCTTCGTACTTTCTGCAAATTAGTTGAACCTTCTTAATAAACTGGGTGGACTCTGTATTTTTTGTTGTGTTCAGTTAGCACTTGCACAAACTGCTCTTGGCTCAGATAAATTTAGGATGAAATTCAATGTTACATTGGTAACCCCATCTTTCCTCGTCTACCTGTAACACTAATGCGATGATTGAGAGTGGTTGCAACTGCAAATAGGTGATCAGAAGCAGGATCCTCAATTCTAATCCTGCCCTGCTGATAGTCCCCCACCCCCCAAAAAGTGTGTGTTCCAGCTGGGCTCTACAACTAAGAAAAACTGCTTGGAAGAATCAGCATGCGAAGGGTTTTTAAAAACTCTTATCAGTGCCCCTCACCCGCTCCACCCAATTATCTCAGCACACAAACTTGTGCTTGCTGTGATAATTCTAGTTCTGCCTTCACATATGTACATGATTGCATAGAATTGCATAGAATTGCAGACCTTTTGAGTGGTTCTACCAGAATAAATCCCAAGCAGTTTTTTAGACATTGCAACCATAGTCTGGTACGAAGAGGGAAATGTTCAGTGCTAAGGGATTTCTAGCCAAAAGCTTTCAAATTAACTCCCCCCCCCTTTTTTGGGGATTCCACTTTTAAAATATTTTCTTTGCTATAGTTTAGGATTATGCCCGAATACAGTAACTAATTGTTTCATTGTTTTCAATTTGATTTTGTCATGACTGACTGAAGAGGCAGTAGATAACAGCAAACTCTGCTGAAGACAAGATAGGACTGTATCTGCATGGGAATGGGATCAACCCAGCCCATTCCACCTAACTGCTCACATGGTGGATATCCTTATGGAATTGGCCTCCTTGGAGATCTGATCTGCATTGTCATTAATTATAAACAGTAATGATCTAATGGATCTGGCCAAACCCATGGGGCTATGTAGAGCCCAATTTCAGATCTCCACGATCCCTTTTCCAACCTGTGTTACATCTGCATAGGTTTGTAAGGTGCATACCCTGCACTCAGAGCAGCTTATAAACAGCTTGATTTTATTTATTAACCCAGATTAAAACCAAGAGGAAAATATATAATTCAAAGCATCCCACCCACTTCTAAAAGACCAGATATCTAAAGGCCAAAGGCCTGATTACAGCGGAACATTTTGCCTGGTGCCTAAAGACCCCCTGGACCTCTCACTTCTTTACGAGTCATGTCCTTAATAGGCATACATTCTCAGTAACTTCACACATATCCTTAATGTGTAGTTTTGGTTGCAACCACGTGTTGTAACATGACAGTGGCAGTAGTGGAATTGCTTTTGTTTCATTTATTGAAAGAGTGACCGGTTTAATTCCTGTATCAGCAGAAAGGTGGTGCGCAGCAGTTTTCTTTCGTCAGATCTTAAAATTTCAGCCTATATAAATTCTTTTATTAATGAAATTCAGCTCTAAGTGGTGATGCTTATGCAAGTGAAATGCCATCCACAAAAATTAGGAGACCCGAGGGAAACTCAGAAGACTGCCCAACTACAGAAAATCAAACAAAAAGAGAAACGTACTCCACACTGAAATGTTTCGTGTTTACATTGGTATGTGGCTGTTGGCACCTAAATTCAAAATGCACTGAAAAGGTTATGCATAAGTGGAAGGCAAAATGCAAAGAGCTACAGCTAAAACCTTTTCTGTACAAGGGGGTTTCGTTAGCTGCAAGCTGAGGGAGGCTATCATGAGAAGATGCAGCCAAGAGGAAAATACCCAGGGGAACTTACTATGATTCCATAATTGCCTTGAATATATCCAACAAAGTTCTTTGGTCCTTTGCTGAAATGGATGCAGGAAAGAATGGGCCTAGCCATCTTTTTGTGAGTGACTGACACAACTTACCTTTGTTTTAACAGATTTCTTTTGAGTTTCGTTCCCTTCTACATTCTCAGCTTGCCACACTGTTCTTCGATGAAGTCGTTAAGCAGATGGTTGCAGCATTTGAAAGAAGAGCATCCAAGTTGTACGGTCCAGAAACAATCATACCTCGAGAGCTAATGCTTCACGAAGTGCATCACACATAAAAGGGGGGCGAAGTCGTGTTAAACTACTTGGACATCGTGTTTTTACGTGAAGTGTTCTCCCATGCGGGCTTCTAGTTACATGGGAATTTGAAAATTATGTATAATACTACTGTACAACACAGGCCTGTAAGATGCAGATGTATATAATATAAAGCTTCAATCAAGTGCAATTATAAGGTGCTGATAAAGAGTGGCAGCTATAAACTACACCAAAATTGCCTTCTTCCTCTTGCCAGTTTTTATGAAACAGCACTGTCTGCTGCCTAATGTTTTGCAGTGTTTCTAATATTTACTATTGGAATCAAGTTTTAAGTTATTAGTCTTTCAAATGCATATTTAAGTTATTTTTGCTATTCAGGAAAAGCTTTAAATTAGCACATATAATTCTGAGAACAAATTTCTCAGTATGTGTAACTATACTTAGTAGGGAATGTTTAGTGTGTAAGTGGAATGAATATATAAAGGGCTCTTTTAATCAATAAACATTGATTAAAAAGACATTGTCAAGTGCTTTCACAAGATTCTAGCAGGTAAATCTGTAAGGAGTCATGAATTCAAACTTTAAAGTGACTTGAGTTTCACAGATCTGTTTGTATATTATAGCACAACTTTGCTAGGATAAAAACATACTATTCCCTTTGTCTAGACTAAAGCAAGTTTTTGGGCAATCCTCTCTACAGCTAGCACTGAATTTTGTCATTTTCCAAAGTTGTATAATTGGCTGTGCAGCTAAATGTATCCTTTTCAACAGATTCCTGAAACGGCTTCAAGATTACTACCTTTAACTAGGAAGAGTCTTTAAAGTTTAGGCATCATAATCAAGAGAAGCCGTGGCATTTTATCCTGAGTGATGCTAAATACACTGGGTTGCACAAATTTAAAGTAATAAAGCAAAGACTGTAGCTGCCTAAACTTTAATAGCTCTTAATCTTGAGCAAGAACAAGAAATACAACCTTGGGCCCTCCAAATTTGAGCAAAACCAGCAAAAATTAATATAGCTGATGGCAAAGGAGCTATTAAGGCTAACGTTTCTCCCATTCCTAGAAGAAAAAAAAAAGGTTTAAGGATGATTGGCATCTGGCTCTGTACTCCCAGAAATGTTTTCAGGCTCACATACCCGATACAAAACAGGATGGAGTTGTGAATAAGTGAATACATTTCATACCTTTTTGAGCAATCTTTTATTACATAAAGTTGTCACATAATTGTATATTTGTCTACTTTGTACACAATTTTTATTCAGTCTTGCACACAATGGCTTCTGCATGTCCTAGTGATAGCAAGCACCAATAAAAGTCTGATTTTAACAGAACGGCAAGTGCTTGAACTGTTTAGAGCACAGCATTAGTACACGGATCTTCCACCCAGTATCAGGAATGTACAAATGTCTTTATTCAAAGTACAAAATAAATTATCTGTAGGCATGGACAATGACTGTAAACGATTATGCATGTCTAAACTGAAACCCAGTAACTATTGTTACAGTGATTCTTCAAACACAGGGCCTTCTGCAGTCACTATCCATCCTGTTTCACCCTGACCTGAAGTTTTACTTAAAACTGTCAGGTCACTCACTGTAGTTCCATGATGGGACATCCCTGTAGCTGAGCATTAGAACATGCCACCACCTCCCATGCCAGCCCCCATGCCTCCCATGGCAGCTTCCTTCTCCTCTTTAGGAATTTCCGTTACTACGGCTTCAGCTGTAGACAGAAGGGAAGCAACACCTGCTGCATCCATCAAGGCTGTCCTTACAACCTAAAAAAAGAAGTTTAAGATATATTTCAGTGAGACACTTGTACAGCTCATTATCTATTGTGTTGAGATGATAGGCCCGTTGGGAAATAAAGAGAACTTACCTTCGTTGGATCAATGATGCCTTTCTCTACCATGTTTACGAACTCGCCAAGCATGGCATCGTAGCCAACATCGGCTGCGCTTTGCATGATTTTCTCAACTATCAGCGATCCTTCAACACCTGCATTTTTGGCAATAGTCATTGCTGGAATTTTCAGGGTTCTCTTGATAATTTCGATACCTTAAAGGAAAAGGTAAGTGATGTTAGCAGAAACTAGTCTCGGCAACAGAATGGGTACATTTGAAATCCCATTACCAGCAAGGGAGCCAACAAAGATTATAGCAACCCTCTCTATCCTGCGCATACGCTTGCCAGAAGACTGCAAGAACAAGCAGACCTTTTGTTCCTTTCAAAAATCTTAACACCTCCCACATCAGGGTTGGGGAAACCTTTGGCCTGCACAACCTTTTGGACATATGCCAGTGATGGACAGAGCAGTAAATAAAATTGTTACCTAATGGTAGGCCAGTTTCAACACCCCCCCCCCTATTTTCTACCCAGGCAAGCAAGAAGCATCCTTAAACTTGAAATATTCAGCCCCTGAGCCTGAGGTTCCCAGTCCCTGCTCTAAGGGATGATGACCTCGAGGGCATCCAGATATAGGGACTCCCAACACCCACCAACATAGCCAATAGGAGCAATTCAAAGACAGGTTAGCCAAAGGAGTTTCCTGCCCACTCAACTGTCTGCACCCCCCAAGAAAGGCTGTTAAATGCTCCCAAGAAACCAAGGTTTCTATGCAAGGAACTACTGAGGGAGGGAGAAGGTACTGGGGAACCTCATGTTAGTTTTTATCAGGATCCAAGCTCTTAACTGTTACTTTCATTTCTTTAAAGCATGTATAGCGCACCTACCAATTTTCTGATCTTCATTGGCTGGAGTCAAAGTATCTAGTGCCGGAATGCACCGAAGCAGCGCACAGCCGCCTCCTAGAACGATGCCTTCCTCTACGGCAGCACGAGTGGCATTGAGGGCATCCGTGACTCTGTCCTTCTTCTCATTCACCTCAACGTCACTCGTTCCTCCAACCTAAGAAAAGAAATCTTATTTTAAGGCTGCTGTTCCGAGCTCTAATCTGAAAGTTATTTCACAAAGACAGCTCTATAGCAGGGGAAGGTGGATGATCTATGGCCTTCCCTAGGGAATGAGGGAAAACTCTCATTCTGGCCAGGGTAGCTGGGGCTGATGCGGGTCAGAATCTACCATCATCTGGAGGGCCACTGGCTTCCTATTCTCACTTTATAGCCTAGAGAGCGCTACTTGCACCTGCAGGGGAAAAGGCTATCGTTGTGCAGTGATCTACTTTCGGTGAATGTCACTGTGGTGATCATCTTTTAGTTGGCAGGTATAGGACTTTTTCTTTCATAATATTATTGGGTGAGCATTTAGTAAATAAAATAGTAATACTGTATTCTTCTGATATTACAAATTAAAACATCTACAGTAAAGTTTTTTTAAACAACTGTAAACTGCTTAGAAACATTTTGTGTATGTGTGTGTTTTCATTATTGTAAATCGCCCTGTGGTCCTTGAGTGAAGGGCGGTATAGTCGTATCTTGGTTGTCGAACGCCCTGGAATTCGTACGTTTTGGCTCCCGAATGCCGCAAACCCAGAAGTGATTGTTCTGGTTTGCGAACGTTCTTTTGGAACCCAAAAGTCCAACAGGCCTTCCATGGCTTCTGATTGGCTGCAGGACCTTCCTGCAGCCAATCAGAAGCCATGTTTTGATTTTAGAACGTTTTGGAAGTCGAACAGACTTCCAGAACCGATTCATTTTGACTTCCAAGGTAGTATATAATAGTAAAATAATTTTATGCAATAAGCAACAAATAAAAGTAGTAGTAGTAAGTAAGTAAGTAAGTAAATAAATAAATAAAAAAATAATAAAAAAATAGTAATACGAAGATTCACCTTTAGTACAGCTACTCCGTCAGAAAGTTTGGCCAGGCGTTCATTGAGTTTCTCCTTCTCGTATTCACTTGTTGTAACCTCCAGTTGTTCAACTATTTCCTGAATGCGCTTTTCAATTTGTACTTTGTCACCTTTCCCTTTAAGTAGCAAACAGTCATCTTTCGTCACAATGACTTCTCCAACTTTACCAAAGTCATGAGGTTGAATGTCTTCTACATTTATGGTCAAGCCTTCTTCCCCAAACACCTGAAACAGATTAGTATTAAATACTTTAAAAAGTCCACAGCTTTTTTCAAATTACTGATTAGCTGGTTTCATTCGGACAGCTTCATTGGGAATGCAATCCTAAACACACTCACTAGAGAAAGCCCCACTAAATTCAGTGAATGGGCTTATTAACACTCTTAATTCTTCACCTAGATTTTCTGTACTTGTAATTGCAAAGTGACCTACAGGAAGTAACAGCTTCCTGGACATTTGCAAAAATTGGTTGATTTATTTTATTTACTTCTACGGTAATGCCCCACCGTTCCTTCAGGGACCTCAACGCTGCATACAAAGCTCTTGCTCTCAGCATCTTATCCCCACAAGCACCTTGAGGTAGGTTAGACTGAGAGACAGCAAGTGGTTCAAAGTCACCCAGCAAGTTCCATGGCTGAATCGGATTTGGACTCCCAACCTAGGTTCAACCACTACGAATGTCTCCGCCCGTTACATTCACATTCTGAATTGGTTTCTTAACGCACAGAGCTTACACTGGCAATGTTATCTATTTTCTAAGCAAATCTTTTATGACTGGAAAGAAGGGCTATGTTCTGAACAACCAATGATGTATGCAACGGTGAACAGGGCATAGCATGGCTTAGGCCTGACTCAACTGATCAGTGCGTGGTGCTTTCTTTAAACTGGCACACATCTGTAGCTCAGTTGTAGAGCACGTGCTTTGTATGCAAAAGGTGTCAGGTTCAACTCTTGACATCTTTAGGCAAAAAGAGGAAAGATTCCTGCCTGAACCCCAGGAAAACATCTCCCAAACATCTGTTGATGGTTGGTTGGAGTTCTTAAGACTAGGAAGACTACTGAGCTAGGTGGCCCAATGGCCTGTCTTTGTATAAAGTTCCCATGTTCCTACGGCAATCTGAATTAACATCCAACGTCTTTTGTTAGAAAAGTACATATAATCAGTTATGGCTCTGCAAAAAATTGGTAAACGAGTATTCCATGCTAATTATTTAGTGTTAATACTTAAGATACGTATGAAAATTTACTTACAGCACCGCCGGTAGCAACTGCCATATCTTTAAGCTGATTTTTTCTATTGTCACCAAAACCGGGCGCTTTCACGGCAACAACCTGTAGGCCAACCTTCAGTCTGGAAAAAAAGGAGAGAAAGTCAGCACTCCGAGTTATTAGTTGTTCACGTCTTTATTCCGAAATGGTACAACTGTGTTCTCGTAAAATAAGGCTCTCCATAGTTGGCAACACTGAAAACTCAACCGAAAATCAGTGAAAGTGATCTCCTATTCATTGTTTGTTTATTTGTCAGGATTTAAATTTGTTTTCATATTAAAGGCTGAAGACTACAGTGGTACCTCGGGTTAAGAACTTAATTCGTTCTGTAGGTCCGTTCTTAACCTGAAACTGTTCTTAACCTGAGGTACCACTTTATTTAATGGGGTCTCCCGCCGCCGCTGCCACACGATTTCTGTTCTCATCCTGAAGCAAAGTTCTTAACCGGAGGTACTATTTCTGGGTTAGTGGAGTCTTTAACCTGAAGCGTCTGTAACCCGAGGTACCACTGTACTGATGAACATCCCCCCCCCCCACATAGTTTAAGCCCACTAGATCTGCAATGCTAAGTATTCTTTTATGGACTTTCTACTTCAATCAATAAGGCTTATTTCCTTTATGATCTGGCTATAAAGTGTACAATTTCTTGGACCAGACAATACCTGGGGGAAAAAAAGGTTTTATCTAATTATAGCGAAGATTTTTGCCCTACCCTGCAACAGTTACCCCTTTCTGCAGCAAGATTACTAAGGAAGATCAAATGGATTAAACTCAAAAGTGTTAAAAATAAAGACAGATACTTGTTCCACGCCTACCTGTTTAATACAAGGGTACTGAGGGCCTCTCCATCAACATCTTCAGCAATAATAACTAAAGGCTTGCGGTGATTATTGGCAATTTCAAGAGCTGGTACTATGGACTGAACACTAGAAATCTTCTTTTCACTGATTAACACGTAAGCATCTTGGAATTCACATTTCTGTCCTACAGATGAAAGCAACGTTATTGAAATAAATTACAAAATACTATCTCAAGAGATAGTGACTATTAACATTCCTCAGTTTCTAATCCTATCATAGCCATTATGCAGCCACCTTCTTTGAAATGCTTCAAAAAACATGCCCAATTACAGCAGACTTTCAATGGTCTCTAACATACAACTTTTCTTTGAACTTGGTGCTGTTAAAATGCTACCAAAGGACATGCAAAAACAGGACTATTAATTCTTGCATAATTCTGTATGTTACTGGTTTTGTTTACCTGAAACCAGTAACATACAGTATTTCAGTTTAATTCAGGGATGGGCAGAAGGTAGATCAGGATCTACTGGTAGATCTCTCTGTGATCTGCAACAGATCAAAGATTTCTGGCTTGCAAATTTTTAACAATGGTGTAACGGTCAAAACAAAACAAGCTTTTTCAACTTCCCTCTAAATTAGGCTGCTTAAAATGAAGGAAGCTTGGGAGAAATATAATTTGTTACTTGTGGGAAAGATTAAAGCTGGATTCCATTTTTTACGTATTTTAGTAGCAATCTTTTTTTCTTTTTTTTTTGCCTGTACCCAAATTTGCCTCCTCACAAGTATGCAAATAAAATGCAAGCATGAGAGTTCCAGCACCTATAATTTGTGAGGCAGCTTCGTCAGCAACGGCACACAAAAGGGCAAACACGTGTTACGTACCTAGGGTATTCCATCAGGAACCCTAAGAGCTTCATTAAGGTTTGGATTGTGAGATTAAGTTCCTGACAAGTGGCATGGGGAGCTCTCACCTTTCCCTGCGTGTTTATCCGTATGTACAAACTACATCACATGCCAGAAAAGATGGCACAACTTGTGCCACAGATCTAATTCTGTAAATTAGGGAGTGGGTTCTAATATTTGCAGACACCTCTATTTTGAGGCAAAAAGGAACACATTACTAAGATTTTTTTAAAAATTGCGTTTAGTCTATTCCAACAGAACCAAGCTGTTAAGGCAAACGAGCAGTGTGAGTCCTGTTCTAACTTACCTTTGGCTGTATTAATGAAGTAGGGAGAGATGTAGCCTCTATCAAACTTCATGCCTTCAATAATTTCTAATTCATCATTCAAAGTTTTTCCGTCCTGTTTTTTTAAAAAAGGTCATGGAAATTAGCTGCACCCTGTGTGCACAACCTATCTCATAACAAGCTGCTTCATTTTCTGTTTTAGATCTTTGGCTCCCCCATAATGTTGCACTTTTTCTACAATGATGAGGTCTTTTCCTCAACATTGAGCTACAGTGGTGCCCCGCAAGACGAATGCCTCGCAAGACGGAAAACCCGCTAGACGAAAGGGTTTTCCGTTTTGGAGGTGCTTCGCAAAACGAATTTCCTATGGGCTTGCTTCGCAAGACGAAAATGTCTTGCGAGTTCCTGCGGGGGTTTTTTCCTCCCCCCCCTTTTTCCCAAGCCGCTAAGCCGCTTATCAGCTGATCCACTAAGCCACTAAACAGCTGATCGCTAAGCCATCAGCTGATCCGTTAAGCCACTAAGCCGCTTATCAGCTGATCCGCTAAGCCGCTAATAGCGCTAATCCGCTAATGGGCTTGCTTCGCAAGATGAAAAAATCGCAAGACGAAGAGACTCGCAGAACGGATTCTTTTCGTCTTGCGAGGCACCACTGTAGTATCCTATTTTGGCATACAATAAGTAGACCTTACTAGAGTTACCCTTACCTTAACTGTGATAACACCTTTTCGTCCAACTTTTTTCATGGCATCAGAGATTATGTTGCCAATTTCCTTGTCGCCATTTGCAGATATTGTAGCAACCTGTACAACAAAAAGAGAGAGGTCTGCGTGAACTAGCTACAAATACTACCTTTTTAAAAAAAAAAAAAAAGAGGCTGGAGTATTGAAAGCATAGTCAAAGAGGCATTACTAACGCAAATTTAAGGAATAGCGTCAAGAACATTTTCTCACAGATACAATATTGTTAAAGGAGTGAAATATTACATTTAGCAAGCCCTCTTAAACGGTGCACCTACACAATATAAAAGTAGCAGGGAGAAGGAAGATGTTTGTTTTACGAAAGAGATACCATTTACCTGAGCAATTTCTTCTGGAGTTGTGACTGGTTTGGACAACTTCTTCAATTCCTCAATTACAGCATCTACAGCGAGCATCACCCCTGAGGGAACACGGTACAGCTATGCAATTAAACAGTCTACTCAGTCAACAGTAAACAAAACTTCACCATCGTACTATGCTCCAAGAGCAACAAAAAGGCTATAAATGATCATACAATGCATTATCCCTGACTGCTAGGATGCAGTTATCACATTAAACACCAGGAAGATAGGGTCCACACATGTCACAGAGCTGCCTCTTCCTCTTCCCTGCATCATGAATTTCTCCCCAAAAAAGCATTCACTAGGAGGGGTTCTTCACCTAGGAAAACACAGCGCATTGTGCCACTGGTTACCTCCACCTCCAGCATCAAGGGCTTTTCACCAGCTAGGGAAACACCAATCTGATGCCATGCAGGTTCACTCGAATCTGTCTCTGCCTTAAAAAGGCAAGAGGAGGCAGAACCAAAAATGCAACTTTCATAGTGCCAGACAACACAAGGCAGAGATAGGAGGTAAGATGAAGATGCAATTTGCTTATTAAGACTGCCTATCTGCGGGCATGTGCTACTCATTTTGGGCAGTAACTGTCCCTCCTACCCTGCCATGCAGTCAGACCTTCAGGGTCTTAATCCTCAACACACTTGTTTCATGCTTTTAAGAAGACCACAAAAGCATTTTATGTGCCTCTTTTATAAAAGACCGATAAAGGCCCAGGTACCATTATGCTCGGTAAACAACACGTAACGTAAGCGGTCACCAGAAACAATATACAAAAATTCACTGACCAATGTGCTTTAACAGGGGTCACAATATATTGTTAGTAATTTCATTCTTTCATTGCTGTTGGATCTCATGATCCACATTCTATAGTGATAGGAGTGTGGGAACAGAACTCAGACACTGTACTTCCGTTCTATGTGCTTTTGTACTTTCTCTCTTTGTTCTCTGCTTTCGGACAGAGGAGACGTGTGTGAAGCTGCTGCTCACATTCAATCATGTTTGTTGTTTTGATCTGCTGTAAATAAAGAAGCATTTGCAATGCCAAATACCTACACTCACTTCCTGCTGATACTCAGCTAACGCTAATAGCATGCCCACAGCTCCACTGGATGTGGGTCGCTGGACACCTGCGTACGAGGAAGGGATGTACGCATATCTATGACCAGAAAATTAGACACCCCACTTCCCATTTTCTTTTCACGAAAGTAGCACCTTGTAATGTTTCTGCAACATTGGTACATACAGTGGTACCTCGGGTTACATACGCTTCAGGTTACAGACTCCTCTAACACAGAAATAGTGCTTCAGGATGAGAACAGAAATTGTGCTCCGGCAGTGCGGCGACGGCCCCATTAACTAAAGTGGTGCTTCAGGTTAAGAACAGTTTCAGGTTAAGTACGGACCTCCGGAACGAATTAAGTACTTAACCCGAGGTACCACTGTAATTTGAAAACAAATTCCAAGATAAACAAGGAAGATAACTAGAGGAATTGGCAGGTCTGAGCCAACGTTATCCACATCATTACCTCTCCTGATCTCCACTGGATTTGCTCCTTTACTGATCATTTCAAACCCCTCCCTGGCAATCGAACGTGCCAGTACCGTTGCGGTCGTAGTACCGTCTCCCGCCTCTTCATTGGTATTGTTGGCAACATCCTGAACTAACTTGGCTCCAATGTTTTTGTACTTGTCCTTCAAGTCAATTGACTTGGCTACTGTCACGCCATCTTTCGTCACCTTAGGGCTTCCCCAGCTCTGTTCAATAATTACTGTTCTCCCCTGTAAAAACATGACACACACACGCACAATGAAACACTGGATTACTAAGGTAATTTCTTCCTGAGGCTGGAAGCCGCAACGCTTCCAGGAAGGCAGATATGCAAAAGTGCAAACAGTGCAAAAGACCCCCTTGAAAGATGGTGGACTCTCCTTCCTTGGAGATTTTTAAGCAGAGATTGGATGGCCATCTGTCATGGATGCTTCAGCCAAGATTTCTGCATAGCAGGGGTTGGACTAGAGGACCCTCTGAACTCTACAATGTCATGATTATAGAAGATTTTTTTTTTAAAAAAAATAATATTTATTAAAAGTTTAAAGATTACAGAAAGAAGGAAAAAAGAAAGAAAATAAACAATAGAAATCAGTACATTACAATACATAAAAACAAAAAACACAAAAACACAAAAAACCACAATACATCAAAACAAAAGCAAAAACAATTAAAAACACATCCAATATTTCCGTATCTTTGTCTTTCATTAACTTGTTTCATCGACCTCCTCACACCTCCCTTTTTTGTGTTCTAATTATTAATTATTTCAGCAAATCCTTTCCATCTTTCACTGTTTTCTGTCATATAATTGTCTTAATTTATTTTAACCTTATCTTACCATTAATGCCCTAAAACTTATTTGTACTTAACTCCTTATAACATTTCTACTAAAACCGTGTAATTTCATTCCAACATTTTTCTAACACTCATTAATTTTACAATGTTTCTATAAATAAATTTTAAACTTTTTTCCAGTCTTCTTCCACCGTCTCTTCTCCCTGGTCTCGGATTCTGCCAGTCCTTTCTATCAATTCCATATGGTCCATCAACCTGGTGATCTTGTGTCCGAGGCTCTTAACTCTTTTCCATGTCCCTTGATGACATGATTATAGAAGATTAGAAGAGCTTGCTTGATCAGGTCAACGGCCCATCTAGCCAAGCATCCTGTTCCCCCAGTGGCCAACCAGTTGCCTGTGGAAGGCCCATAAGCATCTGAACACAAGAGTACTCTCCCTTCCTGTTGTTTGCGGCAACTGGTATTTGGAAGCACTATGACCTCCAGCAGTGGTAGCAAAGCAGAACCACTGGGGGTAGCAGCCATTAATAGCCTTCTTCCCCCATGAATTTGTCCACCCCTCTTTTAAAGCCATCTGAATTGGTGGTCATCACTGCTTCCTGCAGCAGCAAGTTCCACTAGTTTAACTATGTGTTGTGTGGCTTGCAATGTTGATGCACAATCTGGCTTTGGCTAACATTTACAGACTTTTCCACCAGCAGATGATCCCTTAGTAAGCAGAGAGCTATGTCAAGATGCTTGGTATACACATGGAACCAGCTCTGAACTTCAGGTTTTACATACATACAAAAATATTTTTAGCAGGCATTCAACTAATGTTGCATGAAGTATTTGCACTTGAACAATGGAACTCCCCCCCCCAACAAAAATAAATCTGTTTTAGGGGCTCCCTCTACCTTTTAGAACAGATATGGGGATAGCTAGTGCTCATGCGAGTGGGACGGACATTCTGCTACATAAGCACAATTTTTTTGCTCTAACAGGACCCTTGTAAAACTTCAATGTATGATATTTATTTATGGGACACCTGTCAAGCTACTAATCATTCTGAGTGCTCACGGGTTGCAGAACACTGAGCGTAGACATAGCTTGTTCCTCTCTGCCACCTATTGACACAACAGTAGCACATCAGCCACGGCTGCAATGCCTGTAGGGGCATATTTTGTGATATTTATATAGCAATATGTAACATTTATTTATCCGTACACATGGTGCATTTGGAACCACAATGAATGTTGGAGAAGCAGCAGCAGCAGCAGCAATATCTTACGTAAGGAAGTGTGGGCACAGATAATGTGAATGTAAAGGAACAGTTCCATTTAAACTGTTGGTATAGATAATACAAAATGTAAATTAGTTGTTCGTTATCGTGTGGCTTTTATATCTAAACTCTGTTGTTCTTGTATCTTATTTTAACTTTTTCTAAGAATTTGTCTGCAAATCACCTTGTCATATTTATCAGATTAGTAAAAAATTAAAAAATTACCAGCTCTGAGGACATCAGAGGAACCGCTTAAAACGAGGGCCCACCAATTCCAATTAGCCTTGGTAACCAGCTAAACTTTCTGCCCACTGCTGGCAATGACACTCTTTGAGGAACAAGGTCTTGCTTGACTAAGGTATTGAATGGCATAGTTGGGCTGTGGGAAACTTTCTAACTTTGCGCTGAGCCAAAAAGCTCACCAAAGAAATATCACCAGTTTTTTTCCTGAGCCTCTCTGTTCAGTGTGAGGTCAAGGATAGCGACTGTCCAGAGTACTGTTGGGACTTTTGCTCACTTTAAGCACATTTTACCAGTGATGAGCACATTTATGGACTGCTATACGTGAACAATGGTGCGACTACAAAGGAGCAGAGGAATGTGTTACACAGGTGCAGGAAACTAAAGTAGGGAGCAGGAGAGGCAGGAAGAGCATGTGACTGAAGAGCAGTGAGTGATTGCAATGAAGACGGACAGAGCTTTGGGATTGTTAATGGTTAACTGAGATACTTTACGTATTACTAAAGATTCATGTCTGTAGCATATTGTAAGGTTCCATCTAGAATACTTAGCGAGACTCCCTGCTGCTGCTTCCCCTGGCTGGCCTTAGAAGCCCAAAAGAAATTCAGATGAAGGCCACCTTGTGCACACACCTCTTGATACCCTTTGTCCTGCCTGAAGGTCTAGCCACCATTAAGGCAAAAAGGAGAGCAAATGAGTGATGCATTCTGCCTCTCTCAAACTAGCTATATATGCAGCTGCCATGTAGACTTGAAACCTTTGAGGATTTTAGCTCAAAGGAATAACAAAGTGAGAGAATGCATGAAAGAACATGTCCCAACTATCTCATTCATCTACTTGCCAGGCAACAAATTCTAATTTGTGTTAAGTATGCATGCCAGTGGCAATAAATTTACAGGAATGCTCTAGCAAACCATTTTAAAGAGGACCCAAAGGACAAGGTCCAGTCAAAGTGAAGCACTTTTAAGCCCCAATGATTCCATTGGAAGGTTATTTAAGCACATGCTCACCTCTCTCACTGAAAAACCAGTCAGACCCCAAAGCTCTTAATTTTGACTGGATCGTACCCCAAGCATGTAGGATATATTTTGGACTATGCTCATCCCTTCAGCACAAGCTTCCGCATAACAGCAAGTAAAGCCATTTCAGTACCTTGGGTCCCAAGGTGACGGCCACAGCATCAGCGAGAAGGTCAACACCCTGCAGCATAAGAGCTCTAGCATCTGCTCCAAATTTAACTTCTTTTGCATAGGATCTCGTAAGGTGCGGGGCCAGTGCTCTGGACACCGGCCTTATCTGACGCAGCACTGTTGGTAAACGGAGCATTTCTGCAAACGAATGAAATTTTAAAAGAAATCACTGCCAACACAACCACTGCTTTATCTGGCACGTGCTAGAGAGTATTCCATGCCTGTAGCCATGAGCTCAGTCGCGACCATTGCTTGAAGGTACACAAAGTGGCTGAAGTCATCTGAATGCAAGCACTGCCTTTTGAAAAATGGCAACTGAATTACAGTGGTGCGCCGCAAGAGGAATGCCTCGCTAGACGAATGCCTCGCTAGACGAAAGAGTTTTCCGTTTTTTGAGTCGTTCCGCAAGATGAATTTCCCTATGGGCTTGCTTCGCAAGACGAAACGTCTTGCGAGTTCTTGCGAGTTTGTTTCCTTTTTCTTAAAGCCACTAAGCCATTAATAGCTGTGCTTCGCAAGACGAAAAAACCGCAAGACGAAGAGACTCGCGGAACAGATTAATTTCGTCTTGCGAGGCACCACCAGATGCTCTGGGACTACAATTCCCATCATCCCTGACCACTGGCCCTGTTAGCTAGGGATGATGGGGGTTGTAGTCCCAAAACATCTGGAGGGCCAAGTTTGCCTATGCCTGACCTGGTCCAAGCCCCTGCAACGCAGCAATATGTACCCATACGGGTTGCTCATTTGAAGGTCCCTCAGGTGGCACAATGACTGTTAACCAGAAGGTGTCAAGCCCACCTAGGGACAGCTGTGGGCAGGATTCCTGCTTGCAGGGGGTTGGACTAGATGACCCTCGGGGTTCCTCTCAACTCTAAAGTTCTATTATTTTATGTGCTAGCACCAATTAACCCTGTACGCTAGCATAGGACACTTAAGGCCCTCCAGATATTGCTGGACTACTGCTCCTTAACCACTGCCCAGTTGATGCAGTTGATAAATGTTAGGAACGTAACAACAGGAGGGAACCACGTTTCACAACCCTGGCATACATATTTATCCTGAGGGAGAAAGTATTATATAATTTCAGCACTGATTTCATTTCAACAGAATGCATGTGCATTTTAGAACATATACACATGATCAGAACTACTGAGCAAACGCTTGTTTAATGGGGCATATCTAGATAACTCAGTTGGTTTTGAAAATGTCAATCTTGCAGGTCTGATCCCCATACAGAACAGCTGCATATCCCAGCTTTCTTCAGGGCATTAGTCTAGATGATCCACAGGGACGCTTCCAACTCTATGGTCCTAAAAATCGGAAGGGGTATCCTATTGATTCCAATTAGTTACCTTGACGTTAAGTTTCAATGCAAAGGAGCCGAGGGAACTACAATGCTGAACTAACCAAACACCAGGAATAATGGAGATAGGGAAACTGCTGAGGTCATCAAGGAAAAGCCGATGAAGGAAAACGGGGAGGTGGAGTGGGATGGAATGTGTGGGAGAGAGGAAAGAGGCCTCAGGAGGAGAAAACAGGTAAGAAGAAAGTTCAATGAACAAGCCCAGCGTATCCTTTGCCCCCCGCACGTGCTCCTTCCTACCATCAGGTCGGCACACAAGGTCATGCGGACCCAGGCCTCCCCCTGCCGCCAGGAGGGCAGCGCTGCAATGCAAGGGGAAGGCTGACTTTGGCCCACCTTCCGCCCCCCCCAGGGCGGAGTGGGGGTGGGAAAGAGAGGGGAGCTGCCCCACCTTTAACATGGAGGGAAAAACGCGGAAAGGTCTCCTTCCGCAGCAGCTTCCCCAGGGAAGTCGCAGAGGGGCGCCAGAGCACGTGCCAGGGTCCCAAGCAGCCTCTGCCCGCGTCCCCACGCAAAAAAGGGCCAAGCGATCACGAGAGCCTAGCAAGGCTGTGATTTAGGGAGGTTCAGCCTAAGCGGAGATCGGACCTCGGCATGGAAGACTCGCAGGTCCCGCCCCCCCCAATCTCCCAACACACGTGTGAACACATTCACACAAGGGAGCGGCGAGAAGAAAGGCGCTCGGCCTGAAGGAGAGGCTTGGCGTGGCTGCTGCAAAGGCCGCTTCTTCCCCCTCATAAATGGGCTCTTCTCTCCCGCTACCCCTCTATAAAATCAAGGACTGAGACACGCGTCGCCGCCGCCATCCCCCCCCCCCATAAGGAGTTCCCTGATCCCATCTACTCTTTCCCCTATGGGGACTAAACCACCTCGTGCGGCCGGGAGGGGGGTGGTCAGGAGACCATGCGGGGAGGGAAAACCCCGTTTTCATGCACAGGACCCTCCCCGCTCCCATTGGTCAATCTCTTCCTTTCCTCTCTCCTTCGCCCCCCCCCGCCCGCCCGCTTACTCTTTGGCGGCGGCTGGAAGCGGTTGCAGTACCAACGGCAGCGGGCTCGGCTCGGACCGCACGCGCACAGCCTGGGAAGCAGCGCGGCTCTCTCGCGACTCTCCTCCGGCGCCCCGCCCCTTCCTCCTCCCCTCTCCAGAGCCCACGTGACAGGTTGGCGCGGAAGGGAACCCGGGAACCAGCCTGGCGGCATAACGCTCGCGCCCCGCCCAATCCTCGCCTCGGGAGCAGGAGACGTCGGGGGTGGGTTGAGCGGGCGGGGCTCTCTCGCTTGGAGCGCCTGCGCTCTGCGCTCGGACGGGTTTCAAAATGCAAAAGGCACCGCGGGCGTTTATGCCTTGCGCAGGTTCCCGGGCCCCGCGGTTCCAGAATTTTCTGGAATGCCCATGCTCGCGAAAGGTCGCGCGGGGCGTTGCGTCACCTCCGCTCCCCTTCGCCCTCGCTCAAGATGGCGGGAGTGTCGCCTCACGCCCACAAACCCGAACACCTTATCTGGTGTTTTTTTTTTTTTTAAATAAATCTGGTTCGCGGCAAGTAATGAGAAAGCGCGAACCGAAAAAGTTTTAAAGTCTATCCCAACTATTCTCCTCTACCCCCACTACGCCTCAGCTAACCGCCACAGGAAGTAGTTTCCCCGCCATTTCCGGGGCAAGGTCTGCGCACGCGCGGGCCGTGACCCTTTCCGCGCGTGCTAGCTCTGTGGGTCGGTCAGGGGTGCAAGGAGTCCTCGCAGCGGGAGCAGGAGGCCTTGTAAAGCGCGCGCCATGGTAAGCTGCTCGCGCTTTCCTCTCGAGAAGTATTTGCAAAGGGTTGGGAAGAATAATCCATATTTTCTTCTTTCTCCCCCCTCCCTCTCATTAATGCAACTCTTGAGTCTCTGTCTCCACCCATTCACGATGAAAGGTGTTCTCCTGTAAAATAGGCAGAAGGGGACCCCCCAGTGGGGTTCAGTTGGCTGGCGAAGGGTGGGGCGGCCCCGGTGCAAAAGTGCAGAGCCCAGGGCAGGGGAGAGCGGACGCCTACCTAGAATTGTAGAGGCGGAAGGTTTCCCCAGGGTCATCTAGCCCCACCCCACCCCACCCAATACAGGAGCATCCGCGTTATGCACGTATGAATGGACTCGCCTCCACAAGGCGTGATGGCGGGAGGTGGACGAGGCAAATCCCTGGAAGAGTAACTCCATAGCGTTAGCTGTTAGTGCAGAGGGGTAGCTCAGTTCGTAGAGCGTGAGACTCAGGGTCATGGGTTCAAACAACACTTCGGGCAAAAGATTCCTGCATTGCAGGGAGTGAGAATAGCTGACTCTCGTGATCCCTTCCAACCCTTGGTAAAGTACACACGTGCAGCATGGAAGTACAGGGATTCAAGCCCATCGTACTTTTCCAAGTCCTGAAGGGGTGTGAGGGGGTGAGGAGGAAGTCTTTTGCACATGCCTCCTTGACCCTGTCTTCCCCAGTATATGAAGGAGTGGTTACTACTAGTCAATCAACTCTGACAACTCCATGTGCTCTTTATTCTTCCTTATTGTCTTATCCTTTTATCTTCTGAATCTCTTGACAGTGAGTGACAGGAACGTCCTCTGCTTTGCAACAAGTTGTATCTATTGTGTGGTGAAGAGTGCAAATTGCAAAGTCAGAGGTTTTTTTGCTGTATCAGTCGTTGACTGTTACTGAGAGTGGATAGTTGTTGGTTCAGTAGTGCTTCAAAGGAAAGGAATTATTGGGCAAGCGACAAAATAATGGGAGATGAGATGAATCCTTTTTGGGTCAAATTAGTTGATTTAAGGTAAATCCCTACAGCACAAGCCTAACCATACGTACTCAGAAGTAAGTTCTATGGGACTTGCTCCTCTGTAGCAGTCTCCTTGCTCATAATAGTGTAGGAACATGCAGGGATTGTTATTGCCAAAAGTGGGGTATATGATGGACTAATCTAAAGCAATTTGGTACCAGTTGAAAGAGTTGGTGCTGACAATATGCTCTTACTAAGATGTAAACCAAAGTTTGTGTAGAGTCCCAAGTATTTTTGCACAATGTATTGTAAATTCCTAGCTCTAGAGAAGTTTCTAGCAAAAGCTTTACTGACTTGTATCCAAATAGGTGGCTGACACTCTTTTTTATTTTTACTTAATAATATTTGTTGCTGAATACTCTTGGAAGGAACATACATGTTAAATCTCTTAATAAACTATTGAGGATGGGTTTTCAGATGTTTTAAAGTCTCTTAATCACTCGTCTTCAGAGTTGAAGACTGCAGACTTGAAATTGGATTCTGTGGAAATAAGTCAGTGGGACTCGCTCCCAGGTAATGGAAATACTTTAATTGCTGGTCACATTTAGGTAATTCCTTCTCTGGTTCCATTGTCCATTTGCTCAGCTTGTTCGAGAAGACTTTCAAATTTCCTTCTGCGGTAGCGACCTCTAGTGTCCAAAGAGTACAGATAATCCCGGCCTTCTCCTGGTTTCTAGCTGTTTCTGTAAGTGTCCATGCTGGATATCTTTGGAAACCACGAGAAGGCCGGGAAAGTGAGCCAGCGTCATGTGATCTGGCTAGCTTCATTTTAGCACTCTCTGGTTTTCTTTTAACTCCTACATAGTTGCTCTTTAACCCATACATAGTTGCCTGCTTAAAAATGTGGATTTGTTTTGCATCTAGCCTTGCAAAAAGCTTCCTTTTAAATATGAAATTGAATACTGTACGTTGCTTTTTACAGAAAGTAGAAGTCCACCCTTTACTATTTTAATGCTTCCAGATCAAAACATTATTGGATAAAATGTTTTGGTTAATGGGTAATATCTAAAATTGCATGAGAATATTTCCCTTCCTTTTCCTCCATGCCCTCCAAGTCTGCCCCAGAGTCCTCAAGTCAGAACAGAATTGGGGTTATGAGGGAACAAGAGGAAGGGGTATTCAGTTGTGCAAGCGAACTTCCAGTGCACCAGTGGGTGGGCACAAGTAATGGCCTCCCAAAAAACTGTTAATAATGTCCAAAGTTCAACATGCTTTACACTGTGGAATGTTAATTTACATTTCTTGCTGTTAAACATTTTCTTGTGGTGCTTAGTTTAACTTGAACTTAAGGTTCCTATTGATGAGCCTTGCATACCTTTCTGTGATATAATTTGGTTGCCCTAATAAAGCTATTACACTAAATTGAATGTTGGTAGATTTTCCGTGGTATCTGTAAGTTTCTAAATCACCAAAGCTTTGGAAGTTGTCCGAAAGCCATTACTACAGGCATGCCTATTCTTCCAATTTGAAACACATAAGCAATATAACTCTCTACCTTTCATTTCTATATTCCAGTCACATCCTTATTTATTCCAATGCAGTTAATACTGTTTTAAATAAGATCACCCAGGTATATTTAAATAAGGTGGGTAATCTTTTTTAGGGAAGATGGCTTTTTCAGATAGCTTTTTCTGCAGAATTCTTCCTTTGAACAAGATCTGTGGAGTGAGACTCATTTCTTAACAGCATGCGATGCCAATAATTTTGGTGGTGGTTAACATTCATGATGTCCTTTATTTGTAGAAAGGAGTCACTGAGTAATTAGGAAGCATGTATCTTAAGATCATGTGTAAAAACCTACACAAAGTATTTAACTTTTTCTTGAAGTTGTTTTACCTAAAATGTACTGACATGTGTAACACTTCATTGGCCATAATGGGGATTGTATATGTGTAACTATGTTTTCCCCCAGATTTTTCCTTATTTCCCCACCATTCCTTTCACTGTGGTGCAAAAGTGGTAGAATCACATGTTTGCTGCTTCAGATGACAATGTGCTTGTGGCTGAGAGACACAATTTTGCTTATGGTACATTATGACTTGTGATTTGTTTTAACAGGCAGGACAGGCATTTAAAAAATTTCTTCCCCTCTTCGACCGTGTATTGGTGGAAAGGTGTGCAGCTGAGACAGTAACTAAAGGAGGCATTATGATTCCAGAAAAATCACAAGGAAAAGTGTTACAAGCCACTGTTGTGGCAATTGGAACAGGCTCTAAAAGCAAGGTAAGCAGACCTTTCCTATCAAAGCTTTTTATAGCTTTTCAGATAAGAAACATGAGATTTCTTAGTGCTCCAGGCAAAATCACCTCTCCACTCTACATCAAGCATCATGAGCAGTGTGGTACAGTGGCAACAGCTTTCTAATTAACATTTCAAGGTGTGATTATCTGCTTGCTGCTCTCCTAGGCTTTTCTCCCCCAGCTGTTTTTCTGCCTTTCCTCACTTGCACATCAGCATCATCATACGCCTCTTCTTTCCTCAACCACCACTATGATTCTTTCCCCCAAGCTCTTAGACTATTTGAGAAAGAATTGGAATGGGCAGTTGCCATTGACGCTCTGGCATGTCTTCATAGCACAGAGCTAATGGTAGCTGAACTCCTTGCTTTTCTTAGTGATAAGGCCTATAATGCTGTAACTCAATGCAAACTTATCTGTAAGTCCCATTAAATGTGGCACAACATTGTCTCCAAGCAAGCTTTCATAGGATTTGGATGTAAGATTGGAAGAAAGAAAGAACTGGTTTTTTTGTGCATGTAACAGATGTATGTTATGGAGCAGACTTCCCCATCCCAGTGCCCTCCAGTTGTTGCTAAGCTGCATCTCCCATCATCCCTGCACTTGACCATGGCTGGCTGGTGCTGATAGGAGTTGGAGAACAAAACATCAGGTTGGAGGCCACTGTGAAGGTTGTGTTGAGCACTTCCTCTTCCAGCCACTCATTGTGTCTTTTCTGGTTTTGGGAGGGGGCAAAGGGCACTCATCTAAATGCATTTTACTTGCCTCCTCCTGTTGGGTAAGTGGCTCATAAATGGTCTATGTCAGGGGTGTCACACTCAAATTCATCGGGGGCCGCATCAGCAGTTTGGTCACCCTCAAAGGGCCGCAAACAAGTCATAACCTCAATGTATGTATATCCAAAGTTTACCGCTCAGACTTTTAAGCAGAATAATAAGCAGACCCCCCCATACATCATATGTACTTACAGTACAGGAGAGAAGGGTTCAGGCAGCCGTTGGATCTGTCACATCGCAGGATGGCATGCGCTCAATATAAAAACAAGTGGAGGTTTCCTGAATGCATGTAAAGTGGAGGTTTCCTGTGTAGAACGGCCGGCGCCGCTAGAGGGCAGACGTTCTCTGGCTTGTAGGCTGCCGTGCATGCGCTGAAGAGGCGGCTTTCTTGTGTCAATAAAAAAAAAGCGAGAATAAAAGGTGAAGGTCAGCGGCGGCTACACGGGCCACATGACGAGGTCTGGCAGGCTGGATTCGGCCCGCGGGCCTTCTGTTTGACACCCGTGGTCAATGTGGTGTTTATTTACTTACTATGGGTTGCACCCAGTACTTCACAACTGGACACCTCTTTCCTTTCCTCTCTGCATGTACCCTCAAAATCTGTTCCAGGTGTGTGTATCCTGGAGCAGTTTTTGAGGGTGTGTAGTTACATTGAGCATGCAGAAGTCTGCCAAGCTACTGGAACAGTAGTGTTGATACAGCCCTGTATTTATATTTTGCCTTTCTGCCGAAAGCCTGGGAAGATGCTCTCTGGATAGGTGGCCCCAGTAACCTGTTCTGGATGGGGTTGCGGTACGTAGCTTGTGGGTACTCCTAGATACATCTTTGTCGTTGGAGACTCACGTGACCTCTGTGACTTGCGAGTGCCTTTTACCAGTTTTGCTTAGTTTGCCAGCTACAGCCATATATAGATCGGGATCACTTGACCACCATGCACTAGTAGCCCTGAGATTGGATGAGGGCAGTGAGCTTGGTATGAGGCTGCCCTTGGGCCTGGTGCAGAAGCTCCAACTGATGCAATATTGCAGCTGCATTTCCACTACAGAAAACTTTTTAAGAGCATTGTAACATACGTTGTCAGTAACTATTCTTTGTCCCCTTAAGGAGGGAGAAACTCGTCCAGTTAGTGTAAAAGTTGGTGAGAAGGTTCTGCTACCGGAGTATGGTGGAACAAAAGTTGTACTGGATGACAAGGTTAGTATGTGAATTAAATTTCTATACTGTATATTATACTCTGTATGCCACTTTTATACTTGCTTAAACTCTTATTTTATAAACAAAGCCAAAAGCAGTGCTTCTCTTAATTTTATGGAAGATCACATACATTTTGTTAGAATCTTCATGCCCTTTCTCAAGAAACCTCAGTGGTCTGCTCACCTAACTCTCATATACCTAATAGTTTCCATATGCTATATTCCGAGATGTATGCACACTGCCTCAGTCTCTGCCTACCTTCTATAAACATTTCATTGCTTTCCTTCATCTCCATCCAGAAGTAACTGTGACTGGAATAGCCACTGTCCTCTTTCTGCAACCCCATTCCTTTGTTGTGGGAGGTGGAGAAGAGATTTTACTGCTTTTAGGCCTGTTACCAAGAAGTAATGAAACACATTTGTGACTTACCTCCTTGGGGAGAAACCTGAGTATGGAACAGGCAAAACTCGCCCCTTGTAGTCACTGCAGTAATTTCCTTGTGGTTTAACTTGTCTGTATTGGAACAGAAGTTTGCTAAGTGTGTGACCTGCATTTCAAAAATAACAACCATTGCACAAATTATAGCATTTGTATGTACTATTTTAGGGCCAAACCATCTGCAGAAATAAGGTTGCAAACCAATGTAAAGTGGGGGAAAGTTAAAAGTTTATGTATATGTATGTAAACCTTAGGTGAGATTTAAAATCTCAAGAGTACATGGGTCTTTTATAGAAGAATTCCAGCTGAATCTCTTAATTTTCTTTTGAACCCCTGTAAACTATTCCAGTCAATTCATCTGAAGTCTGTCCTGGGGGAATTCAAGCCCCTTTCAGAGCAATAGCAATGATGAAGTAGAAGAACTGTCCTTGGGTTAATATTTGTATAGCACTGATCCAAGGACATGTCATAAATCTCTGTGTTGGAAGAGCGTCAGTGTTCCAGTTTTTGAACTACTTAATTGTTTATCTTCAACATGGACAAATTTGTTTTCTTTATTTGCAGGACTATTTCATATTTAGAGATGGTGATATTCTTGGAAAATACGTGGACTGAACAGTTCATCTTGCTGCGTTATCATTAAGTTTTCATTCCACAAAAAGTGCTCAAATGGTTCTGTTCCATCATGTAAATAATTTTATTTTCTAATAAATGCAAATTCTCCCAAATTACCAAGTATCATTGTGACTTCAAAATAAAACAATGTGTATAGCCAAAATACATTTCTTACTATCTTATTCCGTGTGTTCTGTTTTTTTTTTTAAATATACTTAGAGCAGCTTGCTGGCTAATTAAGTAGCCAAAGCATTTCAGGGTGAAACAGTGATGGCTTGTGATAATAATAAAAAAGGAGCTATAGACTAGGAGCCAAAGAACCATGAAACCAGTTTGGGGTTTAGTTTCCTGCCTCCCCAAAAAAGCATCCCTCCTGTGCTGCATCACAGCCTTCTTTACATCATGCCATTACAACGTGGAATCCTAAAGAGCTTTTTGGACCAATTTCTCCATCTTTGGGGGGGGGGAGCATCAGAATGCTTGGAGAGTTCACAAGTCAAGTATAATTATCCCTTAAATCCCTAAAATTATTCAAGTCAATGAATAAAATAATTGCTTCCAACCTGGAAAACATCACATTTCTCACTAGGAGCTACTGGTGCACAAACTCAAAATGGCCATGCTATTGCGCTGTTACGGAAGGGTTACCAGCATTTGAGGGAAATAAAATGTGCAATTCTTTAAAATTAGGGATGTAAAACAGTTCCCAGAAAAGCTACTGTGTTCTGTTCAAAATGCTGCATGCCAGCAAATCGAACAAGGGGAAGCATATCCAATATTGAGAAAACCAAACTAGCTTTGTCAGGCAAATATAAAATGATGACACCTACTGGTCGGCTCCAGACATCATTATCTGGATCCATTCTAGTTTGGTGTTGAGCTCCAGTTTGGAACTGAAACAGCCTTGGTTTCCACGACTGATTACCTTGTTTAGTGTAGAGGGGAGTGCAACTTTGTTGATTCTCTTGGCTTTCTCGGTGGCTTTTGATACTGTAGACACAGTATCTTATTGAAATAACTTTGTGGGTTGAGAGTGGAGGGCACTTGCTCCTAATTGCAGGGCTGGTCTCAGAGGGTATCATAGGGAGGTTTCCATTCAGCCCCATGAAAACTAATCCATGTGGTCCCTCGGGGTTCTATTCTGTCCCGTTCTCTCTATATGAAACTGCTGTATGAGGTCATCAGAAAATTTGAAGTTTGGATGCCACTAATATGTGGAAGTGGGGTATTTCCTAGGTCTGGGAATTGGGGGACCACCTGTTTTTATGGAGTTGCACATACCCTGAAGGAACAGTTACATTATCTAGGACTGTTCCTCAATACCACATAGTCACTGGAGCCAGGGCTCTTTGGTAATATGGAGTGCTTATGCCCAGGTTTCGCTCCTGCTAGCCATTGCTGGACAGGGATAGCTTGGCCACAGGGATTCGTGCTCTGAAGACCTCCCATTTTGATTAATGTAATGATATCTCTCAAAATGTTTAAAGGAATGAAAAGAAGTGGGAAATACTTTTGCCCTAAAAACAAAATGGAGGAAGGCATGCAGAGATAATATAAGGCACATCAAGACCCAGACCTGCAAAATCACAATAACAAGAGACTTGGAAATGAAATGCAAAACTTTGACACTGAAATAATCAATGCTCTTGATGAATGAGAAACCTGATTTAGAATACTGTATACTTGCTTGGCTAGAGAACAGATGGGGAGAGCAATCCAAATGATGGAAATCCAACATGTGACTTCTGCCCCGGTTAAAGCAACAGCATTCAAACCCTAATTGGCAGCTGAGAGAAGTTGAGCTCAGTGGACCTCTACCACCTACCCCATCGTAGACCCCTTCCCCATCTTCCATAAAGGAAGGAAAAAAGGGGGAAGGAAAAATTGGGAATCTTTCCTTCTGTGTACTTACTTAAGTTAACAGTATCTAAGCCACTATGTTTAGGATTCAAACGCCAAGAAATAAAGAGCCTCTCCCTTGTAAATTATGGGGGGACATGATGCACAAGCTATGCAGAATGTTATGCGCAACAGCTGAGAATGTTATATCATCCACTGCAAGGCTATATCACGGAGAACAAGGACAGTACTGTTTATTTGAAACTGGCTTATGGTTTAGTGGTTGATAGGTCAGCTTCAGGAAGGGGCATTGCTGCGAACCATGATTCTCTTTAATTATGGATCACAACCAAAATATATTTTACACCTCCCCTTAACAGCAGGGATAGTCAATATTGTAAGGAATTTATGAAGTGCATGTGGAGAGGGAGAGAAAAAAAAGTTCCAACACCATAAACAAATCCAAAGCATGATAGTATGGGCCCAGGATTTAATAAACTATTTTAAAGTATGCCCAAAGGGCTTGGATTTTGCCTTTAACAGCACATATTGACACCGTTGCTAATTTTGAAAAGTTTCCTCATCATCAAATAGATTTGCCATGTGGCATGGGTGAGGGGATTCTATTCAAGAAATGCTATCTGAACCCCACCCTCCAAGTGTGCAGAACTTTATGGGTGGCTGTTTGCTTTAATTCTAGAATGGTATAAATGAGGTCACTCCTTAAACTCCCGTGGCTCTGAATATCATAGAATTTGAAGCACTGTCTACTGAAATGAATGCAAATAAGTTGCAAATAAAAAAGACCTGCACCACAGATCTCCCAGTGTTACCAGATAACACAGTTGGATAAGAATGAAACGGTAGACTTAATTAGACTGAGAGGTCAGAAAGGTGCACCCACTTTCCCCTGCTTCTACCCAAACTTCCTTAGAAAGATGTGGACCACTGCCAGAAATCCAGGTTCTCATTGAGATGAAAGGAAATAATGACACAAGTGCCTTGCTCCCTCTAGCTTTCTGTCAAGTAAATGTTTTACCCAAAATCCAATTTGTTGTAAAGCAGACAAAGGTATGTTTGTGCACAGTCACCTTACATAATTCTCCTTTCTTTAGCCACACTGTACTGTAGGTGGTCTGCCAGATTGGTGCTCCTACACAAAAATACTAGGGTATTCTTTTAAACCATTTTGGATCCTATTAATATGCCAAAGAGACCCAACACCTGTCATCTTTATTAAATTAGTGTAGCTGAGTTGAAATTGATCTAGCCAGAAACTGAAGTGACACTGGAAACACCTGTTTTTTGGTGCCAAGTCACAATGAAAGTTTTGTTCCCATAGTTTATGTTGCGCCTACAAATGTAAATGTAATAAGCAAAACAAAAAATTGATAAACTTGGTGTTGTACTGTTCTTTTACACACCTTGTCCCATTGTCTAGTCTGCCTGGCACATATGGTTATTATTCAGGTTAGTTTACACCCCCCCCCCAATTTTTAGGTGGAAATTTATTTATGGGGGGGGGGGTTGGTAGCTATTTTTATTAAAGAACAGAGTGAGTTCATGCGATTGCACTGCTTCAGTGACAGGAGTGCAAATAATTGTCAATTTCTGTAACACTTAAAATAAAAAGCTCGATATAAGCCAAACCTTCCCTTCTAGAGTGAAAAAGTGATCCTGATTAAACCAAAAGCCAGGCTCCCCCCCCCCCTTTTTTTGTTTGTTATGGAATAGATCCACCAGAGCAACAAGTCAAATTTTAAATTTTAAACCCCAAACCTTCTTTGAATGTTACTTTACCTTTTATAGAAAGGTTTGATGCCAACAGATGAAAGCTAGGCTCCCTGACCTGCCACTAAGGTTAGGAGCTGTGGCCAGTTTTCTGTCCGTGGGGAAGATCTTCTCAAGGGCAATTACGGTAATTCTGCTTGCTTTGCTAAACCCGCTCTGAAAAGCAAGCAAATATGAAAGGGCTTGGTGAGCGAAGTTTTCTGAGAGGGAAAAAGCTGGGGTTTGGCCCTGGTGAATGATGGGAAGCTGTAGACATGTTTGGCATAGGCACTAAGGGTGTAGTAATGGTTTGTTTTCATAGACCAAAGTTATAAGATTTTGAGTTCACCCGTGCTTCTTCTAAAATGGAAAGGCTCCATTCAGAGGTTAAAAGGAAACCCAGCTCTGAACTCTTATGACTCTTATGTTGCAATGGACAGGCTAAGAAATGTGCTGGATTGACCACAAATAAAAGCGGATGCAATATTTCTGTTTACTGCTTCCTAGCTTCCCCCTTCAGATCAGCACTGTTCTCCTGAAGGCGCATTCAAAAGCCCCCGAGGCAGTCTGGCCTTCTCCAGGCTGCTTAGCGGTTATGGTGACTAGGGAGACTAGGGTTCAAATCCCTACTCAGCCATGAAACTTGCTCACCAGGTGACCTTGGGGCAGCCACTGCCTCTCCACCTAGCCTACCTCACAGGGTGGTTGTGAGGAGAGAATGGGGAGCCCTATGCATGCCACCTCTAGCTCCTTGGAGGAAAAGTTGGTTATGTTGTAAATGGAATAATAATAATAATAATAATAATGTGCTGTTTCAGAGAAGCATCTGCGAGGTGACATGTTCTGGCCACTGCCTTGCCCTGTTGTCAAAAGTTAGCAAGGGCAGGTAGCATGGTCGCAAGCGATGAGAAACACCTCCGCCTTTTTGTCCAAAAACCTATTTGCACCAGTTGAACCAAAGGAGCGTCTCCACCCCCATCGTTCATCCCGGACACTGAGGTCCAGCTCTGAGGGCCTTTTGGCGGTTCCCTCTCTGTGAGAAGTGAGGTTGCAGGCAACCAGACAGAGGGCCTTCTTGGTAGTGGCGCCCGTCCTGTGGAACGCCCTCCCAGCAGATGTCAAGGAAATAAACAACTACAGTGGTACCTCGGGTCAGTGGCGTAGCGTGGGGGGTGCCAAGGGTGCCGGCCGCACCGGGCGCAACATTGGGGGGGGCGCGAGTCCAGAGGGAAGGGACAAGTTCCTTCCTCCACCGGGCTCCCCGCCGCTACCGCCAGCCTTACGCCCTAGCGCGTGCGCGCTCCCCGCCGCCGCTGCGACTGCGCTCCACTCACTGCTCGCAGGAGGAGCAGCCGCTGCAGCAGCGCCGACGCTGCCACCGACGCCTGGCCGGGCACGGGCAGCCTCTGCACCCCGCCGCCATCCCCTCGGCCCAGCCACAGGCGGCGGCTGCTTCTGCTGACTGGGAGGGAGGAGAGCTCCGAGGGGCCTCGCCGCGCCTTGCGCTCCCCAAAACCCTCCGAGAGGAAGCCGGCGGGCGGGTGAGGGTCTCCCGGCAGAAGGGGGCGCCGCTGGCTCCGGCTCTCAGCGCAAGTCTCAACCGCGGGGGGGGGCGAGGACGGAGCACGGCTGGAAGCCCCCGGACCCGGCCGGGAGGAGGAGAGGCGCTCGCCAAGCCCGGATCTGGAGCTCCACCTACAGCCCAAGGAGAGGAGGGGGCGGGGAGGCGCCTGAGGGGAGGGGGCTTCGGCTGCCTCGGCCCGCGGGGGCTCCGCAAATAATAAATTTAATAAATTCCTGCTGAGCCTTTGGGGGGGGTCCTTGGCTCCTTCGCTCGCCCCCAGCCCCAGTGGCGTAGCGTGGGGGGGTGCAGGGGGGCCGGGCGCAACACCTGGGGGGGGCGCTTGCACTCGAGTGCTAAAATCCACGGGTTAGGGGGCGCAAATTACTTGCCTTGCCCCGGGTGCTGACAAACCACGCTACGCCACTGCCTCGGGTTACATACGCTTCAGGTTACAGACTCCGCTAACCCAGAAATATTACCCTGGGTTAAGAACTTTGCTTCAGGATGAGAACAAAAATTGAGTGGGAGGCCCCATTAGTTAAAGTGGTGCTTCAGGTTAAGAACAGTTTCAGGTTAAGTACGGACCTCCGGAACGAATTAAGTACCGTATTTTTTGCTCTATAAGACTCACTTTTTCCCTCCTAAAAAGTAAGGGGAAATGTGTGTGCGTCTTATGGAGCGAATGCAGGCTGCGCAGCTATCCCAGAAGCCAGAACAGCAAGAGGGAATGCTGCTTTCACTCTTGCTGTTCTGGCTTCTGAGATTCAGAATATTTTTTTTCTTGTTTTCCTCCTCCAAAAACTAGGTGCATCTGGTGCGTCTTATAAAGCGAAAAATACGGTACTTAACCTGAGGTACCACTGTATCTGACTTTTAGAAGACATCTGAAGGCAGCCCTGTATAGGGAAATTTTTAATGTTTGATGTTTTACCACTTTTTATTGTTATTAATAATAATATTCTGTTGGAAAACCCAGCCAGAGGGGCTTGGTATAAAATAATAATAATTATATGGTATTTCGACTCCCGCCCGCTGCTAAGGGTGTTTTTTATTTCCCCTCCTCCTGTTCCTGTGAACGTCGAAGCAAGCTTCTTTGACACACCCATTATTTTTTTTTGAAAAACAGCACGTCCTTTGTTTTTGTCCAGGCCTCTTTCTAGTGCAGCGCAATTTTTATTATTATTATGCTTTCTTCCCGCGCAGTTTCGCCTATATATGAGGCGCCCTATCTATCTATCTATCTATCTATAATAATAATAATTTATTTATATCCCACCCTCCGCAGCCGAAGCCGGGTTCAAAGCGGCTAACAACAATAAAATAATACAACATTCTAAAATCATTTCATTATAAAATCAGATTAATGGCATCCATTGTATCTAGATTTATACACCGCCTTTCCCTCACAAGCTCTCAGGGCGGCTCACAACCTCTCCTCAACCCCCTTTCCCGCCCTTTCCTTCCCGCCCTCCGCATACTCGCTCCTCCCCCTTTCCCCTCGTCGTTCTATTGCGCTTCTCGCCCTCCTCCCCGCTATTGGGAGGAGGAGGAGGAGGGGGCGCCCGCGCGCGCGCTGTTCTACCCTCTGCTCCTCCCTCACCCCCGCCCCTGTGAGACTTCTGCTCTTCGGCGCTCTCGCCTGCCTCCCGCCCCCGCCGACCTGACGTAGCCGATCACGTGCTTCTCCTACCCGTTCCCGCCGGGCTTTCGGCCCCCCCCCTCCCCGCGGAGGAAGCTCGCTCGTCTCGCGTTGTCCCGTCCGTCGTCTCGCGCCTCTCCCGCCTCCCTCCTCCCCCCGCCCTCCCCGCTTGGTTAGTTGCTGCTGCTGCTGTGCCACCGCCGCATCCGGGTCCTGGCGCCGCTCGCTGTCACTATGGTCATGGCGGAGGGGACGGCTGTGCTGAGGAGGAACAGGCCGGGCACCAAGGCCCAGGTAAGCCCGGCGCCCGCTCGATGGGTCCCTGGCTCCGGGTGGGAAGCGGGGTGCCGGCGGCGGCGGCGGAGGGGGACCCGGTGGCGCGGCAGGGGGGTGACGGGGGCCGAGAAGCCGGCGGCGGCCGAGGCCTACTCGCTCTCCGCCTCGCTCCGTTCCCCGGGGAAGTGGAATGAGGCGCCGCCGCCGCCCGGTGCGAAGGGGAAAGTAACGCGAGGGTGGGATGTTCCCCTCAAAATGGCAGGCCGCTCTATTTTTTTTGGGTTTTGGGGGAGGGTCGGGGGTTCAGGCAGGGTCCTGATCCGGCTTTGACCAAAAAGTGGTGGGCGGTTCTTCCCCTCCCCCCCACCCCCGTGTACTTCGCGAACGTCTGAACGGCCTTGCGTGTCCCTGCGGCTCGAGCAGGGATTTCTGGAAAGGGAGGAGAATAAGAGGGAGTTGCGGGGAAGGGACGTGGGTTGTGGGGTTGTTGTTTTTTCAAAGCAGCTGCTTCGGAAATAAAGAGAATTTAGGGACGTGACGTTGGTTAGGAAGGGAGGGTTTAAGGTAAAGGAAAAAGAAACGGTATGTAACCTGTGCAGGGAGGAAAGAGGGTGTTTGGGGGAGAAGAATATAGGGGCGCAGGGAAGAGTTTGACGGAGTTGGTTGCCCCACGGAGAGAGTCCATGGGGTGGGGTCTTGGGAAGGTGACTTCAGGTGCTGGGTGCAGGGAAGATTGCGTGTAAAGGGGGCAGTGACTTCATGAATACAGCTGGGAGGAGTTGGAGGGTGGTGGTTGGAGTAGAAGCGGTCTAGCCTGTATTTTTCAGGGCTGGTGTCTGTGAGGTTGCTCATGTACTTGCTGTCTATATTTTTTTTAAAAAATGCATATTTGGCAGAGATTCGTGTTGACATGAATCTTGCCTGCTGTAATTAAGACCCAGGTTACACCTATCTGTGTTTAACCTTTCAAAACAGTTGGCGTTACTGTATTGAGAAATGTGAATCTTTTCTGTCTCTCGCTCTCCCTTTTCTCGGTGTATTGTTTTAACTGCTGTCTTGAGTATGTGTGTTCCAGCCATTTCCTCTCAAAACTGGATGCAACTTGTACTGATGTATGTTTTGTCTTATTTATTTCCCCCCCACTTGCCATCCTTTTATAGTAGCAGTTCATGTAGTGTATACATATAAATTTAGTCCATCTTGCTTGACTTTTCAACCGTCAGTAACTTGGCAAGTTAAAAAGTATAGGTAGTATTACCCTCTTTTTTTCGTAGGCTGAACTGCTGATAAATAAAACAAGCACAACAATTTCTAGGCATGGCCAAACTTGGGCCTCCAGATGTTTGGGGACTACAGTTCCCATCACCCCGACCACTGGTCCTGTTAGCTAGGGATTATGGGAGTTGTAGTCCCAAAACATCTGGAGGGCCAAGCTTGGCCATGCCTGCAAGTTTTGACTATTAAAGACAAATTCTCGGCTATAAATTATATGTATTTGTTGTATCATTGGGACTCTTGTATACAGCAAAGTGCCTTATTTTGACTGAAGGAAATAACCTGGAGGCAAGTAAGTTCATTTTATAATTTAGCTTAAAGAAAACATTTGTGAAGTTATCCTAGGATAATAGAGGAATGTACCAACTGAAAAGGGAGTGTGTGCATGAAATGCCCAGTAATAAGTGGGTTCTATAGCAAACTACTGTATTTTTCGCCCTATAGGACGCACTTTTCCCCCCTCCAAAAATGAAGGGGAAATGTTTGTGCGTCCTATGGGGCGAATGCAGGCTTTCGCTGAAGCCTGGAGAGCGAGAGGGGTCGGTGCGCACCGACCCCTCTCGCTCTCCAGGCTTCAGGAAGCTATCCGCAAGCCTGGAGAGCCCGGCGGGAGTTCCCATGGGCTCGCAAGGCCTGCGGGCAGCAGCCTGCAGCCCGAAGCACAGGGCGCCCTCCGGAGGGTGCCCTGTGCTTTGCGCAGGTGTCCGCAAGCCTTGCAAGCCCAGCGGGAGTTGCCACCGGGCTCGCAAGGCTTGCGGGTAGCAGCCTGTTCTGGGGGCTGGGGGGGGATTTTTTTTTATTCATTCCCCCCCCAAAAAAGGAGGTGCGTCCTATGGGCCAGTGCGGCCTATAGGGCGAAAAATACGGTAACTAGATAGGTACATTCATCTTGAAGGATTGCATATCATATGCAGCATTGAGATGTTGGTGTCATACAAATGGCTGGATACTAAATTAGATATGAGTTCTGTTGTTATTTTCAAGTTATTCCTCTTACTGCTAAAGTTATGTAGCCAGGCCTTTTTAAAATACAGTATTTCTGTATAAAGTATTGGTCATCATTTTTCTGTGCAAATTAAGTCTTATGGCTTGCGTTTTTATAGTGCCTTCTGGTAAAGCATTATGGCTTGAATAAAGTAGCAGGAAAACTGTGACATACTCGGGATATTTTTCGTCCACCATCTGATTGTAACTTCCTTTATGAATAGTGAAAAAAAATATGATGCGACTAGTTAGTCATTTTCATGTATGTTCTTATCTATAGCATTACTCTTTTTCAGGAACATGGTGTTTTTTCCAGTTGAAAAGATTCATGAGTCATCCTCTTGAGAAAGCTGTGGGAGACATACCTTAAATGTCTCCTGTAAAAGGGGTGTGGGCTGATAACTGTCATTGTATTATATAAAGGCAGATAGATGGATAGATAGATTTAGAAAAGATTGCAGACTTTTCTGAGTTTCTCCTGGCACATCTTAAAATTCAGTGCATTCATTTAGAGCAAACAAGGACAGACTATAGCACTGTAAAGATCTGGAATTATTACTATCATAGTTATTCAACCTATTTCATTAAAAGTACATATAGTCAAAATGCCCATCACAGAAAACTAGTTTACTATTGACTACTGGGATATTGGAAACTCTGTATTGCAGCCCTGAACATTTTTTTGCATGGAGTTAAGTTCTGTTGAGATAAATAGCACTATTTTCAAAACCAAAGAATTTAGGATTGCAGTCTAATAGCCTGGCCCTGTGCATGTACACTGCCAGGTAAGTTTCACTGATTTGTGTGACTTCTGTTTAAGTGTGCAAAGTTGCAGCTGACATTTTGTAGTCACTGAGGACAATTAGGTAATAGGTGAACATGTCTCAGCAGAATAACTAAGATATTCTCCTCCCCGCCCCTTGCAATCTGTAGTGAAATATTTAGAATGCTGCAGTTGGCTTCACTTCTTTCTTTGCTGGTCGATAAGTATATCAGATGGGATACAGAGACTGCTACATCATTGCAGTGTCATGGCTTGTGATATTGCACTGATGTCATTACCTGACCCTGCTGTAAGTGTAGCTTGCATATTGCTGCCTTGGCAATAGCTACTTTTACTAGATCCCCACATTCAGCTAGTTGCATTAACTCAGAATTGGACAATAGAGATGGTGAAATTGGGGATATCCTGAAGGACTTTACAGTCTTGTTGGAACAGCTGAGCATTCCTAATAATAGAATGGAATTGCACTTGGACGTTTGTACGCAACTGCACAGTATACAGCTGTGTCTGTTCTGTTTTGATGTATAGCACCCTATGTGCTCTTGCGGTAATGAATATCTTTTGGACTGGAATCTTTCTGTTTTTCTTCAGTTTGCTTTAAGTCTTTTCCCCCCTTACTATCTTAGGATTTTTATAATTGGCCTGATGAATCTTTTGAAGAAATGGACAGCACATTGGCAGTTCAGCAGGTACATCATATTTAATTTCATTTTGTCCACCTCTCCCCTCCCCATTTCATTTATTTCTGCTTCTTACTGTTTGTTAATTGCCTAGAATATATATCAGTGCATTTCTATAGTTACAAAGACAATTTTACTTGTGGTATGTAAAGAGCAGCTGTGCTTGTTTGTGATAGGTTAGCCTTTAGCACACCAGGAAGACAGTGGTGTTCCATGCATGCTGTTACTTAGCTTTCTTCCTTGCAATTATAGTTGGGTTTGTTCGATCCTCAAATGCCTTCACAATAATAGCCTTTGGACCACTGAGCCCATGTTTCTTCTAATACAGGGTTCAGCAACCTTTTTCAGCCGTGGACCGGTCCACCGTCCCTCAGACCATGTGGTGGGCTGGACTATATTTTGAAAAAAAAAATGAACGAATTCCTGTGCCCCACAAATAACCCAGAGATGCATTTTAAATAAAACTTTACCACAGTCTTGAACACACTTAAGTTTATTTCTGACATTATTATTAACATCAGTGAAATGTATCTTATTTAAATATTTCTTTCCTCTAGTATATCCAGCAAAACATAAGGGCAGATTGTTCAAACATCGACAAAATTCTTGAACCTCCAGAAGGACAGGATGAAGGTGTTTGGAAGTATGAACACTTAAGGTATGATCTGTGCTGTAAAAAATAAATAAATTGTTTGAGCTTAACTGAAACCAGTCTCTGAAAAAAGGCCTTGGGGCCTTCATCCTTGAATGAGTGCCTGCTTGGTATTGTCCAATTCATTGTCCGTATCATAAGAAAAAATATATTTTACGGTTAAACATACTTGTTTCTGTCACTACCAAAGCCATTTTGATTAAATTCAAATTTCTTATGATATACTCAAGTTTACAGTCCGGGGTGGGGGGCGGACTTCAGGCCAAGGGTCAAATGCAGCCATCCTGGCTTCTCTAGCCAGCCAGTTTTTGTATGATTCCCACCTACCCCACAACCGCACTTTAATTCCAGAAATAACAAATTACGGTTTCAGGATTCTGAACCTACTGCTCTCCAGATATTTGGTCAGCCCCAGCCAGAATAGCCAATGATCAGGGATGATGGCAGTTGTAGTCCAAAACATGTGAAGGACACCAAGTTAGAGAATGCTAAATGACATCATTTATAATGCTAGATATAATCCAAAATATTGTAGTTCATAATCATTGGACTGTGGTGTTTTAATGGGGGAGGGAAGCGATTATCTAACCCAGGCATGTCCAAAGTCCGTTTCAGGGGCCTAATCCGGCCTGCCGGTCAGTTTAATCCAGCCCCTGTGGCAGTTTATTTCCTGGGGTAAAATCCTAAAAAAAAAAAAAAGGTTAACAATTTTGGTCGGCCCTTCGGTTGGCCCTTATGGCGCTTCACTTCATCAAATCTAGCCCTCTTTGAAAAAAGTTTGGACACTACTGAATTCTAACCTTCTGTATTCTAAAATTTTAGGCAGTTCTGTCTTGAGCTTAATGGCCTTGCGGTTAAACTTCAGGTAATTTATTATTTTATCTTCCTTTTGACAATTAGGAATAACTTTTTTATGTATTTGCATCTTAATGCTTCATATTGTTCTTCAGTGCTCTGTTTCTTATTAATCATGGTTGTAGGAATAGAGAGAGAGAAATTTGAATGTGAGGTCCTACGCCTGGTGTAATCTTTATTTATTGTACAAATGTTTCAACAGACTGAATGCCATCCGGATACATGCACGCAGATGACAGCAACTGAGCAGTGGATATTTCTTTGTGCAGCCCATAAAACTCCCAAAGAGGTAAGAAAGGAATATAAAAAGCAGCTGCCAAGACTCTTCCCTGCTTATCAACTTCACACAACTGGACCTCCAGTCCTTATCCTGCTACCATTTTCCATTCACTATTTGTCTGTAAGATGGTTCAGTTGTTCAACATGAAGGATAAGCACACGTGCAAGTTGGAGATCAGCTATAATTTTCATCTGAGGAGTATACTTACCTGCTACCATGAGTTACTGTGTACTTGTGATTTGGTAGTGGGTAGTAGTAGATACAAGTGTCATTCCTTCAAACCACGTCACCATAGTAGTCATGGTTCAATTTAATTTGCTCCTGGCCCACAGCTGTTGAATCTTGACATCATCTTATGACAAACTTAGTTTTCTAGCCATGACTGCACATTTTACTGGGTTTTTAAAAAAGTTTTCATTAGTCTTTTCCAAGCCGAATAATAATTTGTTTTTCTGCATAAGAACTTGGGTAGTTTTACCCTGTAGCATGTTGCTCAGAGCCTTCACACTGGAATACTAATAGTTCGTGAAAAGACAAATATGTTCAGACACTTCCATGGATAAGCTCTTACTGAGCATTTACACAAGAATATATACAGAAATAGCTGAGGGGATTTGGTCCAGAGATGGATCGTGATTGCCAGTTACAGCCTTTGGATGTAGTGATAGACTCCAGGTGACTCCAGTCAGTTCTGATGATTGAATTCCTTATATACTCTTTGTCCCTGTCCCCCCGGATTAGTGAAAAATTTGTATCCCTTTGTGATAATGTGCACAGTGTTGACAAATTCTAAATTTCAGTTCCAGTGTTAAAACAAAAACCTATTATTTTACAGCACATATTCATCTTACAAATAGCAACTTGGAACAATCTCTCTTCAGCACACAGTCTTGTCGGGGTGGTGCAACCTCCAACTTTCATAAATTTTAGATTTTGTATGTTTGACAGAAAATTCCAGCATCCTGTAAGCCTTTCAACAAGCAAGACGGAAAACCTCTGGCATTTAGGTCAGAGTCAGGACAGCCAGGTCAGGAGATCACAGGGCTTTTATATCAAATACAGTGTGAATATATAGGGTAATAAATCCAGGTACTTACTCCTACATTCCCCTAATTTGTTTTCTTTTTCTCTGTTGCTCACCAAGCGGAACTCCAGGATTAAGTCATCCACAGATCAGGCACATTGTTGAGGACTTAAAGCAGGGGTCAGCAAACTTTTTCAGACGGGGGCCGGTCCACTGTCCCTCAGAACTTGTTGGGGGCCGGACCATATTTTGAAAAGAAAAGAAAAGAATTCCTATGCCCCACAAATAACCCAGAGATGCATTTTAAATAAAAGCACACATTCTACTCATGTAAAAACACCAGGCAGGCCCCACAAATAACCCAGAGATGCCTTTTAAATAAAAGCACACATTCTACTCACGTAAAATCACGGTGATTCCCGGACCATCTGCGGGCTGGATTAGAAGGTGATTGGGCCGGATCTGGCCCATGGGCCTTAGTTTGCCTACCCATGGCTTAAACTAACCATGTGTCATGTATTTGATTGGATAATCATACAGGTTATGAGCATATAACAATACACAACTTTATTACTGTTTTTAGATACCACAAAGGCATTTGACAGGGTCAAATTGACTTGCTTTCTTGCTGTCATGGAAGCCTTTAATCTTCTCAGTTGCTTTAATCCATTTTATCTCTATTCTGCATCATCAGCAAGAATACTAGTGAACAGACAATTAGAGGAACAAGAGCGGGTTGCCCGCCTCACTTCTATTACTTGTATTGTCAATAGAGCCACTCACTATAGCAAAATGGAAAGATCTGTGGTGTCAGGTTGAAAGGGCAGATCTGGAATGCACCATATCTAGATGACATAATTTTATCCTTGGAAAAATATGCGTTTCAGATCATAGAAAACTCTGGTGCTATTTTGGGATATAAGATAAACAGGCAGAAAGCGTGTGTGTGTGTGATTATAACAAAGAAACAAGCTAGATATCTAGGAATAAAGGTGGTGTAGATAGCCAAAGGGCTGAGAAAATTACTAGCCATTGGATCAGGAAGTAAAACTAGATTTAGAAAGATGGAAAAAATGAGTTTGTCTTGGATAGCCAAAGTAAAATATGATCAAGCAATTTTATGAAGGTTTCTATTTTTGTCTACGTCATTGTGAATATTGCTTGATTTGCATGAATAGAAAAGCAGAGAATTTGGTAACTATATGTCAGGATGTACACCAATAATAGAAGCTAATACCTCCAATCAGACAGTAGGACTAGCAGTTACAAATTTATTGTCATTTTATGAAGCTGCTCAATTGAATTGGCTAAATGTATGGTTATTACAAACTAAGGATAAAGGCGTATACTAACTGGAATAGCTTTATATCAACACTTATTTAGGATTATTGGTGTGGGTGTCAAGGAAAGAGGAGAACAGTTGGAGCAAAATCTGATTCCACAGCAACTTTTTATAATATGGAAGAAGGAAATTAAGTGTGTACATTTATCTGTTAGGTACTCTATGAAGGCATAGTATTAGGTTTCTTAGGGGAAATGGACCAGAAGATTCTGAAAGTTAGGGAATTCATGGTGTATCTTATTTAAGCCATTGGAAGGGAATGGGGAGATGTTATGAAGGTATGAAATTACTCAAAAAGGAGTGTGGACATTTTTACGGTTTCCATACTTCCATTTAAGGATGGGGGGGGGGGGCGCATCACAACTGCATTAAGACAGTTGTCTTTTTGACAGCTTGAAGAAAAAGTCAAACGGCATGTCAGCAAAAAACTACAAAGTACTTTTGGCTTTAGGAAGAAGGATCAGTATAATGAGCATTAGGTAGGAAATGGGTCTTGATTTTTCTGTCCCAGGAGAAAAATGGAATGAGATCTGGTGGGGTCTTTTTTTTAAGTCTCTCATCGAGTCTGTCAGTATGAGAAGTGGTGGAATTGTCAGATGGCATCTGATTTTGGGATGTGTAAATAATACATAGCATAAATTAAGATTGAGGAGGATATTGCATGGGGAGTGACATTTAAAAATAAATTTAGCAGCTAAAATCTTGTGCCCGTATTTTGGCTATATGGAAATGGCTAGTTAAGTTTCTAGAACTTGAAGAGATGGGCAAATTAACTGACTTGATTCACAGGGGAAATTGTAGTTCCCAGAATATTATGTTTGTTTGATAAATGGGACATTTTAAAAATAATGAGAACAGAATATCAAGGGAAGCGCAAGGTTTGACAGGAGTTTATTTTTTGGAAATGAGTTTTGTAATTGTTACATGGATGAATAAATAAGAGTATGCTACTGTGACTCTGTGTGTGTCACTCTCATGCCAGGAGTATACATAATATTCTGAGTGTTTTCCTACAAAAGCTCATTCCCCTAAAGCAAGACAACCTTTTCCCCTTACTATGCCATCTTTATGGGTGTAGGATCAGAGCTAGTAATAACTTCAGATGGCATTCAGTTATGCCTACCCACTTGTGTAATGGAAACCTGATTGTGCAAGAGGATTTCCAGTTTCTCTTCTCTCTTTCTTGGGTCCTTTCTAGTGTCCTGCCATTGACTACACCAGACACACATTGGATGGAGCTGCATGTCTTCTGAATAGCAATAAATATTTTCCCAGCAGGTAAAGCTCTGTGTGAATCTGCTTGCTTTTTTAAATATTCATGATTGGTTCTGAAGGCAATAATAATAATAATAATAATAATAATAATAATAATAATAATAATTTATTATGTATACCCCACCCATCTGGCTGGGTTTCCCCAGCCACTCTGGGCGGCTCCTAACAGAATATTATTATTAATAATAGAATAATAATAATTTTTGAATTATGGTTCTGGAGGAGACTCTTGAGAGTCCCATGGACTGCAAGAAGATCCAACCGATCCATTCTTAAGGAAATCAGCCCTGAGTGCTCACTCGAAGGACAGATCCAGAAGCTGAGGTTGCAATACTTTGGCTACCTCATGAGAAGAGAAGACTCCCTGGAAAAGACCCTGATGTTGGGAAAGATGGAGGGCACAAGGAGAAGGGGACAACAGAGGACGAGATGTCTGGATAGTGTCCTCGAAGCTACCAGCATGAGTTTGACCAAACTGTGGGAGGCAGTGGAAGACAGAAGTGCCTGGCCTGGTCCATGGGGTCATGAAGAGTCGGACATGACTAAACGACTAAACAACAACAACAATAATAATTCGACAAAACAGCAAACATTTAAAAACTGCCTTCAGATGTCTTCTAAAAGTCAGATCACTTTTTATTTCCTTGACATCTGATGGGAAGGCATTCCACAGGGCGGGCGCCACTACCGCGAAGGCCCTGTAGCTTCACTTCTTGCAGTGAGGGAACCGCTAGAAGGTCCTCGGAGCTGGACCTCAATGTCAGGGCTGAATGAATCTATATATAGATTTGGTGAACAAATTATTGCCAGAAATAATTTTTACATGGATAATATATGAAAGTAATACTGTCAACCATCATTAAACATTTAGTCCAACAATAGCAGAAAGTAAGGTCCATGTATAATTTTTTTTATTATTACTTACAGGGTTAGTATAAAGGAATCCTCCGTAGCCAAACTAGGATCGGTCTGCCGTAGGATTTACAGAATATTTTCACATGCATATTTTCATCATCGCCAAATATTTGATGAATACGAAGTAAGTACTCTGATACTAAAGCTGCAATTCTATACCCACCTGCCTGGGAGTAGATAGAGGCTTGTGCTATAAGTACCTTAATACGGTATTGAACTAGAGGTCATGTTGCAATTGGTCAGAGAGCTCTGCTCTTTTTGACACTTTGTTTTAGTACCAGCAATTATTTCTGAACTCAACTGAAACTGAGTTGTTCTTAGAGACCACTGCTGAGTCTCATTTTTTGCTTCAAAATGTAGTATGTGTAGAAATTCTGTTTAGCTTGTGGAAAGTGGGTGGCGCTGTGGTCTAAACCACTGAGCCTCTTGGGCTTGCCGATCGGAAGGTCGGTGGTTCAAATCCCCGTGACTGGGTGAGCTCCAGTTGCTCTGTCTCAGCTCCTGCCAACCGAGCAGTTCAAAAGCACACCAGTGCAAGTAGATAAATAGGTACCACTGCGGCGGGAAGGTAAATGGCATTTCCATGTGCTCTGGCACTCATCACAGTGTTCTGTTGCGCCAGAAGCGGTTTAGTCATGATGGCCGCATGACCCAGAAAGCTGTCTGTAGACAAATGCCGGCTCCCTCAACCTGAAAGCAAGATGAGTGCCACAACCCCATAGTTGCCTTTGACTAGACTTAACCACCCAGGGGTCTTTTACCTTTTACTCCAAAATATCCAAAACTCCAGACAGATTCCAGTGAGAGTAGGTGAATATTGGCTCTTCTTCACATACTTAGTGTGCAGTGTTTTGTCTGAGATAGGCAGTGGGACTTAAAAGTTTCACGTGCCTCAGATCTGAAAGCAAATTATGTTGCTTTCTTCCTAGTATATTTAAGTGTGCATTACCTTGTTGCAGAAACCCTGTCCTTTAGATTCAGCAGAAATTACAAAATGTTTCCATGTACTAAGCAGTAATTCAGATGATTTGACAATAGTGCAACAATCCTTATTTGTTACAAGTGCCTACCTAACTAGCATTCTGTGTATGAAACTGCAGCAGCATCCCAGACTTATTTCTGTCTGCCTGATTGACCCCCCTGCTTTTGTGAGCGGGAAGAGTCTCAAGAGCAGAGTGTTGATTTTTCATCCTGGTGGGCCTGCGGTATCTTCTTTTCTCCTGAACGGAAGTCTCCATATGGGAATTTTGAATAACTTTTTTCCTAAGTCTGTATTTCATGCTGTGTGTGTATGTGTGTATATTAATGCATTTTTTATTTTTCTGTCTTAAGAATGAAACCTTCTTGTGTCACCGGTTTACCAAATTTGTGATGAAATACAACCTGATGTCCAAGGATAACCTGATCGTACCAATTTTAGAAGAGGAGGTGCAGAATTCAGTTTCTGGCGAAAGTGAGGCATGATGAGTGTCGTGGACTGAATGATTCCGTAATTAACATTGTGTACTGTATATATCATTTAGAAACGTCAATCATGTATCCTTAGAGCTTTGTTTAGTATACTTTTTGTATGCTGTGTGCGTTGCCTCTTAATATGGAATATGGTTTAAGTTATTCATGAGCTGTATATTCTTCAATGTGGCACTCATGGTTTTTAAATAAAATTAGAATTATCTGTTTATACTGCCTGTTAATAAAAGAATTTACAGTTCTGTAAAATTGCTGCTAAACAATCATTGGATCACAATCTTCAGACCTTGTCCAGTTTAAACCTGAAGCTTCCTATATACTGATGAAGTTGGAATTTTAGCCTTAGTTTGACTAACACCAGAAGCTTGCAAGTCCATTTAACTCTTTACGTTTTGTATTTTATAGAAAGTACCCTTGTTTTAGTGCCCAACTTTTGCTTTTTTGGGTGTGCGCATATATAGCGTCTAAACTCTTGTAGTATGTGTGTATCCAAATATTCATTATTACAGTATTAATACCAAAAGGATAACACTTATTATACTGCCAAAAGTGTATTCTAGATTTTTTCTTTATGGACTTGCCTTTCTGTATCGGTGGAGACTTGTGTGTATCGCAAAAGGCCGTATGTTCACTTCAGTCACCTTAAGGCAAAGATTCCCCTCCGTGTTTTCCTTCCTGCACCTCTTGCCAGTGGGTAAAAGCAATTTGTGTTCCTTTCTGCCTACAGTAAAGTGCTCTGTGGCTTATACCTGTGCATATTTATAGTAATTGCTTACAGGTGATACCTTGCATTAAAAGTTCATTTTACACTACTGCAGAGTGTGCCAAAATAGCCTTGCTCATTTGTAACAAAAGGGTTCCGTGGAATTTTGAACCCTACTCATCACAGTACATGCAGCTGGAGATTCTGTCTTACCTTTCATCCATGCAAATACCACCTGCTTTATGTTCTAGTAATTGAATTCCACCCCCCACCCCAAAATCTTAAGTGTATGTTCCTTAAATAGCATTCGCAGGTTTGTGTTAGTGTATATGAATGCAGAAATCTAAAAGCACTAGCAGTGATCAAATGGACTTGGAGAGATTTTTTATTTTTTTGAAGTGGGTGTATTCTCCATTCACATTAAAACATTAACCAGTGCCCCTTGATCTGTTGAAATGGGCAAGTTTTGGTTTTTATGTTGCCAAGCTGACTTCACACACACACACACACACACACACACACACTTCATTTTGAAGAGTGCTCATTAACGCAGAATGAAAGGTGCAAATTTATTTCCTAATATTCATAATTTGTGTTTCAGATTAGCATTGTGTACATGCCTTAATTGCAAAAAAAAATATTTCAAATTGGGCCTATCTAACAGCAAGAATGCAACCTTACATCCCTTTACAGGAGAAGGGACACTTAGCCCCACTTGCTTTTAACAGGGCTATGTTGGTGGCAACTTTGTTGAGAGGTTCTGCCCCTCTGTGCTGTTCTTACTTTTCAATTTAAAATATGGTTTTAATGGATAACAGGGTCATCACATCAGATGTGTTCTTAGCAACAGCTAGTTATGTCAGTTCACCCAATGTAAGGCCTACCTTGAGTAATGTAGATGCGATTGATACCTCAAAGCAAGTGGCTAAAGAATTTCCCTTTCAGAGGTAGCAGGATATATATGGTTATTGTAAGAAATGGCTGATTCAGGGCAGCCTCCCCCAGCCGGAAAATGAAATAGCACCATTAAGCATTTCTGTGAAAGTCCGTGGTGCTTGAGGCTGCAACAAAATCTCAACGCATCTCCATATTATTCTGGTGTATGCCTCTGAAATGGCTCATCTTGTTTTTATCAAATAAATCCAATTCTGCACTGTAAACTTGACTTCATATAATCAAGTTAAGTAAATGGGGCACTGCTTGTAACCTTCTTTAATGCTGTTGACTCGAGTACCTCTGATAATGTGTGCACACATGTGCCTGGCTGATACTGTAGAACTTCAGTACGCATAAGTGAACTATTGACTTTGTATGGTAAATATATATTGAGGGTTTAACTTACATTCTGCATTATAGGGAAACTGAGATGTGTCTGTCTTTTGAATTACATTGTAAAAAAAAAAGTAGAGGTTGCAATTAAATCTTTTTCTTTTTCCATACCAGTCTATTTTGCTAAATTGTTTTGAAATTATTTTAATCAACAGAGTTGCTGAAGTTTCATATATAGAATTCCTTGGTGTAGCCAAAGAGTCTGTATTAATTGAGTTAACTGGAGATGACTTGAATGTGTCGTGTCTTACTTGCAGAGGATTTATTAGAAATAAAGCTACCTGGAGGATTTTCCCATAAAGGAAATAATCAGCTTCAGAAGAGCAATGTTCGTCAGAACCACTGCAGGGGTGGAAAGGGTCGAATTCCCACCCCTTGGCTGCTCTGATCCAGTTAATTATCACTCCTGCTGATGCAATTTGTGTTTTTAAAAGCCTGCACAGGAACTTTTAATCTCACATGTATTTTGAACCTTTGTACAATGCAGCTTCATATATTCATAAGGCCTCTACAACAAAAAGTAAATCAAGGCACTGGGTTTAAACCCGTTTATCCCTCTTCTGTAGGTCATGATTTCCAGTCATTCACAAATAGCCACCTAATAACACTTATGACTGCACACTATTAGTGATTTGTTTTTAGTACCAATTTTTTATTATAGTGTTTGAGTTTGCACTCTTTTAACACGAGGAGAGTTTAAACCTGAAACCTAAAAATGGCACACGGTTCTCTATGTACAGTTTTAATTTGGTGTTAAACCTTATGATATTTAAAACAGTATATTAAGAGAAATGCTGCTGTATTACATTTCAAGCACTTTGTAAAAAGTCTTATGTTTTGCAGAAGAGCAGAAGGCAACACCCTATCTGCAGTTGCTTCCAAGTGACAGAAAGACTGCTGAGATGTCATATAGTGCTGTTCTAGAAATTCAAAATCCCAGTAAAACAGACCTCACTCAAAAGTTAGCACTTCCGCCAACACTAAACAAATAAGAGTTGTGCTATTTACCTTTTTTATGAGCATATTTACAGAGTTGAGGGGAAGTATAATGTGCACATGTTTGTATAAGACAAAGGGAGAAAATTATACCGACACATATAAAAAGCAATTTCTATTTTTACATTTTTTAAAAAAATATGTACAGGTCCATCTAATCCATTTCCTGGTCACATGCAAGTGACCTGAGTGACTCCATCTTCTTGGTCAAACTGCCCATCATCTAGTTCCCTTAGTATGCCATCACTGCTGCTGAATCCGGCAAAGCTTTCAAAGTGGACTGCTCTGTCCTTGGGCCAACACTCTGCAGAAGGCGATAGATGAAACTCATCCGTAGCTTGTGTATTTTGTGCAGGCTGGGAAGTAGCTGTGTCTAATCCAACACTTCTGCTGGGAGCCTTTCCTTTTTCTTCTCTAAGTTGCTTGGTGGATTTCTTCTGAAACGGAAAAAAAAAAGAATATTTGAATTAAGAGTTCACAGAGGAAGGGAGCTGAAAGAATGTGCACTTGGATCTGGGAACAAAAGAATCGGGAATGAAATGGCTGAATATTTGCAGAATTTACAGTCTGGTCCCACGCACTGGTTTCCTGTGCAGTGATAGAAACCTTGACATCTATTGTCTGAAGCGAAAGTTAGCTCCAATTCTGGCATGCAGTTCCCCATCCCTGTCTTCATAATTATGTGTGGCCAATGCTGGGGAAAGCCAAGTTCCCAGGAGTTTGAAAAGCCTTTAGATGCTGTGCAAGTGAGCTACGGGGGGACCCTGCCAAGTAATAACTTTGCACCATACTCTTACATTGTAACAGGGACCAAAAATTAATGCAACAGGCAAAGAATCTCACACTCCCAACACCCATTGAAACTTTTGGATAAAGAATCCTTAATTTGGTCCTGTCTGCATAACAGGCTGGGGCTCAAAAGCATATTTTTGTGATGCTGGAGATGCTGCTTTTGATTTTGACCTAGAGGGTTACCTAGAATAATTCTCCAAAGACATTCTTAACCAAGCAGAACATAAAAGTAAGCTCTCAGAGATACGACTTGGGTCTGCATTAGGAATCTAAATCAATACTTCATAGCCAATACTTGAACTGGTATCTGAGTCTCAGGAGCATGACGTGTGTGATTAGAGCATTGCTCTTCCCACTGGAAAATTGGTTTCCTGTAGCCTCTGTTTAGGGACGCGGGTGGCGCTGTGGGTTAAACCACAGAGCCTAGGACTTGTCGATCAGAAGGTCGGCGGTTCGAATCCCCGCAACGGGGTGAGCTCCCGTTGCTCGGTCCCTGCTCCTGCCAGCCTAGCAGTTCGAAAGCACACCAGTGCAAGTAGATAAATAGGTACCGCTCTGGCGGGAAGGTAAACGGCGTTTCCGTGCGCTGCTCTGGTTCGCCAGAAGTGGCTTAGTCATGCTGGCCACATGACCCGGAAGCTGTACACTGGCTCCCTCGGCCAGTAAAGCGAGATGAGCGCCGCAACCACAGAGTCGGCCACGACTGGACCTAATGGTCAGGGGTTCCTTTACCTTTACCTAGCCTCTGTTTAGTACTGAGTGAGCAATTCTAGGAATAAGATTTGTCCTCTTCCCCTTTCCCTTCTACAAAGTCTAAAAACGCCTCGAGAAGACCCATCGAAACCGACGAATCCCATTGATTTCAATGGGTCTGTTCACAAAGGCTGCAATCCTCAACCCCATTTACTTGGGAATAAGTTTCCTTGGATTCAGTGGGACTTACTTCTCAGTAGACATGGTCAGGGTGGCCCTGTAAGCTTGGAGCCTTTGTCTCATCAAAGCGCCTATGGTTTATTAAACAGCATCATTTACAAGGCGCCACAACATGGGCAACTTTAGCAACGTAATGGCAGCTGCTAGCTATAGGAGACTGCGATTTGAAAAATGCTTCTAAAGGTTTTGAATCAAAAGGGACGGGTGAATCTTTGAAGCACAGAAGAGGAGGGCCGTCTGTCTCTGCCCTACGGTTTAAATATTCTGTGTCAAATAGCCCTGGGGGTGGGAATCAGCAGTTGTTTGACCTTTGCAGCCTTTGAGGTACTGAGGCATAAGGTTGCCATTCTGTACCCTCTCATTTATTTCGTTGTAACTGAAAACCTCAGCCTCCTGGACTAGCATGTGGGAGGTATTTGCCAGAATGGGGCAGCCAGCTGATATCCTTCCTATGCAAAAACAGGGCACATTAAAGTACGTAAAAGTTATGGGAGTTCTTAAATGCTTCCTGTGCTGCTTAGCTTATTACATCTCTGGAAGGAAATCTCCCAGAACTTAATATTACTTCGGCATGTAATGCAGCAGAGGTTTAGCCAGAGCGAAGGTTTTTAAACAGAGCTGCTCCCCCGATCACATTTCTTTCCTTCTTCTGTTTTCCTCATTATAAAAAAGCAGCGAAGGAAGGAAACAGGGAGAGAGAGGGCTGCCAATTCACTGAAGATAATTTTAAATACCGTATTTTTTGCTCTATAAGACTCACTTTTTCCCTCCTAAAAAGTAAGGGGAAATGTGTGTGCGTCTTATGGAGCGAATGCAGGCTGCGCAGCTATCCCAGAAGCCAGAACAGCAAGAGGGATTACTGCTTTCACTGCGCAGCAATCCCTCTTGCTGCTCTGGCTTCTGAGATTCAGAATATTTTTTTTCTTGTTTTCCTCCTCCAAAAACTAGGTGCGTCTTGTGGTCTGGTGCGTCTTATGGAGCGAAAAATACGGTAAATGTTACATTACTGTACTCTAGTTATTTTGTTTTAGGTTATTTTTTAAAAAAATAAAATAAAAGTAGGAATAATAAATTTCTTAATTGGAGGGGGCGGTTTGTGCTTGATGTCTCACATTTTAATCTTAAGTCTCTGAGGATGTTATGCACAGAAAGTTGTTAAGGCAATTGTATTAGCACACTGACCTGGGAGCAAACCCCACTGGGACTTAACTGCTGAGTAAACTTGCATTGCACTCTAGGTTTAATAGCTTAGAAGATAATGGATAATGTTAACGAATGTGCCTTTCTGGAGCTCCTTAAAAGGACAGTTTTTCTGGAATGTCAATTTAATAATTTTTAAAAAGTTGGCACTTAATGTTAAAAGAAAAGTTTATGCTAACTTAGATCCAACGCAACTTGGTTGATATCATTGAAAGGAATTCAAAAAGTCATGATGACTTAAATCCCACTGATTTCAATAGGACCTATATACTGGGAGTAAGCCCCACTGAATTAATTAGTACTTGTGAGTAGATATGTGCAGGATTGCAGTGTAAGTGTTGCTAACTTTTTCTGGGCACATCCAGAATTTGCCTTGAACAAACTGAGGAATAGGAGATGTTTTCTATTGCACATGCCATTCACCCTGAATCAGTGAGAGCAACGCATGTGCCCATGGAAACAGGCTTTTGTGCATACATGGAGTGAGAACTGGATGCACCAGACAGTTGCTGCTTGCATGTTTCTGATGCCCGAACAGGAATAATGTGCAGCCATCTCTGAATGCTTTGATCAGAGGCGGTGTGCAGCAGTTGCGGCAAAAGGTACATTTCGCGCTGGGGATTGTTAGGAAAGGAATAAAAAATAAAACTGCTGATTTCATAACGCTGTTATTCAAAGCTATGGTGTGACTGCATTTGGAGTCCTCTGCCCGGTTCTGGTTCCCTCGCCTCAAAAAGGATATTGAAGAATTGGGGAAGGTTCAAAAAAGGGCAACACAAATGACTGAAGGGATGGGGAAACAGTGTTTGGGACTTTTTAGTTTAGAGCAGGGTTTCCTAAACTTGGGTCACCAGCGGTTTATATATTTTTATTAAATTTTCTGTTTTACAATTTGGAATATTCATTTAAACAACCTTAAAACATCACTGACTTCCCTTCTTCACTTTCCATGGTACATTTTGCATATAAATCCCTGCATATTTTACATAAACAAAAACATTCACTTTCCCATTATTACATCCATCAAAACTTGTATACACGGCTGAATTTATCTTAACGCTGCCAACGTTTTCAAGTGTGCACAATCCCCCCCAAAATATTCAATAAACATTTCCCAATCTTCTTTAAACGTATGTCCTCTTATTCTGTGTTAGGTCCTCAAGCTGCGCATATCCCACCAGTTTAAGTTGTCATTCTTCTTTAGCTGGGACCTCGCTCGTTTTCCATTTTGGGACTGACAAAACACGGGCCGCAGTAGTCGCCAGCTGTTTTTGGATTACAAATCCTAGCTGGGGATGATGGAAGTTGTGGTCCAAAAGGAGCTGGAGCCCTAAGTTTGGGAATACATGAACCTCACTGCCAGAGGTTGCATTTAAGGTATCCATAACAGTAGCTTGTAGGGATGCCCTGTTAAGGAAAATGTTAATAATTTAACATTTAAAATGTTAATAAATTAACATTTTCGGAGCTAGCTGACCTGACTGGAAGAATCCGCGACCAGAAAGAAGAGGAGTTTCAAGAGGACTGGAGGAAATTTAAGGACTATTTGAATAAATATTGTAATATAAAAAATTAGAAATTACTTGAAAGAAACAAATAGGCCTAGGATTAAACTAAGTTATAATTAAATAAATGGGATTTAGAATGTTAAGAAAAGTGACTAAGATGGACTATAATTGGAAACTGTTTATTTAATAATGATATTGGAAAGCTGTTACTTTTAATTACAAGGAAACTCAGAAGGGAGGGATTTTCGGAAGTCAACCAAGATGTTTAAAAGGTTGGATTTCTGAAGAATTGAAGTTTGTTGTTATTGTTTATCTGTTTATTGTTCTCTTTTTCCCCCTTCTGTTTTTGTGTATCATTCTGCTTTGTGGTTTGTGTTATCCTTGTGGAAAATCTAATTAAAAATTTATAAAAAAGAAGAAAAAAAAGAAAATGTTAATAATAACCCAGTGATCTGGCCACGGTGACTATGGAGAGAGGGCAACTGCAAGCCGTGGGGCCTCTGCCACCACACCCTGCTCAGGCAGCAGCAAAATAGCCAGTGTGGTTTTTGCACAGATACTCCTCGCAGGGAAATTACCCAGCTGGACGACGGATCATCTGAGGTCAGCAACTGCACAAACTATTCTGAGCCCTTTTAACGTCTTTTTTTTCCAACCCGTGAGGAAACGGATAATAGTCTGTCGCACAGCTCATCCTAGTCATTGCGTAACCCCACACAATGTGCTCCTTATTGTGGAGTAGGGGGAAGGAAACCTCTGTTGCTGCTGCTGGGGTTATAATGAAGTTCTTTCTTTCCCAGACACAGCCCCAGGCATAATTTGTCTGCTTGCCCTGGATTGCAGCGGAATGCCAAATGGTTTTGCAGAAAATTCAACAAAGAATCTAAGGGGGGGGGGAGCTAGTGGTTGTTGTATTATTTTCTAAGTCTACACAGTGTTATCTTAGCCTATTTGTGAAGAAGCAAGTTTAAAGAAGAGAACAGGAGAAAAGTTGGGCAAAATCCTCTGAGCCAACAACTCTGGCTGAGGCTTTAAACTCCTCTTGGTCAGTCATGAAGCACAGTGGAAGCATGCAAACAACATAGGCTAATTTTAACAGCTGTTGCGCCACACCTGCATCTTTCCGTTCACTCATACCTACTCAGATCATCGTTCTTACCTCAGGCGTCTGAGCAGCTGGACTCCACATAACAGGCCTCTGGAGGAAAACAACTTGCTTTGTGGCCAAATTTCCCTCGCTGAAAAATGAAAGAAGCTGCTTTTAGAACGTTTGCTTATTAGTTAATTAATTACAGATGCCAAACCGCGAGGCAGACGTCCCTATGAAGCAAAGAATAAAACGGTCTCTGAAGTACAGTGGTACCTCTGGTTAAGTACTTAATTTGTTCTGGAGGACTGTTCTTAACCCGAAGCACCACTTTAGCTAATGGGGCTTCCCGCTGCCGCCGGAGCATGATTTCTGTTCTCATCCTGAAGCAAAGTTCTTAACCTGAGGTACTATTTCCGGGTTAGTGGAGTCTGTAACCTGAAGCGTCTGTAACCTGAAATGTATGTAACCTGAGGTACCACCGTAGTCTACTGCAGTTAACACCAGACTCAATTTGGAACCAGCAATTCATTTAAGATCAAAAATTATAAATGGTTAATCTGCAGAAGCTTCTATTGAGGCACATGATAATCTTACTGAATTCCTAAAGGATGTGGTCTCAACTAATGAAAATTCAGGTGACAAAACCATTAATTCCACAGGGTGTGACTGGTTCGACCATGATTGTCGTGGAAAGAAAAAAGATCTTGGGGACTCTTGCAGAGAGTATAGGAAAGTGGGTCTTAAGTCGTATCTTGAATTTAAAAGAGAATATAAAGCACTGTCAGCAACGAAGAAAAGGCCGTTTGAATATATTTCCTGGTCCTTACTATTAAACGCTTCCTTAAAGAACGATGCTAAATTGTTCTGGAAACTGGTTTCCCCACCTTTCCACCAGGTGAAGGACCAGGTGCGCAGCCTGGGAGTCATTCTGGACTCACAGCTGTCCATGGAGGCACAGGTCAAATCTGTGCCCAGGGCAGCTGTTTACCAGCTCCATCTGGTACATAGGCTGAGACCCTACCTGCCTGCGGACTGCCTCGCCAGAGTGATGCATGCTCTGGTTATCTCCCGCTTGGAGTACTGCAATGCGCTCTATGTGGGGCTACCTTTGAAGGTGACCCGGAAACTACAACTAATTCAGAATGCGGCAGCTAGACTGGTGACTGGGAGCAGCCGCCGAGACCATATAACACCGGTCTTGAAAGACTTACATTGGCTCCCAGTGCATTTCCGAGCACAATTCAAAGTGTTGGTGCTGACCTTTAAAGCCCTAAAGGGCCTCGGTCCAGTATATTTGAAGGAGCGTCTCCACCCCCATCATTCTACCCGGACACTGAGGTCCAGCACCGAGGGCCTTCTGGCGGTTCCCTCACTGCGAGAAGCCAAGTTACAGGGAACCAGGCGGAGGGCCTTCTCGGTAGTGGCGCCCGCCCTGTGGAACGCCCTCGCACCAGATGTCAAAGAGAACAACAACTACCAGACTTTTAGAAGACATCTGAAGGCAGCTCTGTTTAGGGAAGCTTTTAATGCTTGATGTATTACAGTATTTTAATATTTTTTTGGAAGCCGCCCAGAGTGGCTGGGGAAGCCCAGCCAGATGGGCGGGGTATAAATAAATTATTATTATTATTATTATTATTATTATTATTATTATTATTAATTGAAATGTGAGAGACTAACTTAGGATCAGTTTGTGCCACGTCTCACGCCCACCCACATTATCAATCTATTCCAGCTGTGGGGAACCTCTGGTCCTCCAGATGTTACTGAACTATAGCTCCCATCACCCCTGGCTGTTGGCCACGCTTGCTGGTGCTGATGGGAGTTGCATTTTATCAACATCTGGAGGCTACAAAGTTCCCAACCCCTGGCCTCCACAGTCCACACACAAGAACACAGCCCATCTCATTTTAGTCACATTGGACAGCGCTATCATTACCAATTTTGACATGCAAGGTTATGTTGTTGTTTTAAAGCTGCTTTTAATCTCCCCTTCGTTCCAAACCAGCTGTCTCCTTCACGCCTTAGTTTTCTCCAGGGTAAGATATTTTTCCTGCCAGATGTCAAGTCAGGAGATGAGGCTCCCTGACCGGTCTTGCCCACTGCTGAAGCTCTTCTTCTTCTTACTAATCTAAGCAGAAACTTACTGATGCAATGGCTACGGTTAGCCAGCTTTCTTTTTTTCTTTTTTTTAAAAAGAGGAAACTCCTCAACTTAAAGAAAACAAAAGAGATTATTGTGGACTTTAGGAAATGTAAATTGAATATTCAGCCACTTATTATTGAGGGGAAGTGCGTGGAACAGGTCTCGGTGTTTTGATTTCTGGGAATGGAGTTGAGAGATGACCTAACCTGGGGAGAAAACAGCAAAGACCTGGTGAAGAGAGCACAGCAGAGGTTATATTTTCTGAGAATCCTCCAGAAAAACAATCTCTCAAAGGACCTGTTGATGGCATTTTACCATTGTACTGTGGAGAGTCTATTAACTCATGGTCTGTGTGTGTGGTTTGGGAGCCGCACGGCCAGGGAAAAAACAATGCTGTCCAGGGTTGTAAAGACTGCAGAGAGAATAACTGGGTGCACTCTTCCCACCTTAGATCAAATCTATGATTTCAGGTGCCATAAGAAAGCTGCAGAGATAGCACAGGATAGTACGCACCCCGGAAATGATCTCTTTCAGCTTCTGCGTTCTGGAAGAAGGTATAGGGTTATAAAGACCAGGACTAGCCGCCTGAGAAACAGTTTCTATCCAAATGCAATTCTGGTTTTAAACGCATTATAAGCAGTCTCTATAGTATATTGTATTTTAAAATGGGGTTTCAGAGTTTTTAGGGGTTTTTAAATGTCTTATGTAGATTTTTCAATTTCATTGTTCTGTATGGGACAATGACAATAAAGATATCGTATCGTATCGAAAACTGGCTGCATTCCCCAGTGGTATATCCACCGACCACCTAGATACAAGCTGAATTTTGTCTCAAAGGGCTGCACATAAGGGGGGGGGGAATGATTTCAACAGGTTTTTAAACTTGGGCAGACAGCATATTCATGCCCTGAAAATATTTTGCCTGTGGAAAAAGAGCACATGAAATTTCCAGACTGTCAGGGGAACTTGATGCCATGTTCTTCTGATGGTCCCAGCAGTGCAAGCATTTATTACTTGCCAGATGGAACACGCCCCCCCCTTTGCCCTGTGCACTGTCCTGGGGTCTCTCCTGACCCTCCAGAGTAAGTTTCGGGCAGGCATGGGGGGTAGGGCTGGGTGATAACTATTTGCCAACGTCGTAATATACTGCCCGCTAAATACCGCGATGTGGCGGTACAGTCATACCTCGAGTTGAATGTGCTTCAGGTTGAGCGCTTTCGGGTTGCGCTCCGTGGCAACCCGGAAGTAACCCAAAAGTTTTGGCGCTCGTGCATGCGCAGATGCTCAAAAAGACATCATGCGCATGCGCGGAAGCTGCAAAACGTGGTCCGCGCACATGCAGACACGCCGTCGAGTCTTACGTTCCATTCAGGATGCGAACGGGGCTCCGGAATGGATCCCATTCGCATCCTGAGGTACCACTGTACATCACAGTGTCAGAAAAGAGCCCATGTCCAAGCAGCGGCGGATGAGGCAGCGGTGCCAACCCTCTGTTTGTAGTCCTGCCTCATCCGCTGCCTTGGCACGGGCAGGGACGGGAGCAAGCCTCTCCCTCCCTGGATGAAGAAGCAGCCCATTGGCACCTCCCCTCACCCATCCCAGGGTGGCGGAAGGCAAGGGAGACTGGCAAGGCTCAGCTGGGGGGCAGGAGTGCTTCTTCGAGCCTTCTTGCCCCCCAGCTGAGGAAGCCCCATGTTCCTTCAGCGTGCTCCAGCCAGAGGGACATGAGGCTTGTTGAAGCAGAGGGAGGAACAAGCTGGCGGTTTCACTCAGGGGTACATCGCTGGCGAAACTGCCACTGCTCCCGAGTCCCTCTGCCTCCAGCGCCTGGCTGCAGTTTGTTTTTCCCTCAGCGTGCTGGGCGATGGTAGCAGAAGGACTCAGGAGCCGTCATGGCGGTCTGCCCCTAATACCGGTCCTGGGCGATATATGGATACAGTGGTACCTCGGGTTAAGAACTTAATTTGTTCTGGAGGTCTGTTCTTAACCTGAAACTGTTCTTAACCTGAGGTACCAATTTAGCTAACGGGGTCTCCCGCTGCCGCTGCACGATTTCTGTTCTCATCCTGAAGCAAAGTTCTTAACCCGAGGTACTATTTCTGGGTTAACGGAGTCTGTAACCTGAACCGTATGTAACCCAAGGTACCACTGTAGATTATTGTACAAGCCTAAGGGGGGGGGGGCAGTTGTGCTAGCAGGAGTCCTTGAGCTGCCTTCTGCTAGCGTTCTGGGCTAGATGAATTCAGCACTCTGTCTTGAACTCAGGGTCCAGGGAACAGCAATTTGGGAATTCTGTGGAGAGCAGCTTCTGAGAAAGGGACATTCTCAGAATTGCCTTGGTGTGTGCTCAGCTTAGCCATATGCTATCCCCTGAGTCACAGCTGCTATTAATTTTATTATTTTTTTTCATTTTCAACTTTAGTTGGATGTCACCCAGTTCATAAGTTTGGAATTTGCTAAGGAAGCCAATGTTACATGTTATTCCATCAAGCATCTGGAGTTGAGGACTCTTAAGTCATTTAGCCTGCCCACAGAATTATCACAAAGCCTGTAATGATCTTTACTTAAAGGTAAAGGTAAAGGGACCCCTGACCATTAGGTCTAGTCGGGGCCGACTCTGGGGTTACGGCACTCATCTCGCTTTATTGGCCGAGAGAGCCGGCGTACAGCTTCTGGGTCATGTGGCCAGCATGACTAAGCCGCTTCTGGCGAACCAGAGCAGCGCACGGAAACGCCATTTACCTTCCCGCCGGAGCGGTACCTGTTTATCTACTTGCACTGACATGCTTTCAAACTGCTAGGTTGGCAGGAGCAGGGACAGAGCAACGGGAGCTCACCCTGTCGTAGGGATTTGAACCGCTGACCTTCTGATCGGCAAGCCCTAGGCTCTGTGGTTTAACCCACAGTGCCACCCGCGTCCCTTTACTTTTTCTTTACTGATATTGTGGTAAATGGCTACAATTCTCATCATCCCTGATCACTGTCTACTTTGGCTACGGCTGCTGTGAACCGTAGTTCAATAATGTTTAAAGGACCACATTTGGCTTTGGCATTTGATATATCGCTAGATCTTAAACTAAGACTTCTACAACAGAAAATACAATTTAGAATCTATTGGACTCCCTTATGTTTGTATAAGAAAAGACTATTTAATGTAGCTCTTTGTTGGAGATGTAATATGGATAATGCTTCTTCGAAAAATATGCTTTTACTGTGTCCCACACTTATTAAGTTTTAGGAGAAAGTGCTGGATTCTATAAGCAAGACACTTGGGGAAATTTTTAAGATTTTCAGAGGTGAATGTGCTCTTGAACTATATACCCATTGTATGGAAATTGACAATAGGACAGCGAAAATGGATTCTACGTGCACTAATGGTGACCAAGAGACTGATACTGATGAATGGGAAAAATAGAGATACGATTCCCCTTTAACAATGGCTTGACAACACTGGGAACATATGAATGGACAGTTTATAGACGCAGTCTTTCTTTGGATTAATACAATGGTATCTGGAATGAGTTTACACAGAATGGGTTAGGTTACTGACAATTATATGACTACAGTGGTGCCTCGCAAGACGAAATTAATCCGTTCCACGAGTATCTTCGTCTAGCGGTTTTTATCGTCTTGCGAAGCAACCCTATTAGCGGCTTAGCGGATTAACGCTATTAGCGGTTTAGCGGCTATTAAAGGCTTAGCGGCTTAGCGGCTTAGCTGCTAAAAGGCTATTAAAGGCTTAGCGGCTTAGATAAAGGGGGGGGGGGAGCGAAAAAAAAATCTCAAGACTCGCAAGACATTTTCGTCTTGCGAAGCAAGCCCATAGGGAAATTCGTCCTGCGAAGCGCATTGAAAAACGGAAAACCCTTTCGTCTTGCGGGGCACCACTGTATTAGGATAAAAAGAATACATAGATCTGTATAATAATGCATGGAAATGTAACAGCATTTTTTTATTTTCTTTTTTCAATCTCTCTCATTCTTTTCCTTCTTTCTCCCCCTTCTTTCTTTATCTTTTTTACAAATGAAATTCTCTTAATGAAATATTAATAAAAACAGTACCAAAAAAAGCATTTGGAGGACCACATGTTCACCACCTCTAAGCCAGACGCTTTTCACAAAAGCAGTTTCAGCACTTCTATTTGAACACAGAAATGGGCTTAAGACAAACAGCAACACACTTTGTGAATTGCTGTGACCAAAATCATGTCGCTTCTGTTCTCCATCAATATACGCAAAGCAATGTTTTCCTCAGCAAGGGCACTATGCATTTAATTAAGACAGTCCAGTCCACCATATTTAAAGATTCTAGCTCCAAGCACCCCTTCCAGGCCTGCCTTGAGTGAAGCTGAGTTGACCCCCAAAAGACGAGAAACACAGGAATGTCCTTGTGGAAATTGCATACTGCACAATTCAGCTTACCCTTTGGTGGTTCACTTTCTAGCAGCATGTCAAAGAGAGAGGAGAGGCGGGGTTAGTAAAGTGTTAATGGAAATACCTACACGCTGATGTGCATTTTGCATGGGGTTCCTACATATAATAATAATATATTACTTATACCCCGCCCATCTGGCTGGGTTTCCCCAGCCACTCTGGGCAGCTCCCAACAGAATATTAAAAACACGGTAAAACATCAGACATTAAAAACTTCCCTAAACAGGGCTGCCTTCAGATGTCTTCTAGAAGTCAGATAGTTCTTTATTTCCTTGACATCTGGCGGGAGGGCGTTCCACAGGGCGGGCGCCACCACCAAGAAGGCCCTCTGCCTGGTTCCCTGTAACCTCACTTCTCACAGGGAGGGAACTGCAAGAAGGCCCTCAGAGCAGGACCTCAGTGTCCGGGCTGAACAATGGGGGTGGAGACGCTCCTTCAGGGGAAGGGCCACAGCTCAGGGGCAGAGCAGGTGTTTTGGAGGCAGGAAGTCTCAGGTTCAATGCCTGGCAACTCCAGGCAATGTCCCCTACCTGAAACCCTGGAAAGTTGCTGCTGCCAGTCTGTGTAGACAATACTGGAGTAGATGGACAAATGGTCTGACTGAGTATAAAGCAGCTTCCTCTATTCCCACATAGCCTAGATTATTGATTACAGTTTTATAATCATTAATTGTAATTGTTAAGAGTGAACTTCTTTTTAATTATTGTTTGCTGATACTTAATTTCATACCGCAATAACGGATTATTGAATATTACTTTATTTGATGTAAGTTGATTATTTTTAACTTATGTCTTGCATTGGATAATAATAATAATAATAATAATAATAATAATAATAATAATGTTGTTATTTATACCCCGTCCATCTGGCTCGGTTTTTCCCAGACACTCCAGGTGGCTTCCAGCAGAATATAAAAACAAAATAAATGGATCAGATTGTTATAAGGTGTGTGATATTTGTTGTTTCTTCAGCTTGTAAACCGCCTTGCATAGAGTAATATAGAAAGGCGGTTATGCAAACTAAAAGTGGAATGAAACGAAACCGCCAACTGCTGTGAACCCTATTACCTTTCCCCCTTAGGGACTGGAAAGGAGGGAAACAATTTGGCCCACCCCATTCCTGCAGGAGAGCCAGTGTGGTGTAGAGGTTAAGAGCAGTAGTCTCATAATCTGGGGAACCGGGTTCGCGTCTCCGCTCCTCCACATTCAGTTGCTGGGTGACCTTGGGCTAGTCACACTTCTTTGAAGTCTCTCAGCCCCACTCACCTCACAGAGTGTTTGTTGTGGGGGAGGAAGGGAAAGGAGAATGTTAGCCGCTTTGAGACTCCTTCGGGTAGTGATAAAGCGGGATATCAAATCCAAACTCCTCTTCTTCTTCTGCAACTCATATAAATGCATAACAGAGGCATAGCTGGGGGGGGCGGGGGGCAGCCCTTACCGCGGGGCCTGCACTGTGCCCGAGCCATGCTTCTCTCCTGGGAGCGATGTAGTGGCTCATTTGCCAGCATGCTCCGCGCTGCCCAGGCACCCAAGCAGCTAGCTACGCCGCTGATGCACAATGTGCCATTATGATACTAAACTCAGTCCTTGCAAAGATAGCGCACGACCCAGGCTGCGTACAAATTTGCGGCTTAAAATGCAGCAAGGCCGTTATCCCCTGTTGCATTTCAAGTCACATTTTATGTTGTTGCAGACACCTGAGCAGGGGCAGCAATGCCTTCACTTTATGCCCATTACCTGATTTGTTTCCCTGCACCAAACTCCCAATTCACGGAAGCGGTCATCTGAGCATGTGCGACAACTGCCTGCAATGTACACACCTCAGCTCAACCATGGCTTCCGTTTTCTAATCAGATGGAAGCTGGTTTGAAGGAAAGCACATCAAACGGGAGTATTTTTTCAAGAAACTGCAGGATACCTAGGGACAGTGTCTTATGTCATGCATAGGTAAAGGTAAAGGGACCCCGACCATTGTCCAGTTGCGGATGACTCTGGGGTTGTGGCACTCATCTCGCTCTATTGGCCGAGGGAGCCGGCGTACAGCTTCCGGGTCATGTGGCCAGCATGACTAAGCCGCTTCTGGCGAACCAGAGCAGCGCACGGAAACGCCGTTTACCTTCCCGCTAGAGCGGTACCTATTTATCTACTTTCACTTTGACGTGCTTTTGAACTGCTAGGTTGGCAGGAGCAGGGACCGAACAACGGGAGCTCACCCTGTCATGGGGATTCAAACCGCCGACCTTCTGATCGGCAAGCCCAAACTCAGTGGTTTAGACCACAGCGCCACCCGCATTACTTGGCTTCAAATGCCAGCGGTGGGAGTGCGCTTGAGCTGGAGTAAACATTAATGTGTACACAGCCAGGTCAAGTCAATCACTTCAAAGTTCAATTCATTTCATCGAGAAAGGAAGACTCTGAAATCAATCCAAATTGTTAAGCTTTGGCTGGATTAAGTCAGGCAATCTTCAAATGTTTACCGTAATTTTCACTCTATAGGACGTACCCGACCATGGGACACACCTTGTTTTAGAGGAGGAGAACAAGAAAAAAAATTATCCCCCTCTCTGCTCAGCGCCCCTTCAGTGAAGTGGCAGGAGAAACGGAGCCCCTTCCATTTCTCCCCCCGCTTGGCTGAAGGGGCGTTGCGCAGCTCTCCCTCTCTGCTGAAGCCAGAAGAGTCTTGCTCTCCTGGCTTCAGTGAAAGGAACCTGAAGCCTGCGGAGCGCGGCGGGAACTTGCGCTGTGCTCCGAAGGCTTCAGGCGGCTATCCCTGAAGCCTGGAGAGCTCTCCAGGCTTCAACGAAAGCAACGCGTAGCCTCCGGAGCACGGAGGGAGCGCTCCCTCTGCGCTTTGGAGGCTACGCGTTGCTATCGCTGAAGCCAAGGAGCCTGCATTCGCTCCATAGGATGCACACACATTCCCCCTTAATTTTTGGAGGGGAAAAAGTGCGTCCTATAGAGCGAAAAATACGGTATATCTTCTGCAGGCGGTATAATTTTAGCATCTTTGATGATACAGAACAGTATTTTTATTGGATTCCTACAGGAAAACTAGCTTCTGTATTAGTGATTAAGGAAGCTGTGGCCTTGCCTACAGACCAGCAGTCAAGGAAATGTAAAGGAAAGAGGGGGAAGGGTGGCAATTGAAGAGGAAGTGAGAAAGAGCTGGTTGGGATTGGAGGGGGGAGAGAGCAAAGGGGCACAATACTCAGGATGAAAGGCAAGTGAGCATAATAAAAATAGCAGCAAGAGAATGCAGAGAAAAATGGGGGTTGTGTCTCTAAAAGTGGGCGACGGAAGTTGAACTTCTTATGGAAAGGAATGGAAGCAGTCAAAGAAAAAGGATGCAGAGTTGAAGAATCAGATGAACAATGCAATTTTAAGCATTTATACTCAGAAGTAGACATATAGGCAGCGTTGCATAGAGGTTAGAGTTACAGATAGGTAGCCGTGTTGGTCTGCCATAGTCAAAATAAAAAAATCCTTCCAGTAGCACCTTTAAGACCAACTAAGTTAGTTCTTGGTATGAGCTTTCGTGTGCAAGCACACTATCTGAAGAAGTGTGCTTGCACACGAAAGCTCATACCAAGAACTAACTTAGTTGGTCTTAAAGGTGCTACTGGAAGGATTTTTTTATAGAGGTTAGAGTATGACTAAGATCTGGGAGGGGCACGGGTGGTGCTGTGGGTTAAACCACAGAGCCTAGGACTTGCCGATCAGAAGGTCGGCGGTTCAAATCTCCGTGACGGGGTGAGCTCCCATTGCTTGGTCCCTGCTCCTGCTAACCTAGCAGTTCAAAAGCATGTCAAAGTGCAAGTAGATAAATAGGTACTGCTCCGGCGGGAAGGTAAACGGCATTTCCGTGTGCTGCTCTGGTTTGCCAGAGGCGGCTTAGTCATGCTGGCCACATGACCCGGAAGCTGTACACCGGCTACCTTGGCCAATAAAGCGAGATGAGCGCCGCAACCCCAGAGTCGGCCACGACTGGACCTAACAGTCAGGGGTCCCTTTACCTTTAAGATCTGGGAGACCAGAATGTCCTTTAGTGACCTTGGGCCAGTTATTGCCTCTCACAGGGTAAACTACTTCACAGGGTTTATGTGGGAATTAAATGAAAAAAGGCAGAACTATGTATGTCACACCTTGAGCTTCTTGGAGGAAAATGGTGGCGTACAAATGGAACACCTGCACTAATAAATACCACTGAATTCAGTAGTGCTTACTCCCTCACCTCCTGAGAGCAAGCCCTACTGATTGATTGATTGATTGATTGATTGATTGATTTAGTTAGTATACAGCCCTATACCCATAGATATTGGGGGAGTTTGCAACATAAAACTGCAATATAATAGGACTTCTCAGTAGACCGTGTTGAGATTATGCTGTTAGATTATTTGAGGCTTAAATAAGAAAGAGGTGTCAGGATGTTAGAAGAAGCAAAGCGTCACATAAAGAAGAAAGACGAAAGCAGAAGTAGAACATAAGAAGAACAGGTCATAAAATCACTCCTGTGATTTCACAATCCCATCAGCAGTATTAACAAACTTGATAGCAATGACTGTAGACAACAGCCATGAATCTCACTGAAACCAACAGGGCTTCATAAACATATCAACTTTTGTTCTGGCTTGCGGCCAGTCATTTATAGGCTTTCCCCTCGGTGTGAAAGCATCTCCTACGACATTGCAACCTCCATCGAGAACTCGCTTGCAAACGTAGATTTCAAATGTATTGTCTGTGCATTTTCCTCCTTGGTTTTAACGAGACAGTTGCATTTACAGACAAAAGCAAAAAGACTAGTAAATAAAGAATCACCTTATCTCAATATTCGGTTAATTAACTGATTTCTACCCTGCCCTTTCATTCAAAAGGATCCGCATGTAAAATGTGCTTCTGTTCAGCGCTCTAGACAGCTAGTTTCTCCAATCTGGGATTCCCACGCTCTTTCCATTTCTCTTTTCCAGCTGACAGTCTACGTTCCACCGTTCCTCATTGCACTGTTGTTAGCTTCCTTACACCAGTCTGATCTTGTGTGTGAGTGTGTGTGTGTGTGTGTGTGTGTGTGAAGATATTTTTGTACTTCTGCAAATCTTGGGATTCCCCCAACCATACTGATACTTCTGTTATTTCACAATGGCCCCATTTTGATCACAATCCTCGCAACACTACTAGCTTGGAACACAGTGAGGTTATTCTTTTTCTCAATTCGGATCGAAGCTGGTTTTGGGGGGCGGAAAGGCATGAAGATACAGTATTCCATCCCCTTCATGCATCACTGCCTTGCCGTGGCGAAGGGGCTTGAATAACTCAGAGAAGCTATGAACTATGCCGAGTATGGAAGTGAGAGCTGGACCATAAAGAAGGCTGATCGCCGAAGAATTGATGCTTTTGAATTATGGTGCTGGAGGAGACTCTTGAGAGTCCCATGGACTGCAAGAAGATCAAACCATTCTTAAGAAAATCAGCCCTGAGTGCTCACTGGAAGGACAGATCGTGAAACTGAGGCTCCAATACTTAGGCCACCTCATGAGAAGAGAAGACTCCCTGGAAAAGAACCTGATGTTGGGAAAGATGGAGGGCACAAGGAGAAGGGGACGACAGAGGACGAGATGGTTGGATAGTGTTCTCAAAGCTACCAGCATGAGTTTGATCAACCTGCGGGAGGCAGTGGAAGACAGGAGTGCCTGGCGTGCTCTGGTCCATGGGGTCATGAAGAGTCGGACACGACTAAATGACTAAACAACAACAACAACAACAGTATTTCATGGAACCCTAGAGTTGGAAGTGACCCCAGAGGTCATCTAGTCCAAACCCTGCAATGAAAGAATTTCACCTAAGGCATCCACAGATGGCTATCCAACCTCTGCTTAAAAACCTCCAATGAAGGACAGTCCACAAGCTCCCGATGGAGACCGTCCCACTGTTGAACAACTCTTACTTTCTCAGATAGGTAGGTGCACAGCTACAGCACCACTGAAAGCAACAGGATTTAATTCAGTCGCCATTAACTTGCATCACTGATTTCAAATGAACTGAATCACGCCACAACTACATTCAGTTGCATCAAAGTCTAAATGTTTTAGACTTGTTAGGCCTTGATGCAACTAAAGTTAGCTAAAACTGAAACAGAAATCTTGTTTTCAGTGAACTATCTAGAAGTACTGAAAACAATTTTCTATTTCCTGAATCTGGTAAGGGGCAAAATCTATTTCTTTAAAATGTTTCATATTAGATTAAATCCTGGATCACCATCTGTTTATGGGGGAAGCCGTGTTTGTTGGACAGGGACAGATTGCACCTTGAAGGAACAATCCAGACAAGGCTCTGGTCTGTTATGTCCAGAGCATAGCTGTCAACGTTTCCCTTTTTTTAAGGGAAATTCTCTTATTCCGAATAGGATCCCTTGCAACCAAAGGGAAAAGTTGACAGCTATGGCCTGGAGTCGCTACCTTTTTTCCCCCTTGACAAATGTTCTGTGCCTTTAACAGCTGCTTGATAAAATCCAACAGGTGCAACTCTTCCTGACGTGGGGACAGAACTGCTGAATTTCCGCATGCAAATCACAGCTGTTCAAGGCACAAAGCCTTGTCACAGAAAGATGACTGGATATGGTTGGACTGCTTGTGCTGACTTTCCCTGCATTAAGAAAATTAAGATACACTGTACGATCTTCCTTTATTATTTTTATCGTCGTCATTTTTATCACCACTCAGCCCACTGCCCAGGCAAGACACTGGTTTAGCACAGGGGTGGCCAACTCTCAAGAGACTGCGATCTACTTTCAGAATTAAAAACTGGCAGTGATCTACCTCCGTTTTGGGGGGTTCAGCTCAAAGTTGCTGAGCTTTTTTAGGGAGCAGAAAAGCCCCGTTTTTTAGGGGGTTAAAAAAAGCTTTTTTGGAGGGTTAAACTTCCGTTTGGGGGGGTTAAAGGCAAGGGACAAAGGGGTAAAGTCACTCACAAAAAGATCGCTATGGATGAAAACAGCAGCGCAGAGAAAGCTCCATCTTCCCTTCCAGAGATCAAACAACAACGGAGGGCGGGGTGAGGGGGCAGGGAAGGAGTAAATTTTAGCGGCGCTAAGGAAAGGGATCCAGAGATCCAGCTCAATCTACCAAAACCTCACAGGAATCTACCAGCAGATTGTGATTGACCTGTTGGACATCTCTGGTCTATCACATCCACTTCCAAAAGGTTGAATCCTGACAAGACAGAAGTACTGTTTTGGGGGGACAGGAGGTGGGCGGGTGTGGAGGACTCCCTGGTCCTGAATGGGGTAACTGTGCCCCTGAAGGACCAGGTGCGCAGCCTGGGAGTCATTCTGGACTCACAGCTGTCCATGGAGGCACAGGTCAATTATGTGTCCAGGGCAGCTGTTTATCAGTTCCACCTGGTACGCAGGCTGAGACCCTACCTGCCCGTAGACTGTCTCACCAGAGTGGTGCGTGCTCTAGTTATATTTCGCTTGAATGCGGCAGCTAGACTGGTGACTGGGAGCAGCCGCCGAGACCATATAACGCCAGTCTTCAAAGACCTGCACTGGCTCCCAGTACGTTTCTGAGCCCAATTCAAAGTGTTGGTGCGGACCTTTAAAGCCCTAAACGGCCTCGGCCCAGTATACCTGAAGGAGCGTCTCCACCTCCATCGTTCTGCCCAGACACTGAGGTCCAGCACTGAGGGCCTTCTGACAGTTCCCTCGCTGCGAGAAGCCAAGTTACAGGGAACCAGGCAGAGGGCCTTCTCGGTAGTGGCACCCGCCCTGTGGAACGCCCTTCCACCATATGTCAAAGAGAAAAATAACTACCAAACTTTTAGAAGACATCTGAAGGCAGCCCTGTTTAGGGAAGCTTTTAATGTTTGATGCATTAATGTATTTTAGTGTTTTGTTGGAAGCTGCCCAGAGTGGCTGGGGAAACCCAGCCAGATGGGCGGGGTATAAAAAACACATTATTATTATTATTAGAAAGACATAACCACCAGCAACTGTGTGCACCCAGCCGCGGCAAAACCCAAACCCTTCTTTGAAATCTTTTGGGGGGCCTCAGCCCCCCCACCCGATGGCACCCCTGACCATTAGGTAAATCAGAATGAATCCTCCGTAAACAGGCTGTCTGGAAGGGCTCCAAATATAAGCAGTTTATTTTATTAAGATAGTTTCACGCAGCGCAGTTATTGGGCCTCCTAACCCATCGAACAATCTGAACCTGTCTCTTCTCCCTCATTTCCACTCTCTTTAGCTCATTTCCATTTCCCTTTGCTATTGCTGGTTATTACTTTTGAGCTTCCTACATATTCTTACACTGCCCTGCTGAGTTAATGGGTGATGTCTCTGGTCCTGCAAGAGGAGCAATTAAAAAGCTGTTTGGGAGTTTTTTTGAGGGGCGGGCAGGGACCAACTCTTCCCATCAAATTTGCAGCCCTGCTACTTTTAATTAAAAACAATGCATACACAGACATGTGTATACACTAGAAGGTTGATACCTGCATCTTCTGTGAAACATGTCGATTGGCATTAAGTACCACCACATACTAGTATGTGCCTAAGGAGCCAGTGTTCAGGCTATTGAAATACCGTGTTTTTCGCTCTATAGGACGCACCCGACCATAGGACGCACCTTGTTTTAGAGGGGGAGAACAAGAAAAAGAAATTCTCCCCCTCCCTGTTCAGCGCCCCTTCAGCAAAGCGGCAGGAGAAACGGAGCCCCTTCCATTTCTCCTCCCGCTTGGCTGAAGGGGTGCTGTGCAGCTCTTCCTCTCTGCTAAAGCCAGGATAGTCTTGCTCTCCTGGCTTCAGCAAAAGGAACCTGACACCTGTGGAGTGCAGCGGGAACTCGCGCTGTGCTCCGAAGGCTTCAGGCGGCCATCCCTGAAGTCTGGAGAGCGAGAGGGGTCGGTGCACACCAACCCCTCTCGCTCTCCAGGCTTCAGCGAAAGCAACGCGAAGCCTCCGGAGCGTGGAGGGAGCGCTCCCTCTGCGCTTCGGAGGCTTCGCGTTGCTATCGCTGAAGCCAAAGAGCCTGCATTCGCCCCATAGGACACACACACATTTCCCCTTAATTTTTGGAGGGGCAAAAGTGCGTCCTATAGAGCGAAAAATACGGTAACTCCAAAGATTCCACTAGGAAAGACTAGGGAGGTGAGAGGGGGAGAAGGAAGAAACTTTGTATTACATGCAAACCTTCCTGATAGGTAAAAAAATGTGCAGGATTCTGATTCCAGGAATTTGTCTGGCAACGAGGCATTTCCTTTGCTGTGTACCCTCCTGAACAAAGGCATGGAATAATTAAAATAGTTTGACAACGGCAAAACTTTGATTTTAACAAGGAAGCAAGCGAGTGCTACTTAGACTGGAAGCAAATTTAACATGTGTGATGTCTGGGCTTATTAAAATGCTGAACACGACAATGTCCAGGGGCTTACTTTAATTCACAACTGAGTTGAGTGATGGTGGAATTTCTACTGAATTTCAATGAGGGAGGGAAAGTGCATTAAAAGGAAGTTTCTTTTATAAGTTAAATCTCTCTCACACACACCCCGCTTTCTCTTTTACGCCTTTGCCAAAGAATGCATAACTTAGGCTGACGAGGAGATAGCACGCCACTGCAATTAGTTTACCTTTCTAGCACTGTTTTTCGCCTTCCTAACAGTTGTGTTTTTTTCCTTTAATTTGGCTGCTTTGAAGGGTATATTTAGTTCATTTGTTGAAGCTGATAGCTGTTACAAGTTTGTTGAGGGCAGAACAGGCTTCTCTTGCAGTATCCTGGGAAAGGAAATAAAGTTGACTGAAAAACAGGCTTAGGGAGCCACAGTCATGGCCAGAGGGATGTGCTTCCTACTTCATGATATTTTATAGAGAAAGAAGTAATTAGAAATGAATTAATTGCTGGGGCTATGTTGGTTTTTGTATATATGGGATTAGACGTTTAATTATTTTTAAAGAGGGCATGTTGCACACTTCTTGGGGCTGAATTTGCTGGTGCTCTTCTTTTCGCGGGAAGACTTTTGATCCAGGATGACTCTGCAAGAGGAGGTAAAAGGTAAAGGTAAAGGGACCCCTGACCATTAGGTCCAGTCGTGGCCGACTCTGGGGTTACGGCACTCATCTCACTTTATTGGCTGAGGGAGCCAGCGTACAGCTTCCGGGTCATGTGGCCAGCATGACTAAGCTGCTTCTGGCGAACCAGAGCAGCACACGGAAATGCCGTTTACCTTCCTGCTGGAGTGGTACCTATTTATCTACTTGCACTTTGACATGCTTTCGAACTGCTAGGTTGGCAGGAGCAGGGACCAAGCAATGGGGGCTCACACCGTTGCGGGGATTCGAACTGCCGACCTTCTGATCGGCAAGTCCTAGGCTCTGTGGTTTAACCCACAGCGCCACCTGCATCCCCTGCAAGAGGAGGAGAGGGGCTTTTTGCCAATTTCCCTCTCCTGTACAGTTCCCTGAAAATCTGCTTCCGATATTCTGGGACTGGGTAGCTCAGTGGGTTAGAATGTGATGCTCATGACGCCAAGGTTGCAGGGGGTTGGACTAGATGATCCTCAGGGTCCCTTCCAAATCTACAATTTTACGATTCTGGTAATTTTACGATGGTGGTTGTGGGCTGCGGCAGAAGGAAGGAAGGAATGGCAATAATCATTGCTCTTCCTGTCCTGTTAGCAAAGACTGTGAACGGAAGAATTTGGTTGTGGAAGGGCACCAATGGATACAACCCTTAATAAAAACAAGTTAAAAATAACAGCAGCAGATAGTCTATATGTCTATCAAGCCAGCAACGAGAAAAATGAAATGCCTACATTGGCTCACAGTACATTTCCGAGCACAATTCAAAGTGTTGGTGCTGACCTTTAAAGCCCTAAATGGCCTCAGCCCAGTATACCTGAAGGAGCGTCTCCACCTCCATTGTTCAGCCCGGACACTGAGATCCAGTGCTGAGGGCCTTCTGGCGGTTCCCTCACTGTGAGAAACAAGCTACAGTGGTGCCTCGCAAGACGAAATTAATCCGTTCCGCGTCTTCGTCTAGCGGATTTTTCGTCTTGCGAAGCAACCCTATTAGCGGCTTAACGGATTAGCACTATTAGCGGTTTAGCGGCTATTAAAGGCTTATCGGCTTAGCGGCTTAGCTGCTAAAAGGCTATTAAAGGCTTAGCGGCTTAGATAAAGGGGGGGGGAGCGAAAAAAAAATCTCAAGACTCGCAAGACATTTTCGTCTTGCGAAGCAAGCCCATAGGGAAATTCGTCCTGCGAAGCAACTCAAAAACGGAAAACCCTTTCGTCTAGTGGGTTTTCCGTCTTGCGAGGCATTCGTCTTGCGGGGCACCACTGTACAGGCAACCAGGCAGAGGGCCTTCTTGGTAGTGGCACCAGCCCTGTGGAACACCCTCCTATCAGATGTCAAAGAGATAAACAGCTACCTGACATTTAGAAGACATCTGAAGGCAGTCCTGTTCAGGGAAGTTTTTAATGTGTGACATTTTAATGTATTTTTAATCTTTGTTGGAAGCTGCCCAGTGGCTGGGGAGACCCAGCCAGATGGGCAGGGTACAAATAAATTATTATTATTATTATTATTATTATTATTATTATTATTATTGAAACAGCTCAGCCAGACCCAAAAGTCTTCAAGTCAGGGGAGCTCCTTCTGCTCTCATTTGCTTCACCAAAAAAAAGGAAAAAGATGTAAGTGGACTGTGGTCCGTGAACATAAGGTGCCTTTAAGGTGCCACAAGACTCTTTTGTTGTTCTTACTGCTAAGTTACTGGAGATTCACACCTTTTCAAAGCAGTGCAATTGCATCATCACTTGGTGGGATGGCTTGGCAGTCTGCAAAAAACTGTTAATTGGTAGAATATGAGTGTGAAAACGAAAGCTGCTGAGGGAAGCTAATGAGTGCTTCTTTCACTGTTTTATTTATTCTCAAGTGTGTGACTGCTTTTACTCTAGTAGTTGCCCAGAGAAGTTTATACATATGGCTGGATCCAAAGGTTACCGTGAGTAAGGCACCTGTTCAAAAAAGGTACAGTCTCCCTGGTTCCATCTCTGATACCCCGAGCCTCACGAGTTGATTTTCAGAGTGCCCAGAGGGACTTAGCAGGAAAGGCCTGTTATGTGAGTAGAACTCTGCTTTTGTGTCTTAGGAACCAACCCATAATTTCCCATTATTATTTATTCTTTTAGGGAGGCATTCCCTGATTTAATTCTCTGCACAGAGCACTGCGCCAGCTGATTTGGGGAAAACAACAGCTCTGTCCTTACATTTAGCACCGAAAGGTACAAGACACTGGGATACTAAAAGTTATTAAGATTCAACAGGAGTTCTGATGTTAAGAGTTCAAAGTCAGTGGCAGGGGGTGCGGGGAGGGAAAGAGAACCGTAGACTGCAGAATATGCTGTTCTGTATTCAGACATGTGATTTGCATTCTTAAGGAAATCCGCCATGTGAAAGACAGCATAAAACCCATCAGACAAATACTAATTAATGTGGCATTTCCTCTGTCTGCCTATTTTTAATGATGTTGTTGCTATGTTTACTTTGCAGAATAGATACCAGTGGAAATGATTTATCAGTTGAAGGACATAACACTGAAATTTTGAATATAAATCATGTAATGGTTTTGCCAGACATTACACCAGCACTCCAACTCACATATGTGTGTGCCAGAAGCAGACATTTGGATGAATAATAATAATAATAATAATAATAATAATAATTTTTATTTATACCCCACCCTCCCCAGCCAAGGCCGGGCTCAGAGCGGCTTACAAGCAATAATAAAAACAAGTTGAATGATTACAACTTAAAAACAAAATTAAAATACAACATTAAAATATTGAAACCTTAAAATATTAAAATGTAGCCTCATCGCAGGAGGAGAAGGAAAGGAAAAAAGAAAGAGGGAGGGAATCAAATTGGCTCCAAGCCAAAGGCCAGGCGGAACAACTCTGTCTTACAGGCCCTGCGGAAAGAAATCAGATCCTGCAGGGCCCTGGTCTCATGAGGCAGAGCGTTCCACCAGGGTTGAAAAGGCCCTGGCTCTGGTTGAAGCTAATCTAACTTCCTTAGATTGAACCCTAGCAAGATGAGGAATTCACGTGCAAGGTGTGTGATTCGCCAACCTGATCTAACATCCTGGGCTATGCAAACAGCAATTGGAATTGCTAGTCAGTAAAGGAGGAGGCCCCCATTTAGTCTTTACTAATGAAATGAAATGAAAGAAGTCTATATGCACACTTTGTTGGATTGGAGCCCTTCTATTTAAGAGTAGCTGTTATTGTTCCTATTACTGTTGTTTATTATTGAGATTACTTGCCTGCCTTTCACCATGAAGTCCCAGGATGGGTTACAACAGTTTGAAAGCAATTAAAACATCTCACATGAATACTGTCTCTCCAGAGTGGTGCACGCTCTGGTTATCTCCCGCTTGGACTACTGCAATGCGCTCTACGTGGGGCTACCTTGGAAGGTGACCCGGAAACTACAGCTAATCCAGAACGCGGCAGCTAGGCCGGTGACTGGGAGCAGCTGGCAGGACCACATAACACCAGTCCTGAAAGATCTGCATTGGCTCCTAGTATGTTTCCAAGCACAATTCAAAGTGTTGAACGGCTGAACGGCTTCATTCATCCTCAAAGAGAGTCTCCACCCCCATCGTTCAGCCCGGACACTGAGGTCCAGCTCCAAGGGCCTTCTGGTGGTTCCCTCATTGCGAGAAGTAAAGTTACAGGGACCCAGGCAGAGGGCCTTCTTGGTAGCAGCACCCACCCTGTGGAACACCCTCCCACCAGATGTCAAGGAGATAAGTAACTATACAATCTTTAGAAGACATCTGAAGATGCTTTAGTTGAGATTCCTGGATTGCAGGCGGTTGGTCTAGATGACCCCTGTGTTCCCCTTCAACTCTACAATTCTGTGAGGTTGGCTGCATGTGCTGTTGATAATTGTTATGTACTGAGTTGAATAGGATCCAAAATGCAGCAGTCTGATTGGTCCTAGAACAATGCAGCAGTCTGATTGGTCTGCAGGAGCCACCCAATCCAGCTCCAGATGGAAGTGAATCCGCCACCTGATTGGCCTACGGGAGAATCCCGGAATTAGCCAGTCACGTGCAGCCCATTGTGTAAACAATGTATATAAAGCAGATACTTTGGGGAAACTTTCATTCCTCCTCACCACTATGAGCTGAATAAAGAGCATGAAATCCACTCTTGACTCTGAGTATATTTCAATAATGCACATCTGCACCCCACCATCTGGTGGAGATTCCTTAGTCTACCGATGTCTGGAATATTCCTTTAATTTTCTACCTTTATTTCCACAATCATACCCATCATGGTTCAGAAACAGTGCTCATTCAGTATTAGCACATGATAAATCATACCACTCAATAACTCACATATTATTGTCTGCAAGAGTTGGCTAGTTATGCAATATTTCCGACTTCCTCTACCTCCCCTTTTCTGCTTATGATGCCCCAGTTCCCTTCTACAGGCAATCAAGCCAGGAGCCGTTTCCTGTTTGCCTTAAACGCTTGTTGTGGTTAAAATCCGCAAGGATGTTGATGGAAAGCAATTTGGGACAATTTCCCTTCTGCTGGTTGTTCCTACTTGATCATTTCAGATCCTGAAGAATAGCAAATGCGATGCTGCTCTAAAGGTTTCAGTTGATCAGAAAAGAATGAGCATATTCAGACAACAGCAATACCATGTTCATGCTAAAATGAATGTCTTTTGACAGATGTCTCACTACTGCGTAACAGTTTTTGTGATTCAGTTGTATGACTAGCAGCCCAGCCAGATGGGTTAGAAATAAATAAATAAATAAATAAATAAATAAATAAATAAATAAATAAAATCCCCAATTTATTTTCCACAACAAAAGTGCGGAAAATATTCAGAATGAAACTATGGGACAAAAAACAAAAACAAAATCGTGATTCTTCTCTTTAAAAAAACCCCACCAAATATTTCAGGACAGATTTTTAATCAGAGCTTAAGTCTCGATGGAGATTTTCAGGCTACAATTTTTTAAAAACAAAACAGGGAACTCCCAAATCTCAGTTGCTTCTGTTTTTCTTTTCTGGGACAACAATGTACTCTTCTCCCTTAGAAAAAAACCCCTGCACTTGAGTATTTTATCAACACTATCTGGAACACTAGCGCTGCTTTTCCACTTAAAAAGAAGAATTGATTCAGAAACTAGGTCAACTCCCTTGGAAAAAATACGTATTTGCTTGGATCAGTTCCTGAGCTACTCCACCCACCACCAAAATTACGCGGACAGTTTTCCTTCCCAAGCAACAAACTCTGGTGAAGTAGTTGGTAGCCTTTGTAATTATGGTGAAACGGTCACTCCTATTTGAATCTATCACAGAAGAGGGATACCATAATTGTTCTAATTCAGGGATCCCCGAACTTGGGTCTCCAGCTGTTTTTGAACTACAGTTCCCATCACCCCTGACCACTAGTCCTGCTAGCTAGGGATGATGGGAGTTGCAGTCCAGAAACAGCTGGAGACCCTCACAATGAGGTAAGAAACCCAACAGCTGCTGCTTACAAACAGAACTGAGAAACCTCCCTCCTCAGGCTGACTTGGTTAACTGTGTGAGTGCCTGGAGGCGGTTGGAGGGTGGATGGCGGCTAACAGATTGAGGTTGAAACCTGACAAGACAGAAGTACTGTTTTTGGGGGAAAGGGGGTGGGCAGGTGTGGGGGATTCCCTGGTCCTGAATGGGGTAACTGTGCCCCCAAAGGACCAGGTGCGCAGCCTGGGAGTCATTTTGGACTCACAGCTGTCCATGGAGGCGCAGGTTAATTCTGTGTCCAGGGCAGCTGTCTACCAGCTCCACCTGGTACGCAGGCTAAGACCCTACCTGCCCACGGACTGTCTCGCCAGAGTGGTGCATGCTCTAGTTATCTCCCGCTTGGACTACTGCAATGCACTCTACGTGGGGGTACCTTTGAAGGTGACCTGGAAACTACAATTAATCCAGAATGCGGCAGCTAGACTGGTGACTGGGAGTGGCCGCCGGGACCACATAACACCGATCCTGAGAGATCTGCATTGGCTCCCAGTACAATTCAAGCACAATTCAAAGTGTTGGTGCTGACCTTTAAAGCCCTAAATGGCCTCGGCCCTGTATACCTGAAGGAGCGTCTCCACCCCCATCGTTCAGCCCGGACACTGAGATCCAGCGCTGAGGGCCTTCTGGTGGTTCCCTCATTGCGAGAAGTGAGGTTACAGGGAACCAGACAGAGGGCCTTCTCGGTAGTGGCACCCACCCTGTGGAAACCCTCCCTTCAGATGTGAAGGAAATAAGCAGCTATCCTATCTTTAAAAGATACCTGAAGGTAGCCCTGTTTAGGGAAGTTTTTAATATTTAACGCTGTACTGTTTTTAACATTTGATTGGGAGCCGCCCAGAGTGGCTGGGGAGACTCAGCCAGATGGGTGGGGTATAAATAATAAATTATTATTATTATTATTATAGTCAAGAGGGATGGAGACCCTGCTCAGCATTTTAATTTTGGACGTGCGTGTGACTCATTTGAAAGCCCTTGATTGGCGCTTCTGGAGAACTGTGCCTCTGAGATAGAGCTGCTCAGGTGAAAGCAGAAGCCCTGCCTGCCAGGTGGCATCACTTCAGACCCTGTGTGTTGTCAGGAGCAGGTATGTCCCCGCAAGTCGGGCTGCCATGCACTAGAGAGAGAAAGGCACCGTTTTCATCTACCTGTCCAGTCGGATGATTGGAGTAGGCAGCACACACGTTAAAAGCCAACCGAACTCAGCCAAGGTGTGTAGCAAAGGACCATAATCCGTTTTGATTTCACTGCCCTATATAAAAAAAACAACCAAAGGCATTAGTATATTTGGGGAGAGCAGCAAGCATTTCCACAAGCCAAATACAGTGGTACCTCGGGTTACATACGCTTCAGGTTACAGACTCTGCTAAGCCAGAAATAGTACCTCGGGTTAAGAACTTTGCTTCAGGATGAGAACAGAAATTGTGCTCCGGCAGCTCAGCAGCAGCAGGAGGGCCCATTAGCTAAAGTGGTGCTTCAGGTTAAGAACAGTTTCAGGTTAAGAGACCTCTGGAAGCGTATGTAACCCGAGGTACCACTGTATTATTATTATTATTGACTATCAGCTAAAAACTGAGGGTGGGTGGGTCGAGAAAATCGGCGAGGGAACGAACAGGTAGAGCCCCAGGTAGGGGCTGGTTAAATGGGCAGATCCGAGGGAAGCCTACCCGCTCTGTCAGCTCCGCCCCCTGGCGCAGCCCAAGTCCCAGCCAGCATCCCCATTTGCCAAAGCAGGGTACAGGCTAGGATCCATTTCCTGATAGGAGGCGGGGGCATCTGCCCCCCCATCAGGAAGGGCACAGCAGTTCTAATGCCTAATTAATCCCATGACTGAAAAAGAATGTGCGTGGCAGGCAGATGAACTCTGAAAAATGGCATTATTGGCCCAACACAATTAACTCTGCTAAACCTGAGAAGTTAGATATCTCAGACAATTACTGGCAAAGTCTGTTTATGCTTTTAGGCTATTCTTGGTTATTTAGCTATTCAAACTTGGTAAACGTACATTGGATCTGATTTGCATGTTATTCTCACATATAAATTTCATCTCCCCTCTTTCCCCCATACCCAGTTGTTATTTGTTATTATAATTACTTTACTATATTATTACTTTAACTTTAATGTATGCCCTGCCCTTCCTCCCATGACAGAAGCAAAAAGAAAAGGGAAAAGGATGTTATGTGCCTGACTGACCTTTAACTCTGTCGCTGAACTGAGAGCAAACAAGGAAATTATGAGTCTGTGATTCTGCTTTCTTAATTAATGCTGATCAAACATAGCAATTGTGTGTGGGAGAAATCTGGATATTCTGCCAAAGCCACTTTTGCTGATGAGGAAACAAGCCATGTTTAAAATGAAAAATTAAGTTTCCTGCTTCTTCCTTCTGTTTGAATGCATGGACATCAGAATTGAGCCATTGGGTGGTATAACACAACAAAGTAGTTCTGAAGTAGTTCTGCGAGCTCTAGGATTTCCTTTTACACAATGGAACTTCCTCTCTCTGCATGTCCCCATACTTCAAATTTACTCAGGAGGGAGAACAGATTTATGGGGTGTGCAGGAGGCACACGGGGAGAGGAAGCTCAGTTGCTCAGCCAAAAGCCCCTGTGCTAACAGAACTACTTTACTAGATACCGTATTTTTTGCTCCATAAGACTCACTTTTCCCCTCCTAAAAAGTAAGGGGAAATGTGTGTGCGTCTTATGCAGCGAATGCAGGCTGTGCAGCTATCCCAGAAGCCAGAACAGCAAGAGGTATTGCTGCTTTCACTGCGCAGCAATCCCTCTTGCTGCTCTGGCTTCTGAGATTCAGAATATTTTTTTTCTTGTTTTCCTCCTACAAAAACTAGATGCGTCTTGTGGTCTGGTGCGTCTTACAGAGTGAAAAATACGGTACTTATTTTATGCACTACTTCCCCTTACTTTTTTTTTTTTTTTCAAAAGGCTTACCCTTCCAAAGTTAAGGATTTTTGAAATGCAGTGTAATTTAAAAGTAGAATGCCTAGTGGTTAGAAAAGCTGCCCTCATCCCCAAAGCGGGGTGGGGAAAAAATATTTCAAAGGCAAACACATTTTTGAGAGGCCACCTTGATTGGGGAACTTAACGAGTCAGCTAATTGTGCTTCATCATTTCCTAGAAACCATTTCCATCATTTCAGCAAGAGGTTCAGTTTTTCCAGCAGAAGCTGCCACCACATATATACTGTCAGCAGTACAATGGCTAATTTCTTTGGCCCAAACCAAACATCAACCCAAACCTATGTGTGGTTTTTCAAGTTTGTCTGCCAGGCATATTTTGCACGGAATGTTCAAATAAGAATGTGTGACGCAGAAATCGCAATATACAACTGTGGCAAGCTCCTGATATTTATTCAGAGGCTTCTTGCTGAATGAAATAATCTGCTATGATGTATTTTAAGTAGCAGATACTATGATCTGCTAGTGTGTGCCTCAAAAGTTTGAATCGGTATGTAACCTTAAAGGCCTGACCAACAGCTACACTATCAATATTTCCTTAGTAATATTTATGTATTAGTTAAGAGCGTTTACAAGAAAATATAGTAATTGGGTTTTCCAACTCAAGCCAACTCAGTTGCACCCATTTTACAGACTGGCTTATACTGATTTACTAATTTGAACTAAATTTGTAATCAATATCATTCTGAATCAGGAGACAAACAAACCTTTGAGACTAACTTGCATACATAAAAACAAAAACAAGGCATTTACCTCAATTACAGTCCATTGTTCTACAACAATGGCATCATTTCCTTTCCTGTTTGAACCGGGCACTCCTGTGCCTTCTTCTTCATATATAAATAAACCTTCTAATGATTTGGGCAAGTAGTCAGCTGGGGAAACAAGAAAAGAAGGAAGTAAATGATAGAAACCTTGAATTGTTAAGAAATATATCATTACTGTAGCTGCTTTTTATTACATTCAAATTAGGGTGTTTTTCTTCCTATTCTGTCTTAGCATGTCAGCACTCTTCTGTGTTTGGAGTCTACAGAGAAAAATAATGTCACCTTTACTAACTAAACTGATCATGGAATCAAGTGTGGATTGCACCAGCTTCTAGTGCTATTCTCCATGAGAGATTACACACACACACACACACACACACACAACCTGGTATGGAATTACTGTGTAGAAGAAATATGTCATTTCCCTCTCCTAAAGAGCCTGTAAAAAGGAGGTACAGTGGTACCTCGGGTTAAGTACTTAATTCGTTCTGGAGGTCCGTACTTAACCTGAAACTGTTCTTAACCTGAAGCACCACTTTAGCTAATGGGGCCTCCTGCTGCCGCCGTGCGGCCGGAGCACAATTTCTGTTCTCATCCTGAAGCAAAGTACTTAATCTGAAGCACTATTTCTGGGTTAGCGGAGTCTGTAACCTGAAGCGTATGTAACCTGAGGTACCACTGTACCTGATTCCTGGCACGTTGCATGTGCTAGATATAAGGGTGTGTGTGAGAGAGATAAAGAGAGAGAAACAGTGCTTGAACTGTTGTCCTCTGATCTGTTGTAGCTGTATAATGTTCAGATGATCTCTGCCTGCCTGCCTCTCTCTCACACACTTCTTAGGATATTAAGGACCACTGGATGGTTGAGTCCTGTCCAAGGCGACTATGGGGTTGTGGTGCTCATCTCGCTTTCAGGCCGAGACAGCCGGTGTTTGTCCACAGACAGCTTTCCGGGTCAAATGGCCAGCATGACTAAACCACTTCTGGTGCAACAGAACACCATGACGGAAACCAGAGCGCACAGAAATGCAGTTTACCTTCCCGCCGGAGCGGTACCTATTTATCTACTTGCACTGGTGTGCTTTCGAACTGCTACGTTGGCAGGAGCTGGGACAGAGCAATGGGAGCTCACCCGGTCGCGGGGATTCAAACCGCTGACCTTCCGACTGGCAAGCCCAAGAGGCTCAGTGGTTTAGACCACAGCGCCACCTGCATATACCAAGATGTCACACCCTCACACATTATCATCACTGTGAAGTATGCTGCAGAATTAAGTGTGCCCAGAAGTGACATCATCAGGTGAGACATTGGGAGCACACTCTTCCTTCTCTCTCTTAACACATGACCATTTTAGAGGTCCTTTTGAGAAAGGGAGATGACACATTTTTCCTACAGATCAACCCAGGGCATCATTTGCTATTTCCAAGTAATGGCGCTAGCAACTTGTGGAGTCCCCACACTTAATTCCACGATCTGTTACGTTACTATACTGTATGTACTTTCCTCTGTAAATGCCAAACACAGTCAATCACCCACAACATACTAAAACAAAATCTAGAAAGGTTTAGTTTCCAAAGATAAAGGAATAAAAACATTTTAATAAATATATCTAATTGCCATATTAAAATTGTTTATGTTCAACTATTTTCCATACAGGGAAAATCAGTTATGGAAAGCATTAAAATGAACATTAATAGCCAAATGATAACATTAAGAAGACCTCTTAAATGAACCACGTTATTGTTTGTTTACATATACTTTATGTTAATGTGTAACATATAAAGCACTAAGCAGGCATAAAATTACTCACTTAAGAGGTTTTCTTAATGTTATCATTTAGCTATTAATGCTTCTCACTTGAATATCTTCCATACAAGGACTGTGTGAAATGTTTGTTAGAAGCAGCTCTTCAGAGAAGAGACCTCACACAAAGAAACTGTTCTTGATGCCCTTTGTTCCATTCATACCCAGCTATCACAAACAGTGATAGTAACAGTAAAGAAATGAATATTGGGTGAAAAATTAGCATGCTACTTTAAAGAACTTGAAGCTTTTCAGTTACCAAACAATCACACTGAAGCCTGAACTTCCAATCACATAAGTAACCAATTATGTGCTATTCTCCTCCTTCAGAAACATCCATATCAAATAGGGTATCCTAAAAGACACATTTTTATATGCATTTTGATGCATTATTAGAGCTATGAATGGTATCACAAAATTCAGAAAAACGAAAGACAAATGTGTTCCTATCCGTGTATTAGTTTAGGAGTTGTGAATCAGGTCGGTTCACTCACAAACACCCCTACTTTTTTGCCATCTAATTCTGTAAGAAAAATTACCGTATTTTTCGCTCTATAAGACATACCAGACCACAAGACGCACCTGGTTTGTGGAGGAGGAAAACAGGAGAAAAAAAATTCTGAATCTCAGAAGCCAGAACAGCAAGAGGGATCGCTGCGCAGTGAAAGCAGCAATCCCTCTTGCTGTTCTGGCTTCTGGGATAGCTGCGCAGCCTGCATTTGCTCCATAAGATGCACACACATTTCCCCATACTTTTTAAGAGGGAAAAAGTGAGTCTTATAGAGCAAAAAATACGGTAATGTTGTTAGAAAAATAATACTTGCTGAAAAAATAGAATATTTCTCTACTATTTGTGTCTTCCTTCACAATAATCATTTCCTCCTTCCTACTCTTATTGTACAACATTGATTAAGTAAGAGAAGCCACTACATTATCTAGGTCCTTTACTGTTCTGAAATAAATAATACTATTATCGCCTTTTTCAGGTGCAAAGAGACGAATGGTATGATTACAGTTACCTTTAGAAGCCTCCCAGTGTACGAATGAGTCAATTAAGGACAACCCTTGTTTGTAATAAAACGTGGTTAACTCTAGCCAGTCAGCATCCAAAGTACTAATCACCGGTCCTTTCCTCGACACTTTTAGAGACAAAACACCGTCGTGATATGTCCAACAGGTGGAATCATCCTCAAAGACGTTGAAGACTGTATACAATTTGTTATCTGTTAAGATATTAGAAAATAAAGAAGTCAGGGATAACGAGGGTTTGGAGGAATGGAGTAACTAAGATTAACCTTTTAAAAATGGAACACTTATCAAGAGCAGTTATCAGTATTTCAAGTGGAGAGGACTTAAACTTGTCCATACATCATGACATAAAGCCTCAACATGGCAAATGAAAACTATTTAAACTCAAGTGGGGTGTTGAAAGTCAATTTGCAGGAAGCTTCTGAGCCAACAGACAACTTAATAGAGGTGCTTAACATTTGAAATCCTCCTTCTCCTTAGACAGAACAAGGTTGTCTCATCTTTGAGTTCTTTTCCTAACTCTCAAAATGCTCATTCTCTGTCTCTTTTTAAGTTGGACAGCTCTGCTTTTGAATCTTCCCTGCCCAGTCCTAGGCACTTTGCCCGTCTTGTTTTACATCCCCTTTCTCAGTGCTCTAATTTTCTCATCTATCCAATCTATTTTTACACTGCTGGCATCTCACGGCATAATCTGGTCTCTGCAATTATGCTGCCGACATCCCTTCAAAGAGTTCTGATTTTTCCCCATACTGAACTTCAGACAACGGCAACTTCCTTTTCAACATTTCCAAGATTCACCTTTCTCACTCTGCGCATACTTGCCTAAGTTGCTATAACTTTCTTCTTGATTACCTATCTTCGTGCCCTATATCTGTTCTTCGGTTAATACAGAATGCCTACACTGCCTCTGTCTGGAAAATGCAAAGACCTTAGGAGCTTCATTTGTCTGTAAGACTTTCATAGAACAGTTTCCCTAAGCCACAAAAGGTTTACATTACTCTCTTCCTCCAGTAGTCAAAACCACATTGTGTTAAATAGAAGATGGGGAAGAAGATGGAGAAGAGGAAGAGCATTTTTTGATCCAATGTGGGCACAGCCACATGGGACCGTATGTCAACCAAGTTCTGTTTCACCATCACCATGTCACCTGCTGGCATGCCTACTGATGGTGTAACTGGTGCTTAGGAGAAATGGGAGGTTAATGCATATTTTTTGTACGCCACCCCTGTCTCTTTGCTTGAGCTGAATGTGCAATCTAAGTAACTTGTAGGAAAGTCAGGGGGCTAAATGGGGATGCTCACAGACCAGGGATGCACAAATCTGTTGTTTTTCAGTTTCCCAAGCTTGAGTTCAGTACTCCACAATACCACATCAGTTTACTTAAAACAAAAAAACAACCCAACTCCTTTTGAAAATTCACCATTATTTCCAAAAATTCCTCATCATACTCATTTCGCAAGACATTTTTGTCAAATATATCTTTTTTTTTTTGCAAAACAATTTCCCCTAATGTAATTCATTGTTTTGTACATTGATTTCACTTACACGTGCATTTTATGCACACTTGAGCCCAGTATATGCACACACAGCTCCTGGTGGGAAAACTGCACTGAAAAATTCGGAGAAGTGCTGTTCTCACAGGCTAGTCGTGTTTCAGTTTGTGCATCGTTTCAGTAACTGCAAATTAAGTAGGTTGGCCTTTAAATGCAAATTCAATTGAAATTCTGCCCCATTCATAGTACAGACCCCTTGTTCCTACTGAAGGCCATCCTGTTGCTGTGTGTAGCATACTCACATGCCTGTTTCCATCCACATCCACATTTGTAGCTGGGGTTGGGGAGGTGGCAAAACAGGTCCATAGGTTTATGGGGACCTTCTGGATAAGGGCACTGTGCATGCATGTAATAAAGGTAAAGGTAAAGGGATCCCTGACTATTAGGTCCAGTCGTGACCGACTCTGGGGTTGCAGCGCTCATCTTGCTTTATTGGCTGAGGGAGCTGCCGTACAGCTTCTGGGTCATGTGGCCAGCATGACTAAGCCGCTTCTGGCGAACCAGAGCAGTGCACGGAAACGCCGTTTACCTTCCCACCGGAGTGGTACCTATTTATCTACTTGCACTTTGATGTGCTTTCGAACTGCTAGGTTGGCAGGAGCAGGGACCGAGCAACGGGAGCTCACCCCATCGCGGGGATTTGAACCGCCGATGTTCTGATCGGCAAGTCCTAGGCTCTGTGGTTTAACCCACAGCGCCACCCGCATCCCTAATAAAACCCACAGCGCCACCCGCGTCCCTAATGCATGCATGTAATAATGACCAATAATTCAATTTCAAGTTCACAAAACCACATCCTAGCAATTGAGACTACACCCAATGACCATCATATTCATTGAAGCAATGCCATGCAAAATAGGTGAATTTTGCAAGCTTTCTGTAATGCTATCAGGGACATGCTATTTCTGACCTCATTCAGGAGGACATTCCAAAACCTCAGGGTGACTGCAACAAAAGTCCTGTGATCAGCTGATGATGACTGCATGCGGCATCATGTGAAAATATGGAGCAACGCTCTCTCTGAGGACTGCAGCTGGCAAAGGGACTCACACAGAGAGAGGCAGTTCCCTGAATTAGGTTTGTTTCAGGCTGTGAAGTCGACACCAACATGTTGAGCTGGGCCCAAAACGCCACAAGCATTCAGTGGAGTTACATTGGAACGGGTTACCTATGTTCTTGCCACAATCATCAGCAGATGGGCTGAAGCATTTTGTAAGCGCTCCAGGCTAAATTAATATTTATTTTATTTAAAAATAAACAATCTGATATCAGGGCGGTGTGCAGCATAAAAGCACACCACACCCCATCAAAAACAAGAAATCAGCAAAAAACTTTCAAACAGACTAAAACTTGTTCAGTTAAATTAATATAATCTATTATAATGCATGGGCAAATAAAAATTCTGCTGACTGCTATCAAATGTCAGCAGTGTTGTCACCAGGTGAACCTTTTTGGAGAGGACCTTACAATAATGAGAATGTCATTGTCAAGAAAGCCCTTGCCTCTTCTAGATTATCTTATACCATAGGGGTGGCAAACTTGTGACTCTCCAGATGTTGGGGACCCACCCCTGTTGTGGAAGTTCATCTTCAAGAGCAGCCTTAAGAGTGAAGGTAAAGATAAAGGATCCCTGGACGGTTAAGTCCAGTCAAAGGCAACTATGGGGTTGTGGCGTTCATCTCACTCCAGGCCGAGGGAACCGGTGTTTGTCCACAGACAGCTTTCCGGGTCATGTGGCCAGCATGACTAAACTGCTTCTGGAGCAATGGGACACCGTGACGGAAACTAGAATGCATGGAAATGCCATTTACCTTTCCACCACTGTGGTACCTATTTATCTACTTGCACTGGTGTGCTTTCGAACTGCTAGGTTGGCAGGAGCTGGGACAGAGCAACGGGAACTCACTCAGTCACAGGGATTGGAACCACCGACCTTCTGCTCGGCAAGCCGAAGAGGCTTGGTGGTTTAGACCACAGCACCACCCGCACTTAAGGAGTACCTTGCAATAACAAAGGTCACAAAACCATGGATCAGCATGGTAAGATTTCCTTGCTCTAAAAAGGGGCACAGCTTGCACAGCAAGAGGAACTCATAAAAGTTGAAGCTGGCCATTGTGGCTGGTGGAGCTTACCCAGCTTCTCATCATGGAGGTTGTTGCCAGTAACTTAAGAAGGAGAAGTGCAAGGAGGTGGGGAGGTTGGAGCAGTGCAGGTGCACCGCTGCCACCAACCGGACACTCTTGACACTGTGCCTTTGCCATGCTGATTGCCCTGCCCCTCCTCCTCTCAGTTACCCACAGCGAGCTTTGTGTTTGGGAAGCAACGTTGGGTGATATCTGGTTTTCAACATCGCGAAACAGCACCGGCTAAACATCATGATATATCAATATATCACAATATCTGAAATAAGGATGGAACTATGTAGAGGCGAACAGTAGGGCTGGGCAATATCTAGATTTCAACATCACGATATATCGCCAGCTAAACACTGTGATATACTGATACATCATGATGTCTGAAATAAGGATGGAGCTAAGGGTGGTTGGCATCACGGTTTTCTCCACATTGTGATTTCTGCATAGCACGCACACACACCATAATTTGCGATATATTGCCAGGACAAAAATTATGAAACCAGTATAACAATATGGACTTCAAAATGGTTTTGGGTGATATATTGATATATCACCTCCTGCCATCACCACTGTATTTTTCACTCTATAAGACGCACCAGACCACAAGACGCACCTAGTTTTTGGAGGAGGAAAACAAGAAAAAAAATATTCTGAATCTCAGAAGCCAGAACAGCAAGAGGGATCGCTGCGCAGTGAAAGCAGCAATCCCTCTTGCTGTTCTGGCTTCTGGGATAGCTGCACAGCCTGCATTCGCTCCATAAGACGCACACACATTTCCCCTTACTTTTTAGGAGGGAAAAAATGAGTCTTATAGAGCAAAAAATACGGTATTTGCTAATGTTGGAGGGGGGGGGTGGCTGGGTCCAAAAGCACCTTCAGATCTTGAACCAGTCTGGATGGTAATCGTGTCCAAAAACGGATACTTACATTCCTTGGAAATAGTTAAGACTATATATGTAGCAATTTTCAGTACCTTCTTTCCTCAGTTTAGTGGGGCTAGGACTGCCTTCTCTTCCATCATGAAAATCTGTCTCCCGCAACTGCCCAATGTCTGGCTGGATTTCTTCTTCTATGCCACTCTCAGAGGACTGTCCACTCAGAGTCCCTTCATTCCAGGGCTTATCACTGTCATCTGTGTTGTGTCTTCTCTGTTCCCTACTCCTTCTGCTTAGGGTTGAATCGGACTCTGCATTCCCATCTGTGCTTGTGCCATTGCAGATTTTCGATTTTGGACAAGGTTGTGTTATAAATCCAACAAACTTCATTCCTCTTTTTGCGGCATCGTTGATCTATATATTTTCCCCCCAACACACAAATACAGTTATAATTAAGCTGTGTGCATTTAGAAATCATTTCTAAATTATTATTCAGAAATTAGAAACACGGTGAGGGGTCATTTGCATGTGATGCTTTCCTTATACAGGAGTATGGGTGCGGGAAGAAAGAAGTGCGCACTGGTGTGCGAAAATAGCACATGTTGATTAAAATACAATTTAAAAGATTAAAATACAACATTAAAACATTAGGGTGCAATCTCTTCATAGGAGGAGAAAGGAAAAAGAAAGAGGGGGAGGGAATCAAACTGATTCCAAGCCAAAGGCCAGGTGGAACAATTCTGTCTTACAGGCCCTGCGGAAAGAAATCAGATCCTGCAGGGCCCTGGTTTCATGAGACAGAGTGTTCCACCAGGCCGGAGCCAGTGTTAAGAAGGCCCTGGCTCTGGTTGAGGCTAATCTAACTTCCTTAGGGCCTGGGACCTCTAGGGTGTTGCTATATATGGACCTTAAGGTCCTCCGGGGGCATAGCAGGAGAGGTGGTCCCATAGGTATGAGGGTCCTAGGCTGTGAAGGGCTTTAAAGGTCAAAACCAGCACCTTAAATCTGACCCTGTACTCCACCAGGAGCCAGTGCAGCTGGAAAAGCACTGGGTGAATATGCTCCCATGTCAGAGACCCCGTGAGGAGCCTCGCTGCAGCATTCTGCACCCGCTGGAGTTTCTGGGACAGCTTCAAGGGCAGCCCCGCGTAGAGCGAATTACAGTAGTCAAGCCTGGAGGTGACCGTCACATGGATCACTGTGGCCAGGTCAGGGCAGGAAAGGTAAGGAACCAACTGCTTGATGCGGCGAAGGTGGAAAACTGTTACCTTGGCTGTTGCTATACCTTGCGCCTCCATGGAAAGGGAGGCGTCAAGGATTACACCCAAACTCTTAACGGAAGGCAATGGCACTAATTGGGCCCCCGCAAGAGAAGGGAGTTGGTCCCTCATCCCCATACCATCCCGACCCAGCCAGAGGACCTCTGTCTTCGAAGGATTTAGTTTCAATCAGCTCCCACGAAACCACCCAGCCACAGCTTCCAAGCATCTGGTCAGTGTGTTTGGGGCCGAGTCGGTGTGGCCATCCATCAGCAGATAGAGCTGAGTGTCATCAGCATATTGGTGACAACCCAGCCCAAAGCTCCGGACAATCTGGGCAAGGGGGCGCATAAAGATGTTAAAAAGCATCCGGGAGAGGATTGCGCCCTGCGGCACTCCACACACCAAGGAGTGACGTGACAACATATCCATCATCAGTTACATTGCGGATTGTAGCAAGCCATAGTTCATTACATCTGAACTAGCAAACTATGGATTGTGCCCGCCCTATGAAGCAGGATTAAATCCTGGTGTATAACCCAGGCTTGCGAGACAAGAACAAACCATCATTTGCAGGTTCATATTTAAAATGAAACTATGGTCTGCAAATCAAGAGGTGACTAATTGAGAAGAGCACATGAGGGGAGGAGGCTCAGTCATATGTGGAAAAAATTAACCTACATGACATGTTGAAAAGCCTACAAGCAAAATATTTCAAGGAGAAATTGTTAAGACCGTCCTACCTTTTCCAACAGTCCTTTGACCACCTCATTTGTGAGCGTTTCATATGTCAAAGGACACTCCTCAATCACGAGTCGGGGTTGTCTCTGTCCTCTGGATGCTTGATGCTTTTGGCTGGAGACAGAAAGAAAGCAGCCTTTGTTACAGTCTGATGTATCTTGTGCAAAATGCCAGCACGCACAACTTCCTTCGTTCCAAAATATTATGAATTCAGTCTTGGCAACTCTTTTGTTTGGCTAATGCTCCATGGAGGCCTGATTACAAAGTCGCCCAAATGTGTTACTTGGAACGCAACCGAATTACCTTTTGAGACAAAGTATTTATGGCCTGGCTCTATGTTTATCTTATCTATTTGGGAGAAAGGCAGGATATAAATACATTAAACAATAATAGAAACACTTATTTACTATGGTACATACCTCAGTTTGAGACGCAGTAGTACGACTCGATAAATGTGACTTGCTGGGAAGTGTCTTCTTCGTCCAATTGACAATAAAACAGGGTGAATAGCTCCTACCACATATCCTTTCGTATAATATTCCTCCACCTTTTTTGCAATTTCCAGCACAGAGCTGATCTTGATCGCCTCTGGATTTGAGGAAGCTAAAGGGATTTCAATTACACAAACATTTCAGTGACTTCCAACGGCACTGGACAGAAACAGTAGCTTATATATATATTCTGTATATAAAATTTAAGCTGCAATGTGGGGTTTCGCTGTAGGTATCTGCTAATAGGAGAAATTAAAACAACTTGGCTGTTCTGCTTATGGCTCTATATCACACCACTGACTCAGAGAAGCTGGGAGGATTAGTGGTTACAACAACAGGTGCAGGGAGAAAGCTATAAAAATTAAAATAGTAGCTATTACGGCTACAGTACAGATCGAGGGCTGGAATGTAGTCTATACTAAAAACCTTTATTTAAGAAACGCAAACTCTATACATCAAGATAGCTAGATTCTCTGACCTATATAAACCACACACATTTGTAGGTAGGCATTTACCTGGCACAATTTATTTTGTTTTTGCTACTTGTGGGCAGGGCTAAGGAGTTGGATAAGGCACCAAAGCCTTGTCCCCTACAAGTCCTACTTAACCTATCCCATGGCTTTTTAGATTTCATCAGGCATTGTTCACATATTGTCGAACCTATTTTTGCATCGATGGGAGCTAGGAACTTGTATCTATTAAAAGTAAATAAGAAGGAAAAAGCTGAGATTTTCAGCAGGCGGAATTTCTGCTCAATATTAGATTCTGTACCATAGAGTTGTCGGTAGCTCTGAACCATAATTTCAGTCAATGGAAATCGCAAAATTAGACGAGCTCAGATGCCAGCATTTTTCCATTGGTTTGCTCACATTTGTTTTGGGGTCTGAACTGATTCTGTATAGTTATATTCTAAGCTTCCTTTCAGGACAGAGACCTTTCAAGGTGGCTCAAAGAACGTAGAAAACAAAATAATGTTGAATCCCAGTAACACAGATATAAAACAATAGATTACAGACATCAACATTTTATGGCAAACCACTGTTAGGCTAACTTGGTTATGCTAGAAGTAACTTTCTCCCCCGGGATGGACAGAAGGCAAACAAAAATAAAATAAAAAATGAAATGAAATGAAAACTTTGTACTTAAATGACATGCAGAGTCTATAAATTAATTTTCAGTCAGCTTGATGACAGTATTTAGGCAAGAACCAGACCTAAACAAATATGTGTATGCTAGATGTATCAATCAATGTTCAACTATTCCCGAAAGGGTAATCTATAAGTACATTTTTAAATACGTAAATAAATTTCCAGTTTATGCATTAAAATACGCAGTACAGGACAATGCAGGCTAAGTACCCAACTGTAGCCATAAAATGGTACAATATAATTAGTCCCTTTAGACATTCACCAGTTAATATGTGGATGCTCTTAAATAAAATATTCACACATAAATGGTATTATATTATAGCTGTATCATGTGGCTGAAGCTTGTTGGGAATGTTCATGTAAGGTAGATGAATTATTCCAAACGTTAAGTGTGTTTTCTTGGTTTTGTACAGTGTTTACATGTAGGTGTCATATTTAGATGGCGTTGTTTGTTACACACACACACACACACACACACACACACGTCAATCCTAGCTGCACAAGGTGACCTAGAGCCAGCTCCAAAATTTTGGTAAGATAGCAAACGAAAACATAAGATTAAATGTTCTAAAGACTGCACAAGAACGTTAGAAGCAGTAATTGTACCATGGAACTGCTGAGATGTATCTCTTGCCTCTGAGCTGCAGACAGACACATCATTATGAACTTTTAGGATTAGGATGACATCCATAATTAGGTGATTATGGTTGCAATAATACTTGCCTGAACGTGAGCCTTAAAAAGGTAAAGATAAAGGACCCCTGACAGTTAAGTCCAGTCGCGAATGACTCGGGTTGCAGCGCTCACCTCGCTTTACAGGCCGAGGGAGCCGTCGTTTGTCCGCAGACAGTTTTTCCAGGTCATGTGGCCAGCATGACTAAGTTGCCTCTGGCAAACCAGAGCAGTGCACAGAAACACCGTTTACCTTCCCGCCAGAGCGGTACCTATTTATCTACTTGCACTTTGACGTGCTTTCGAACTGCTAGGTTGGCAGGAGCTGGGAACAAGCAACAGGAGCTCACCTCGTCGACAGGATTCGAACCGCCGACCTTCCGATCAGCAAGCCCTAGGCTCAGTGGTTTAGACCACAGTGCCACCTGCGTCCCTTTGAACATGAGCCTTACATTTGAGTAAATATGCATCACTGTATCAGACTGCAAGTAAAAGGGGTCTTGTGTCTTTGCTGAAATCCTAATGAGATTACAGTGGTACCTCAGGTTAAGTACTTAATTCGTTCCGGAGGTCCGTACTTAACCTGAAACTGTTCTTAACCTGAAGCACCACTTTAGCTAATGGGGTCTCCTGCTGCTGCCGTGCCGCCGGAGCACGATTTCTGTTCTCATCCTGAAGCAAAGTTCTTAACCTGAAGCACTATTTCTGGGTTAGCGGAGTCTGTAACCTGAAGCGTATGTAACCTGAAGCGTATGTAACCCGAGGTACCACTGTACAGAAAACTAGCTGAGTGCATCTAAACATTCAGATCATGTTCATTGAAGGGTTTGCGAATTTAACAACAGGGAAGGATTTAAGCACAATATTGCTGACAGATTATAGATTCAGAGTTGCTGCAGCGGGAACTTCGCTCACAGTGCTGCTTGTGGGAAATGGGTTTCAACAGATCTCTCCTCCTCTCTGAAAATCTGCTCCAGAGGGTCAAGGAGGGGTACTCCATAACAGTGTGGGAGGCAGTGGAGAGGAAGGATGAATTTGTGAAAATTGCTTCCAGGGTTGGCACCAGTTCTGGGGGGATCTGGGCATGATGCCCTCTGGGAAACACACACACACACACACAAAACATCCATGATGCTGGCAAGATCCTCCGTAATAAGCTCGCCAGGTGGTGCACAGGAGTCCCAGATTTCTGTAAACAGGAAGGACTCCTGTTTGCAGAAGAGTCCGCAATTCAGCAGAGGCTCCTGTTGCAGTGGCCAGGGTAGGGCAGAGGCAGTCCAAATCAGAGGGCACAGCTGATGTGTTGGGGGAAATATTGGGTTCCAGAACAGCTGCGAGGGATGACTGGTCACCAACATCTTTATTTCTTTGAAGCAGAGCGCCGCCCAAGGCTGCAGCCATCTATGCCCAGAAGCATTCTGGGAAAAAGAAAATGGTGGGTTGCCCTAGTAGTGAAAAAGTAGAAGGAAGATGCCAGCGACTGTTGTCAGCCCCAGTGGGTTCTTTGGGGCTTAACATTTGCCCCCCACCAGGCCAGTTGCTGACTCTGGGCCTGATTACTACGCCCCCCCCCCATTCCTCCAGAAGGAGTCTCTGCTGGATTGCAACCCTTTCCACGAATAGAGTCTTTCCATTTGCAAAACCGAAATTCTAGCTCGAACCCTGATTTTTTTGGTATATGTCATGGAACACTGCAGTGATGTAAAGACACCTCCCCTCCTCCTTGCGTTCAGTTGCTAAAACGTATGTTTTAATGAAAAATAATTGTTTTTCACAAGAAATAACCACCATCAGACTACTTTCAGGAACGCAAAAGCTATGCAACTCAAAATGCTACGTACTATGTAGCAAAACAAAAGCTGCAAACAAAATCTAGAATGCATTAAATCGATTGCCAATTTAAACTTATAGACCGGTATATCGCTTATGTATTAGGTAATCCAGCATGAGACTCAAAAGTACGTTGTCGTTGTTGCTACTGTTTCTCCACACAAAGAAGTTTTGCTTCACCCAAAGAGAAATGAATGAATTGCATACGGAATGAAAAGCCAAAAATGCAGGTAATGGACTAAAATGTGTCCTGCACAACAATCTTCATGAAATCTATACTTGTAATCTGCATTAATATATTCTGGCTACTGCAACCATGGCAATTAAAACTAGTATCAGCTACCCACAAGAACTGCTGTATAGCCATGGAGAAGCTACACCAAAACGTTTCAGCAAAAATTATGAGTCCCTGAAGCAACTACTGTACAGCTGAATAGAACTGCCTGTTTTTAATGGGAAGCCGTCTGGGGTCGGTTGTTTATGTTTTCAACTTTCTGGGACAGGGAGTTGGTTAGGAACAAGAAAAACCCTACAAAAGAGGGAAGTAGACCCACACTGTCTGCCTTTTAACTGCACAAAATTCAGTTTTCCTTCCATGCCTAAGCTACAAAAACAAAACAGAACATGAAACAAAGAATAGGAAGCTAAAAGGTATTTTCCACTGTAGAAGTGCTCTTAAGTAGTGCTTACTGTCAAGTTTAACAGAACTGCCGATACTGACAGAAACTGGCTTTCAGCTATGCACAGATTTGGAAAAAGACCTTTTTTTCTGAACAGAGGCACCAATGTGCTAACTGTTACGTGCATACACATTTTTTTCTGGCATTCATACGCACAATTTAACACATTTCTAAACCATTGGCCTAATGATTAACAGTGACTGGTGTTGAAAGATTCTCGTGAATTAGTTTCCCCGTATCTAACCCAAAGAAATAAAATAAGGAAAACTTTTGCCCCTTTAAGCCTTTGGCACAGAGTACTGCTGAAACAAGATACCTACCTTCCAAAGTAAAATCAAGCAATATGTACTCATAAGCAGAGTCCGTCTTTGTTTCCACTTGCGGTCTCTTTAGCGTTGAAAATATTTTTCCAGGGCTGCTATCATCTGGGTCTTCTAGTTTTCTGAGTCCGCACCCCATGGTCACAGCCGGCAGGGAGCAGGAAGGTGCAAAGAGGGTGGAGGTAGAAATGGAGAATGCCACAAAATCTGTTTCCCTCTGATTGGAGAAAAAAAAAAAGAAGAGGAAGGAATCTCAAAGTTTTAGATGCTGTTTACTGCTAGCCACAACACCAAAGAAAAAAGAATCTTCAAGTCCCAAGTTAGAAACAGGAGGAATTTTCCAGCCATAGTTACACCCAGGCGTATAACCCTTTATGCTTTCAGGCGACGAAGTCCTCCTGGGCAAGAGTGTTACTGCTCTTGCAGGAACATACAAAGTGTTACAAACTTAGCAGAGATTTTCCATGCCACGTCAATTTACAGCCAGCCCCCGCTAGCAGTGCTCTGTTGCAGAGGGCACCAATGAGTGCTTTGTCTGTCCCTCTTGGCTGGCTGATAATGATGTGAGAAAACAACCGAAATAAAAAGTTCCTGCAAAACTTCAGTGTGATTCCCTTGCAGCCAGAAGGTCTGTTTTGCTGCAGTAGCAAAGAAAAGGGAACAAAAAAGAGCAAGTCAGTCAGATAATGGGACCAGAGAGCCTCAACATGGTTTGAGACAAAATCGTTTCCAGAAAGGAAGTCAACTTCAAGAGGAAATTGCTTCTGGCATCTCAAAGGGGAGCAAAGTAAATGAAAAGCAGTTCAGACTCTTGTTTTAAATGTGAGTTTGGATCTGACTTCCTTCGCACAGGACAGCTGGGGGAAAAATGCACACAATAGCAAAAGATTCTCTTGGCTAGAGAGCAGTACAAATTGTATTTGGAGTAATTAACTTAGTAAGTTAAAAAATATAAAAAAGCACCTTCTCTGCTTTTGATAGGTCCCATTTAGAAATGTACATCATAGCAAACCCGGAGGAGGGATTTGATTCACATTATACAAGAAAGAGCTCTATGGCAATCTTTCTGTTAAGCTTCTGTTAATTCTTAAAACTTCTGTTTTAGGGGCTTTTTGCAAACAAAGAGCAAAGGAGTGAATTTTCAACTAGTTGCTTATACAGTGGTACCTCGGGTTACATACACTTCAGGCTACGTACATACGCTTCAGGTTACAGACTCTGCTAACCCAGAAATAATACCTTGGGTTAAGAACTTTGCTTCAGGATGAGAACAGAAATCACACGGTGGCGGTGTGGCAGCAGCAGGAGGCCCCATTAGCTAAAGTGGTGCTTCAGGTTAAGAACAGTGTCAGGTTAAGAACGGACCTCTGGAACGAATTAAGTACTTAACCCGAGGTACCACTGTATTTGTTTTAATTTCTTCAGGGCATGCAGCCTAGTTAAGCCACAATCTTATCAACTGCATTGTTCAAAGGCGTCTTAAGCCCCCTGCAAGTTGGCAGCTAGCATTAGAGATTTCGGCATTACAGGGGGTTGGACTAGATGACCCTAAAGGTCCCTTCCAACTCTACAATTCTGATTATATGATCCCAGCGCTTACAAGTAAATGTACTGCTTCAGCTTTGACCCGTCTATGAATGATTTCTTTATACAGCTTATTTAAGTTTCCTTGAGAGTAAGACAACACATTTATAGTTATAGGTATAAATAATAAAATTATTATTAAATTATTCATATTAGTTAACACTGTTTTGAATTTTTTATCTCTCTCTTTAGACTTGCAGAGATAGAGAAAGGCACTGGGGGCAGCTGTATAAGACAAAGCAGCCCAAATTTCCCATAGAAGCTGAAATATACTCAGAGTCGCAAAGTGATTTCATGCTCTTTATTCAGCTCATAGTGGTGAGGAGGAATGAATGAATGTCCCCTCACAGTATCTGCTTTATATACATTATTTACACAATGGGCTGCACATGATTGGCTAATTCTGGAATTCTACTGTAAGCCAATCAGGTTGTGGATTCACTTCTATCTGGAGCAGGATTGGGTGGTTCCTGCCAACCAATCATACTGCTGCATTGTTCTAGGACCAATCAGACTGCTGCATTCTGAATCCTATTGTTCTAGGACCAATCAGACTGCTGCCTTTTGGATCCTATTGTTCTAGGACCAATCAGACTGCTACAGTTTGGATCCTATTCAACTCAGTACATAACACCCCTCCCCTCTAAGTTCCAGTCCTGCCCGGGAGGTCGCATTCATAGTCCTCAAGGTATGCCGGCGGCCTACGTGTGCGTTGTGGCCTGGGGTGTTCCCTGGTCCGGGCTCCGGGTTCTGGCTCGTGTTCCAAGGATGCTGGCTGTGATGCGGCTGTTTGGTCTGGTGCAACCGGCTCGCTCAGTCGTGGTTCTGGTTCCGGTGTCCTTTCGGCCTCACGGGTCCTCTCTGTATTTACTGATTCTGCCTCTCCTGCTGGCCCCTCCTGCTCTATGGGCCTCACTGCCCCGCTGTTCCCTTGGGACTCCTCTGACCTGTCCTCCTCCTGGTTTTCTCCCGGGAATCGTCGCCGTATCTGGTCGCAGTGGCGGCGCCAGCATTGCCCCCCATCCGTTAGCACCACGTACGACACGGGGCCAGTGACCCTGGTGATTGTGGCGGGTACCCATGCTGGGCCTGCCCCAAAATTCTTTGCGTACACTGGGTCCTGGGCCTCGAAGGTCCGGGGGTTCCTGCCTTCCCCCACCACTATCTCATCCTGAGCTCTATCGGGGTGAAGGCGGTCCAATCTGATTGCAAGGCGCCGACCCATTAGTAGTTCAGCGGGGCTCCGGCCAGTCGTTGAGCTGGGGGTGCTGTGCTGTGCTAGAAGGAATGTGGCAAGGCGGTACTCCCAGTCCCCTTGCGTCATGCGGCGAAGGGTGTCCTTGGTGGTCCGCACCATGCGTTCTGCTTGGCCATTGGTGGCAGGGTGGAACGGCGCCGAACGGATGTGGCGGATGGCGTTCTGCGCTGTGAAGGTTTGGAATTCTCCTGACGTAAATGCAGTCCCGTTGTCTGAGACGAGAGTGTCAGGGAGCCCGTGGGTTGCAAACAGCCTGCGTAGTACCCGGATGGCTGCGGACGTGGAAGTGGACGGTACCAGTGCGACTTCCAGCCATTTGGTGTAGGAGTCCACCACTATGAAGAATGTTTTCCCCTGAAAGGGGCCAGCGAAATCCACATGCAGGCGCGACCATGGTGCTCGGGCGGACTCCCAGGACTGGACTGGGGCCCTTGGGGGATCTGGGCGGGATTCTTGGCAGGCCTGGCAGTGTTTGACCCAGGCCTCTATCTCTCCATCGATCCCCGGCCACCACACATAACTCCTGGCAAGGGCCTTCATTCTTACTACCCCTGGATGTGTCTCGTGTAGGGCTGTGAGGACCCTTTTGCAGAGGGGCTGGGGAACAACGACTCTGCTTCCCCATAACAGGCACCCCTTGTGGGCCGACAGTTCATGTTTGCGGGTTGTGTAGCCGGCGAATTCTGGCCCGGGGCTGCTGCTGGGCCATCCCCTCCACACCCAGTCCAGGACCCGGGAGATGACCCTATCTTTCTTGGAATGGTGTGCAACTTCTTGTGCCTGAATGGGGCGGTCGGGAAGCAGCTCCAGGCTCATAACCTCTTGTGCAGGTGCTGGGTCAGGGCCTGTTTCCGGTAGTGGTAGCCTGCTGAGGGCGTCCGCATGGCCCATCGCCTTCCCAGGTCGGTGAATCAGTGCATACTGGTAGCTGGCAAGGAAAATTGACCACCTGAGGACGCGAGGAGACAGCACTTGGGGGGTCTGCTTTTCGGGGGCAAACAAGCCAAGCAACGGCTTGTGGTCAGTCACCACGGTGAAGGGCCGCCCGTACAAGAAATCATGGAATTTTTTTACTCCCTTTACGATTGCCAGACCCTCCTTGTCGATTTGCGAGTAGTTCCGCTCGGTTGTGTTGAGTGTCTGGGAAAAGTACGCCACCGGTACCTCTCTTCCATCCGGGAGTTGGTGCCCCAGGACCGCTCCAATGCCATAGGGTGAGGCGTCGCATGCTAGCACCACCGGCAGCCTCTCGTCGAAGTGTGCCAAGACCGAGTTTGAGACAAGCAAGTCCTTGACTGCCTGGAATGCGGCCTCCTGGCGCTGGCCCCACACCCAAGGGGCCCGCTTGTCCAGGAGTCTGTGTAGGGGCTCCGCTACCGCCGCCTTGTGGGGAAGGAAGGAATGGTAAAAGTTCAATAGCCCCAAGAAGGCCTGAAGTTCAGTCTTGCTCTTGGGCGCTGGGGCATCACAAATGGCCCGTACCTTGTCCCCAGTCGGGTGGACCCCTTCTGCGTCCACCATAAATCCCAGAAAGTCCACCTGAGGCACTCCTAGTAGACATTTTTCCCGCTTCACCTTGAGACCCGCCGTCTGGAAACGGTGCAGAACGGTGCGGAGGCGGTCCTCAAACTCCTCTGGTGTGGGGCCGGCAATCAACACATCATCGAAGAAGGGGGTGACGCCAGGAATCCCTTTAAGGAGAGAGTCCATTATATTCTGGAATATGCCTGGTGCCACGCTGACACCGAATTGCAGCCGCTTTACCCTGAACGCTCCTCTGTGCGTCACAATCGTCTGTGCCTCTGCTGTGGCCTCATCTACTGGCAGCTGTTGATATGCTTGGGCCAAGTCCAGCTTGCCAAAAATTTTCGACCCAGCCAGGGTGGCAAGGACATGGCTGACCACTGGCACTGGGTATGCGTGGGCCGTGAGGGCCTTGTTTATGGTACATTTGTAGTCTGCGCAGATGCGGACCGAACCATTAGGCTTGACGGGTGTGACGATTGGGGTTTCCCAGGGAGCATTAGGCACCGGCTCCAGCACTCCTTGCTCTACGAGTCGGTCCAATTCCTCGTCTATACGGGGTTTCAAGGCGAACGGGACCCGGCGGGCCTTGAGCCTGACCGGTCGTACTGCGGGGTCAAGCTGTAGCGCAATGGGGGGGCCCGTATACTGTCCCAATTTCCCATCGAAAACCCCTGGAAATTCCTTGCATATGGCGTCCACGTCCACTTGTAAGCTAGTGTGGTTCACCCCGGTGACAGCTAGCCCCAGTGGTCCAAACCATGCCAATCCCAGTAAGCTAATGTAGGGGCCCTTGACCACAAGCAAGTCCAGTTGCCGCGTCCGCCCTCGGTATTGCACCCTGAAGGTCCCCACCCCCATTGTGGGGACCTTACGTTTCTGGAAGTCCCGGAGGGTGAATGGGGCCGGCCTGAGTTTGGGACCCCCAGTGGGACACAGTTTCCTTAAGGTCCTTGCCGAGATTATGGATAGAGTTGAACCCGTGTCAAGCTCCATGCGGCATGGGGCCCCCTCTATCTGTACCTCTACATAAATTTTCTCTACGTTGGGGTGGGGCAACTGGTATACCTGGAAGTCCGTGAGCTCCGTCGAGTTGCCTTGGTGCGTTGGGCCCCGGGACCTGGGGCTCTTGGATTGGTCATCTGATGCCTGGTGTCGGGTGGGCCGAGCCCGACACACCCGGGCGATGTGTCCCGATTTTCTGCACTGCCTGCACTCTGCGTTGCGGAAACGGCAGGTCCTCCTCTCGTGACTCTCCCCGCAGCTTGCGCAGTTCCCTCCTTCTCGTCGAGGCAGCTGTGGTCTGTGCGCTGCTTGAGTGCGCTGCTGTACTCGGTGCACCTCCTCCCTGTCGGATCCTGAGTCGTCGGTGAGGTCTTCATGGTGGACCCTCGGTTGGGATGGCAGGCTCGGCCGTGCCTCTTGGGTCGACCTCTCGGCAGCTTCTGTTGCCAGGGCCTCCTCCAGAGCGACCTGGAACGTTAGGTCCTTCTTAGCGTAGAGGCGTCGTTGCAGCTTCTCATCCTTCAGGCCACCGACGAGGCGGTCACGAAGCATGTTCTCCAGCTCTGAGAAGTTGCAGAACCGGGCGGCTTGGCGGAGAGAGGTCACAAACCCAGTTATGGTTTCCCCAGGGGCTTGCCGCTTTGCGTAGAAGGCATTTCGACGAGCCACCACTGAGGGCTGCGGCGAAAAGTGCCCCTTCAGCTGTTCCATTATTGTTTTGTATGGAACAGTAGCGACGTCTTCAGGCGCAAGGAGAGCCCGGGCGATTTCAAACGTCTCCTCTCCGCAGACGCTGAAGAATATCGCCCTCTTCTTGGCGTCTTCTTCGTCGGTGACCCCTTTGGCTTCTAGGAGGAAGGTGAAACGGGAGGCGTACGCTTCCCAGTCTCCAGATGCTGGGTTGAATGGCGAGAAGCTGCTGTTGGCTGCCATTCTGAGTTCCTTGTGCCCCGGAGCTGAAGCCTGGATACACGGTGCGAGGCAGCGGTGCGGCAGTTGGCGGTGCTGCGGTGCTGTGTGTGGCAGTCAGCTCAGCGGGATCCCACCTTCGTCGCCAGTGAAATATACTCAGAGTCGCAAAGTGATTTCATGCTCTTTATTCAGCTCATAGTGGTGAGGAGGAATGAATGAATGTCCCCTCACAGTATCTGCTTTATATACATTATTTACACAATGGGCTGCACATGATTGGCTAATTCTGGAATTCTACTGTAAGCCAATCAGGTTGTGGATTCACTTCTATCTGGAGCAGGATTGGGTGGTTCCTGCCAACCAATCATACTGCTGCATTGTTCTAGGACCAATCAGACTGCTGCATTCTGAATCCTATTGTTCTAGGACCAATCAGACTGCTGCCTTTTGGATCCTATTGTTCTAGGACCAATCAGACTGCTACAGTTTGGATCCTATTCAACTCAGTACATAACAGAAGCTCAACATCAAAAAAACGAAGATCATGGCCACTGGTCCCATCACCTCCTGGCAAATAGAAGGGGAAGAAATGGAGGCAGTGAGAGAGTTTACTTTCTTGGGCTCCATGATCACTGCAGATGGTGACAGCAGTCATGAAATTAAAAGATGCCTGCTTCTTGGGAGAAAAGCAATGACAAACCTAGACAGCATCTTAAAAAGCAGACATCACCTTGCTGACAAAGGTCTATGTAGTTTAAGCTATGGTTTTCCCAGTAGTGATGTGTGGAAGTAAGAGCTGGAGCCTAAAGAAGGCTGATCGCCGAAGAATTGATGCTTTTGAATTATGGTGCTGGAGGAGACTCTTGAGAGTCCCATGGACTGCAAGAAGATCAAACCTATCCATTCTGAAGGAAATCAGCCCTAAGTGCTCCCTGGAAGGACAGATCCTGAAGCTGAGGCTCCAATACTTTGGCCACCTCATGAGAAGAGAAGACTCCCTGGAAAAGACCCCGATGTTGGGAAAGATGGAGGGCACAAGGAGAAGGGGACGACAGAGGACAAGATGGTTGGACAGTGTTCTTGAATCTACTAACATGAGTTTGACCAAACTGCGGGAGGCAGTGGAAGACAGGAGTGCCTGGTGTGCTCTGGTCCATGGAGTCACGAAGAGTCGGACACGACTAAACAACAAAAAAAATGCTTAGTCATGCAGGGGTTATTTTTAGTTCCTGGTCTTCATGTCAAATTGAGATTTTAAAAATCTCATGTTGCTCCATCAGTTTATCATTCTGTACCAGGCATGTTGGAGCAGTGGAAATAAGCACAATGAATAGGCATTTGTGGGCTGAAACAGGCCACTTAATTTTGGTTTTACAGCAGATAAGCAGGGTTGGCATGGCAGGAGGGCAAAGATCTGGTCTGCATTCCATCAGCCCTTGCTGCTGGGATGTTTCTTGCTGCCAGTCGGCTGGGAAGCACCCATGGGAGATGTACAGCATTAAACGCCACCATGGCAAACAGGAGTGGAAGGGATTGAGGAAGCTACCAGAGTCTACCCAGAGGCCCAAATAAATGAGCTTACCTGAAGACCCTTAAGCTTTTTTGTGGGCAGCGAGGACCTACCTCTTAAGTCGTCATATAGCCACTTGAAGGCCGCTAGCAGGTCCTGGCAGCCCCTGGATTCACCAGCTCCCGCAAACAAACAAAAAATGTCCAGGCAGTGGGTGACCTGTTGGGTGTCCCACTGCCCTCTCAAGGAACGTGCTGAAGGTTTCAAAGGCTGCACATACAACAGATGGGTGGGTTACAGCATTAAAAACCATATTTAAAACAATTCAAAATGTCCCATATGTTTGTTGATGAACCAACTGCCCTCAAATATAAAGCCAGTTCTTCTGTTGTACCCGAGGAGCCAAAATGCTGTCTCGATATTGCATTTTGCCATTATTGCACCTTGCCTACAACACCTCACTTGCTAGTGGAAGGCTCCTTGGAGTCAGGATAACTACTATTTTTTTTTTATTAAGGATTTTCTTGTTTTACAGAAGTAAGTGTAATGCCTCGTATTTTTTTCCATGTAACATTTTTACAAATCCATTTCATTTGTTGAGGCATTAGGGGGAGAAGAAAAAAAAAAAGAAAGGAAAAAGAAAGGGGGAGTGGGGGGAGGGAAGATGGATGGGGGTGGGGTCGGGTGGCGATGTTTCTATTATGCTTAATGTATGTAGAGTTTGGTGTCAGCGTTACTTGTGTTCCTTTGGTGGTGAGAGAGGTTGGGGTTGGCCTAGGGTGTGATTGGCTGTGGTGATCTTTGTTTTCGTGTGTGAGTGAGGTGGGTGGGTGTTTTGGATCAGGTTAGCCATATTGATTTGTATGCTGTTGGTGGATTATTGTCATTGTCTTGTTGGGCTGTGTATGTGATAAAGGGGAGCCATAGTGGGGTGTCAGGATAACTACTAGAGTCACTGGGTACACCGGATGAGGATTCTTGTAGGCGGAGCACCTTTCCTATGTATCGCTGGGGACCCAGGACCTCCTGTGCACAGCTGCCTCAACTTCTCACGTAGCTGGGTCAGAAACAAATTAAAGGCATGCATTCAATAGCACAACTGGAGCTGGTGAGGGGCACCTGGTCTTATACTGCATTCCATTAATTTTGTCCATAGAATACAAGCGGAGCTGCGAGCCATTTCACATGGAAAGGGGCAAAATTATTTGAGAAGAGGAGTTTCTCAGCTAGGTTTAAAGGCTTACTCTTGGAAATTCTGTTCAAGATTAAACGGGGGGGGGGGGTATTTTAAGGATCTATGTTTTGTGGTTAATTTCGTTTTACATCCTATTACTACAGCAGCAGCAACTAAGATCAAACAGCAACACATTGCCCAGTTTATTGTTTATAACAATAGCTGCTCAATACACAGGTAGAGTTAATGTGGCCATGTGGTCTGAAATACCAGAAGGGGAGCAATGACCTCCCCTCCTTGTCCTCCCTCTAGAATACCCCTGAATTGGAATAATTAAGATCTAAACTATTCCATGACCCGACACCTTCAAAATAGTTCTATCCAGGATTCTGTTTCTTGATGATAAGGTGTTATATGAAACCCCCCTAACTTGCTTTTATTTTGCTGTCTCTTATTATTTTCTAAAAAATAAATCTGCATTACCAATAGTAGATAAAGAATACTTTATTTAGATGAAACTTTTGTTACAAAGCCATTGGCTTCTTAAAAATGGTACAAGCTACAGGAACCAATATTGTTACTGTATATCATACATTCATGGCAGAATCCAGTCCAGTGTGGGCCTAGCAGCCCTGCACAAATAGTTCATAGAGACATGCTTTCTCCATTGTGTGTATAGAGGTTGTGCAAAAGGCATTAGGTTGAATGGAAAGTCCATACATAGGCCTACAACGCTGCTTCCTTGCCTCATGCTTGTTTGGGATTTGTGTAAATCAAGGCTCTACTGAGCCTAACAGAATCCTTCAGTGTGACTGGATTATACCCATAGTTGAAACAAAAAATGATTAGAGAACAAATCTGTAAAACTTTGAAGTACTATAAAATTATTGATAAAACATCTTTCTGTACATTTATCTTAACTTACTTAAGGTTGCAGGAACTATAGTAAATGCATAAGGAGCCATGTTGGTACCCTGTTAATTTAGCTAGAATTGTATGACAATGCAAAAACACTCTACTTATGATCAGCATTTTTATGAACTACTCCTTATTACCATGGCAAAAGTAAACTCTTATATTCCTTTGAAAATATGTTAAAGAATACCCCACGATACATCCTGCTTTCAAGTGCCATTTTACAGCTATGTTTTGTTATCACACCAAAAGCTCTGATCGACACTGTCCAATAATGAAGCCCAAAACAAAATAATACTCTTCTGCTATACTTTGTAGCATTGTTCAAAATCAGAGCTCCACAGTAATATGGAATTACCGTGTATTAAAAAAATCTAGTGTCTTAGTATATTTGTATACGTATCTCTTCAAATATCTTGCTTGTGACATTTACATTTCTTAAAAAGCTGGTGCAGTATGAGCGTCTCAAAACTACCATTTTACCCTAACATTTACACTAACACATATTACAATAAACTTACATTGTAAAACTATACTAAAATACAGGTAGAAAGTCTGTATGCAAAGCCATGTGTTCTGTTACTTTTGTCTATCTTATTAGTAGAATGCAGTTTGTTGAGTAGTTTATTTTGTTACATGGATTATAGAGTATGTTAAAAAGCATAAAGAAATAGCAAAGTGATATGTCAAATGACAATGTGATGATTAAAGTGAATTTTCCCCAGTTCGCTAGCACAAATAACAATTTGGTGTTCACATTTTTCGAACATTTCAAAACAGTCATAGGAAAAGTCCTGTTTTAATTAACATTATGGTAGTTCTTCACTTATTTCTTAAAATACGTTTGGAGTTATGATCATAAACATTACTTAAATAATTCATTCAATCTCTAAATCTATGGCAAATATGATTCTCTCATGTATCCCAAATAAAAGTTTTAAAATCAGGATTGTAACACAGAGTGGTGTTGTTAATGTTTGCTTGCTAACCCTCAATATATAAATGAGGTGAATTAATAAGTACACTAGACTCAGGAGTTATTTTTTTCTATGGAGAAACATAATACTGGGGAAGGAATAGATTAGATTCAACTAGCCTTCAAGATAATATGGTTGACCAGGTATTAGCCCAAATTCTATAATGTAATGTTGCATTAAAAAAAAAAATCCATGCATTTCAAAAGGATTGATAACAGCCCTCAGATACAAAGGGTAGAAGACAGCTTTCTTACTTCTGTTATAACCCCTTAGAATTAGGTATGAGGGAGGGACCTGTTTATGCATTAGACATTTCTTTATATTACTATACTTGTGTGTATTGAGTTACTCTTCGTCAAACAGGGATAAAAAAAATCTAATCCTGATGTTTATATTGCTCTCTTAAATGAATTAACTAAAATGGAAAGTCTTGGGTATTATTTAACCTGATATAAATATCAATAACTCCGTAACGCAAGCAGTAAGAACAAAGGATTTCAAGTATAAATGACATTGTTTTCTAAATTGCAGTTCTAAATGCCAGACATTCTTTGGACATCTCAATTTTGAAATATTTTCAGAATATTATGTTTTTTTTAGTCTAATACACGAAGTAAAAATGGGAACCCAAGCAAAAGATTCAAAACTGATCCTGATTGCTTGGATGAAATTAGCTATATACAATGGTTTCATGATATACTTAGAAATAATGCCATAGTAACAGAACACATGGCCTTTTCTTGGCTACTTTTATATTGTTTACAAGGATATATACAACTGAGCAAATCCTTTCACAGTTATAAAGCAGTTTCAATAGATGTGAACACATTTATACAGATATATTTTAAAACCTCTGCAAATATAAAAACAGTAACATTAAACAGATAACCCCCAACCATTCAAGTTCTTTATACTTGACATAAAAACTACTTAAATCTGATAGTTGCTGGGTTATCACAAACATTTTTACAAAAGGTATAAATTATTTTTGCATATGATCTTTTTACGTTCTATAAAGGTGCAAACCTATTTAAAGACTCAAGAGTGAACATGTTACTAGAAAAATAAATTTTTAGTAAAAGTCTGAATTTATCCTAACTCCAACCACGTGTAATGGTAGGTACACTGTGGGAAAAGCAGGTAATATGGTTGTATTTAAATGTTTGTTTATTTCCTGTTCGCTGTTAAGACAGTATCAGTAGTTCTTAAAAGATTTATTTAAATGCTACCTTGCTGACGTTGTATTACTGACTCTATGAAATCCTTACCTGACTTTTTTTTAAAAATAAAACAATTGGACTTCACCTTTGATAAAAAGGCTTCAATTCTAATTGAATACAGCAGGCATATTTATTATGCCAGAATAAGTATAAATTGAAAGACTACAGCAAAAAGCTTGTAAAACAAAAGCAGGGAATAAACAATTCTAATCCTTGTAGTGAAGAGGATAATTGTATTCCTCCTCAGGACATGATACAGGCAGTGATTCATTTTGATCCTGCACAGGGAGAAGACAAAGGCTTAATGAAAGTTTTCAAATACTGTAATAGATTATGTTATTAATGCAAAGCTTGTATTTTTGCACATCCAAAATAGTATCAAAAATGTGTGTAGTATTTTATATCCTTCAGAACAGTATCAGTCACAAAAATCAGAAAAAAATATGTGGACATAAGCAGATGGAACTACTTTTAATTTTTATAAACTAAAAAAAAGATTGATTTTATTTCAGTTGCAATATGTAAAACAGTATTTGCACCAAATTATTTAAAAAAACCCCAAAATATGCTTAAATACAAATGTTAAATAAAATATTCGGATTCCAGCATAGCATGTGTTTTCCATCAAGCAAAAACGTTTTTTAATATTGTACTTAGTCATTCTTGTAACCTATCAGATGAAAATGAATTTTAAGTTTGGTTTGCAGCACAAATACGCTAGTTTTAAATGGCATAATAAACAGCACATGTATAGCCTGCATATTTCTCAATTACAAGTCTGTCACCATATAAGAATACCAATTGATAAAGGTAACCATGATTTTATCCTGCAATTTATGTTTACAAGTGCAAGGTCTTTAAACACCTTACAAAAAGCAAGGACATTTTGACTTAGCAGTATTCAATATACATTAGGAGCTACAAAATTACACACCTTCATATTAGCTATAAAGTATAACTATGGTGCTATTTAACAGTGTCTGTAGAGGAAGGAGCAGTGAGCACTGTGTCATCTGATCTGTAATCTTTTCTAGGATGAAAGTGAGGACTTCGTGCGTAACGAGGCTTTAAACTCATAGAAGAAGGATGAGAAAAATTTCTTCTTACAGAATGTATCCTGGCTTCCTATAAAGAGGAAAAAACTACATTTCAAAATAGCAGTTTATTACAATACATTTTAAGTAGGTATATGACAATTCTGCTAAATATATAAACAAAGTCTGCAAAGGAAGGAATTAATTTACAACACAAAATGACCACATGTGAACTAAACTGGGATCTTTGGATAAAGAGTGGTACACAAATCTATTTCATTAAAACAGTAACAGCAACAACAAGACTATATAAAACTATTTCCCACCCGACTTAAAAAAGCACTAAAAGAAACTCTGGCACGTTAGTTTCCCCATGGAATTGTTGAAGATTATGGAGTTATACCATAATAAAGCAAATTTGCTCTTGATTGTTTTCAATTTCCTGAGGGAAAATAATTTCAAAGAATTTTCTGATTGATCAGCAAACCCATCAGTCCTAGGTGATCACTCTGGTTAAATGTGAATTACCAAGTGTCAGTTATGCAAAATTTTCTATTTATCCACAAATAATTAGTACATGTATGCAAATTCCTACACTTGCTTTTCAGCATGTTACGTACTACATCGTTCTTCTCGATTAGTCTTGTGCCAAGAACAGTCTCCTATAAATCAGGTTCATGAACAGCAGCTTCTGAAAGAGATTGAAATCACCTCTTTCTCTCTCTCTTTTTACAACCATGAAATTCCTAGGCTCTCAGGTAGCTTCAGTAATGACGTACTTGCGGGACGCCAGCTCTCTATTCAGTCAAGGTAGTCCCAGTACTATCTGGGTTAATTCACGTATTCCAGAGGAAACTAGTCCTATTTTAGCCACACTGGAACTAATCAGACTTAAGGTAGTAACGTCTAACTTAATTCCCACTGTTTTTAATGGCATTAAAGCATGACTAATTTCTGATTTCCTGTTCTTTGGGCAGCCAGACTCAGCCATGGTCACTCATGTTCATTGCTCCTAGAAAGGATTATTGCAATGTGTGTGCATTGTGTAGAAAGACAACGCTCCTAAAATCCCAACCATTGCTAAATCTTATGAGACACTTTATTAAATCAGTTGCATTGTCTGTCGCTTATTTTTATATTTGTTGTTAGCCACTTTGGACAACTCTTCTTGGGGGGGGGGGGGATGGTACTTATCTGGAAGTAATCACAGAGGTCACAAGAAAGATTCATCAGCCTGGAACTATCTGAACAAGGCTGAGGTTTCAAAGGAATGTGTCTTGTTCTAATCTAAGGGAAAGAGATTACCCAAGTCTTTTAGAATTGCCCATAACTGGGTGGGAAAAAATACAGGTTGATGAACAATACCCAGGTTGATGAACTGGTACTGAAAATACTGTAGCATACCTATCACTCCTAGAAGTACTGCATCAGCATCTCCAAACCCTGAGAATAAATTAACTCCACCTTGTTAGTTATTAGACAGAAACAGTATGATCAATTGCTATCTGAATATTCGTTAGTGTTTACTTTGTTCACTTTACATTCCTAAGTGAGCATGTGAAGCTTATCCTGTTTATTTCAAGGTTTCCCCATTTGTTTTAGACCTAGAGGCCCAACTGGGAGGCTGGAGATTCCTCACCCCAACTGAGCTATATATACTGTGATTCATGTTGAAAACTGGGGAGGGGCGGATTTTCTAAATCCATCTTGTAATCTACTCCAAGGTAAGTCACAGAAAACTGTTGTTTGAGCAAATAACTGCAGATAAAACAAGAGACAGAAGCCAACATGTCTGAGCCTATAGCATCGAGAAGGCCAAAGGTTCCCTGGTTTAGATTAAGGCATAAACTCCAGTCTGTCTCTCTTACATTATGCAGCTGCCTATTTCCAGTTCCAGGTGTCTCTGTGAACATGGAAGGCAAGTAAGCACTCGTGACATACTAGGGCTAGCAGTGGGGTGTCAAGATTTAGGGACATGGTATCCAGCTCCATGAAAACAGCCCGCTGGACCCCCATTCTTACTGAAATGCCCAGATGTAGCAACTCCATTCTATAATATTGGAGATTCTTCATTGGAGAAGTTTGCTTTTGGTAGCCATCTCTTTGGTGGGTCCAAACACAATGCTGAATTTATTTGAAGCCAAATAATTATAATCTGTCAGGATACAACCAGGGATGGATTTCTGGCGAATTTGGGTGGCAATGGTATGTGAGCTGTAGGACATTTAGAAGATATTGGTGGGCATGTTCATTAGCTTTATAACAAATTTAAGTTGAAATAATAGGTCCTGGTTAGTTGCATATTTGTTGTTTTAAAAGGCACATCCCTAGATAACAAATGTTAGGCTTAATCTTATTTAAAAGAAATTACTGGCTTGTGATGCTATGCATTCAGGAGTCAAGGCACTCCATTCTTTAAAATGGCTGAAAACACATGAACATGCAGTCCAGATTGGATACCATATACCTGAGTTCCCCAGGTGGGCATAAAAGGGAAGGCGCTAAAGCTCTCAACATATTGAATACTGGATATCAGATAGTAGGGTTCTAGCTTAGTCATCTTTCAGACATGCAGTTTTCATGGTGTAGAGAATTTCTGTCCTCTCAGTTCCTTGACAGATTGTCACCTGGGCTGCTTCCACACTTTGCATTTACTGTGGAACTGCCACATTTTCTCCACTCACTTTTCCAGGGAATATGCACAATGTTAAAACTAAAACACCTGCCTCTCATTCAGAGCTCAGAAAATCTGACTTTGAAAACTCAATGGGTGTGCCATTTTCTCAGCTGTGGGTGGCCTATTGCACAGCTAGTCTAGCAAGTTGTGTCCTATGTAGACTGCTTTCTAGCCATTTCCTTCTCTATGTTTTTTCCTCATCTCTAGAAATCAGCTCAGTACCAAGGGCTGATGCACGATGTTGCTTTGAGTATGCCTCTTCAGCTGTGATTAATACTGAGTTGGGCACATCATGCCTCCCCAATTTTCAGAGGTCTACAGGATTCCCAAATGAAAATATATGAGGGAACACAACTACCCAATAGCTTGCTTTATTAATGAATTCTAAATAGTGGAAAGGAAAAAGAATCTACTTAGCAGCCACAAAACAAAATTTCCTGTTGCCACAGCAGCAGCAGCAAAACACAAAAATCTAAGCAGGAAGATACGTTCCTGCATTGCAGGGGGTTGGACTAGATGACCCTCAGGGTCCCTTCCAAGTCTATGATTCTATGCACACCCTGTAAACCATCTGCTACAGCACTGGTCAGCCAAGCTTCAGAACTTTTCCATACTCAGAGCTGTACATGTAGACAGCTATACTAATAAAAACATGCAAGTTTCTCAAGTATGGTAGATGCATGATTCTGCTTTGGAAGACATACGCCACAGGAGGAGGAAAACAGAAACATAATCACAGATCCAATTGCATGTCTGGCTAGGATTCTTACTCCTTGTTCTAGTATCAGAAGGCTATGTAGCCCATTAAGGTCAAGGGAGAGGAAAAGAACCCAAGCTCTAAATGCAGCTAACTACAGCTAAAATTCTTTAAGCCTGAAATAAAGGAAAAAAGAACTACAGTACAATGGTGTCTTGCATGATTTCAACCTTATGTGGTTGAAAGCTGGCTGGTTGAAATACCGCAAATTAACTGCACGCAAAATGAAGAGCTCAAAACCTTGTTCTGCCCTGGCTTTTCCTGGCATGGAAAGAGCTTTTAAGCTCTCGGGCTTGCTAGCAGGGCTTTCGGAGGCTCTTGTGAGAACTTGGACGGCCCTGCAAATTGCTTAAAGGTAAAGATGGCCATGAGGGGGGTTGGGGTTGGGGTTGAAGTGCCATCCCCAGAACATAACCTCTGTGCATGATGCAATTGTACTGTACAGTACAATAGCGTAAGTAAGCAGAGCAGTGTGTAGAATTATTTCAGGAAGTTTAAAAAAAGACTGCATTGAAATTGTTAGCCCTCTTTCTGCCTATAATGAGTCTAGCCCAAAGCAAGTATGTGTATCGCTAATTAACTTAATTTGAACTGATTTTGAAGGACAAGTTCCTTTACACTTTGCTAAGAGTATATACTGCAACATAAATAGGGAAGTGAAAAAAATAAGACATCGTGATATAACTTTTACAAAATGATTTTACAAATCTAACTAAAACAACAAAGGAAGAGCAACTCTTTCTTCTGCAGTAGACTAATGTCTTTTAATAGTTTCTGCCAGGCTTAACTACACACCAAATATTCACCCAAATCAATAGCAGGCAGTGGGGAGTATAGGCACCCTCTGCCCTTATTGGTAAGACACCACAAAGTTACAGCAGAGGCAGCTGCTGATGGCCACAAGGACACTCGCTCCCACTCGCAGCTGAGTATTGCTTTCATCCCACCTCACCGGCTGCTACTGCTAATGTCACTATTCACACAATTAGCAACAATGTCAGGTAATTAATTTTTTGAAAAATAAAAGAAAATATAGAAAAGGAAAATAGAATTTGTAATTCATTGAAACATTTCTATGATTATTATTTTTCATAGCTTGTTATTGATTAGCTCCTACTGAATTTTGTTGGTGATGTCATTTAGTACTGTAGCACCCTCTACTGGAAATATTTTTGTGACTATGGCATATACTAAGTATCTACTCAAACATCTAATGTTTCAAAGAATTTCAAGTGTAAAGTCAGAAAAAGAACAACATAAAGTGGCAAAGGATTTTCATTTTTTGTTAATTATTTAATCTATTTTACTTCACCTTTCCAAAAGCTCAATGTGATTTACAATAAAAAAATTAAAACTAAGTATGCCTATACTTTTGCAAGGGAAAGGGTATTTTATGCCTTTCTCACACTATCACCTCCCAATCCAACTTGAATTGTGTCCCCATCAGCTAAAACACGCCCCCAAAGAAAAAGAAGGTTATAGACCTTACTTTAACAGACTCAGGCTGCATCACAGGGGCTGACATGGCTATGGCACCTTGAGCATAAACTTGGTGATATGCTTGAACTCCATGATCAGAATATGGCTGGTAAACAAATGAATATTGAAAAACATATTTACAAACAAATATATTTACAAAACAAGTATATATTAAAAATAGCGTAAACAGGGAAAAAGTGCACAGAAAGCAATTTTCATTCCATCATTTCAGAACTGCTTTTTAATGTTATGTTAGTTATCCAAGAACCCAACTGACCTTGGGCTAATTGTTTACCTGCAAATTTCCAGGTTGGTTTTTTTTGTCAGAATAGATGTAAAGGTACAGACCTGATTCTGACTTCTGCTTGTTGTAGGTTAGATGTTAGGGCTATTACAGACACCCTTTTACCTGATTTGGGGCCAAGAAGGTTCAAAATGACTGGAAGAGATCCACAGTATATTTAAATAATTAGTGGAAGCATGTAATAATGCAGAACTGGCAGTGCTAAATGTATATAATGTATGATGCAAGGGGGAAATCTTATTCTTTGGTTTGCAAGTTATAAAGTTGTCAATATATCTATAGAATTTTGGCCCATCTACTGCACAATGGGCTGGGAAGAAATTTGATTGCTATTGCATTAAAAACGAATCAATCCAATTTGCACTTTCCGAAACAATATAAGAACCAAAACCCAGCCACCGTAAGAAAGTCACACCTATCCACATTTTGCGATGCAGTTCTCTCAACGTTTATAAAAAAATGCATATATTAGGGAAAAGTGTGCATAAAATTATATATTAGTGAAAACAACAGATTAAAATGCATTATATTAGAAAAAATTGCTTGCGAAATGTGTATATTAGTCAAACATGTATACAATATGTGTTTATTAGGAGAAATTAAATGCTGAAGAATTTTCATGAGGATTTTCTCAAATTGCTGCAGAAGCGTGGAGAACTGAAATGAAGATTAGAAAAATGAGAAAATGAGAACTGAAATTGACAGATCCTTCCATCCCTACTGTACAGTGCCCCCCCCGCCCCCAATTTAGCTTGCTCTCAGGTACTTATTGAGCCAACATATCTTGACTAAAGATTGCCTATGCCCCTTCTATGCCTACTGGCACTCAAGGCTCTTTGCAGATTATGTGTCTCCTATTTTAACTCTACAGAAAGTAGATGAGAAATGAATGATTAAGTTATTTATTTTTAACCCTCCGGAGTCAGCAGGGTTACTGGGGAGTCCAGCAGCTGTTTGAAATATTTGTTAAACTTAGCAAACCTGAAGCACTTCATATTCCATGTATGCCTTAACAATTATGGGGTCAGCTATATTTATACTCTCTTTTCTATTTTTTATTTTAAAAAATATGTTTAACTTGCTAAGATATCAGGGTTCCTATTTATCTCTATTCATACTGTTGAGAGTTTAGGGGCAGGAGTTAGGCTGTATGCCTGAGTCCCTTCTAATTCCTGGCTCCAAAAAGGGTTGGAATGAAATGGAATATTCCATTGTTGAGTTAGCCAGCCAAGGGCCATAATGGCCCTAAGTATGGTTTGTTAATATAAGAAAGGAAGTTGCTCTGTGTCAGAGGATAAATGGGTAGATCCCCCTTCACCTGGCTGGGTGCCCCCCCCCCCCGGCTAGCAATTGGAAGGACAAAAACCAGAGTTAGGGGGGTGAGCTGGGAGCCAGAAGCAGACAGAAGCCTGAGTGAGAGCCATGTCTGATTTCTGCTTGAATCCAAGGCTGTGGCTATTGGGGGAATAATACGTTCTGCAATGTTGGTGCTGTGAGCCCCTCTATTGTATGCTCAGGTTGTATATATGTGCAAATAAACCATATATCATAAAGACACCACAGTTTCCACCGTCCCTAATCCCGAGGAAACCAAACCCCGAGTAAGCACCTGGAACCCTAGAATCCCACACTGGTTGGAGATTGGAGTGGCATGCAACAATATGAATGGGACAATGAAACTACCAAACACCTAAGTTAACTGGGATCTTCTCGACTTCTCAAATCATGGTCAGGAAAACCTTCCACTTGATTCTACATGAAGGTCTTCCACTGATGGAAGCCTCCATGCCTGCTTGAATGCCGCTATTGTGTGTGCATGCATGCATACACTTATATAAATTTAGCTATACTAATATGTGTGGGTTTGACCATTCTGTGCTGGTTTGCTGTTCAGTATGAGTTAAATTTTATGTCCTGCTAGATGTCAAATTGCAGTCAAGACATCCTGATTACTTTAAAAATTTGAAAGTGGGACATTTGTACATTTCTCTCTAAGTGACATTTTTAAAACCAAGTTTCAAGACTAAGGGCTTCACCTCATAAATGAGACCATTATAATAGAGTACACATAACTGCACATGAAATGTAAAGCTGGGTTGTGAAAGTAATAATTAATTAATAATAATAATACATTTTACTGTTATTATTATTATTTTGATCCTTCAAATGCTTCTATGAGCATTGGTGGTGAAAGGGATTTCTAATGTCAGCCAGGAATATACTGCCTATGTTTGCAGAACCCAAACTGAATTTAATAGCATATAATAAAAAAGCTAGTTTACTGGGTTCTGTCACACAGTAGCAAGACTAAGATTGCTTCCAGACGGATTGTGGATGACATGTTTTTTACAGCATCCACATGATGTCATTGCCATCAAAATGCCAACACATACTTTTTACATCTAAACTAGATTTCAACACAAAAACCCAGAAGTAAAAATAACCCATTATCCATCCATGGTTACTGCTCATCTGGATTTTTAGGGTGGGCAGTTTGTCATGTGTGTGATGATGTTTCAGTGGGTGGCTCTATCAGTGCACCCCTATTTCTACTGGCTCCTCACATGAGCGTAAGTTAGCTATTTTGTTTCTAGCAGCCAAAACAATGGACTCAGCTAGAAAAAGCGTTTTATATGCATTATAACACTGTGACACCAGATGGTGCTGTGAAGTTCCATTTTTGCCAACGCAATTTCTCACAGTCGTACCTCGGAAGTCAAACACCTTGCGAGTCGAACTCGCTCCCGAACGCCGCAAACCCAGTTTGCGAACGCTCTTTGGAACCCAAATGTCCCACACAGGTTCCGCGGCTTCCGATTGGCTGCAGGAGCTTCCTGTAGCCAATTGGAAGCCACGCCTTGGTTTCTGAATATTTTGGAAGCCGAACTTCCAGAATGGATTCCATTTGACTTCCAATGTATGACTGTACAAAGTTTGCGATGTGTTTAATTGAAGCGCTTCCTGGCTGTGTCTAGATCCAACCAATGTAAATGTGTCTACTTCCACTAACCCACTTCAGAGGAACTCTTCTTTCAAGGTTTCCACATAGTACATGTGAAGGATTATGCTGGAGTACATTGCAATATATGCATCAGACTTTTTTAAAAGATTAATACAGCAATTTAATGTAGACCTTGTGAGACTGGTGCTTTTGTACATAATATTGTAAGCACATGTATGTATGGAGTACCCAAGGTGAATGTTAAGTAAATTAGAGGAATTAAACGTTATGGAGAGTGGGAGAGAATGAGTGGTGACTGGGTGGGAGTGTTGTTGGGAGTGCCTGGTAGATGGTGTGTGAATTGGTGATGAATGTGTAGCAGGGTTAGCTGATTAGTAAAGAACCAGTATTATTGTAGCCATTGTTGTACGTATAATAAAGTAACAAATAAGATAAAGAAAGATAAATAAATAAATTGTATTATACCACATGCCTATTATTTGGTAACACTAGGGGTGTGTTCAGATAAACATTATCTGATGTTGGCAGCAGGAATAAAGGGGGATTATTGAAATACCTATCAAAAACTCAACTCATAGCTGCACAACATTTGCTCTTACACCACTTCTCAGATAATTATTTTTTAAGGTGGATGGACACAGATACAGAAATATCTGCTCACATGCCCAGAATGGGAAAAGGTAGGGGAGAACAAGGGAGGAATGACTGAGGGGAGAGACAGAAAAAACCCAACCCAGATACAATCTGACAAGCTCCACCCACTGGCATGGAGGACAAGCAGAAGTGCCTTTACTGTATAACCTTGTGATATAAGGTCCCTGTCTGGAAGCACCCTACAAAATTGATATGAGATCAGGACTATGCAATACCGAACCGATAAAAGACCAGAGCTATACTGATAGAAGTGGGCTTTATTTCCAAACTGTTCCCTCAAAATTCTGTAAGATAAAATAAAGGGATCACTACATTCAGTGAGACTACTGAAGGGGTAAGTGTCACTGTAGTATACTCAATTAATTAGTACTGCTAATTACTTTCTCTCATATGTGAATGGAGAATACTCAGTCTATGAATGGCCCCCTAGCACACAGCCCTCATTGAAAGGTACCCCGCAGATTTCTAAAATGTTTGATTATAGCAAATTCTTTCTTCATACATTGCAATCTTATCAAATTATCTACAAATAATTAAATAGGTAGAGCAGATGCAGCCTACAAATACTTTTTCTGAGTATAAGTACCTCTGGAACTGCAGCTTCCATTAGGGAAAGAGGAGGAGCGACACATCCACCATCCTGCGCAATCTCCAGGGGCTGGTAAGTAATTTCAGAAGGATGTAGATAAAAGAATGAGGTGGGAGAGGCAGGAGACTAAAAAAGAGAAAACATTGTTTTGCATATGACACTCTCAACTGTTAGAAGAATTCAAGCTAAAGAAGAAGAAAAATTGTAATATATGATTTCAATGCAAATATGATAACTATTATTTAAGTGGAATGCTCTCCCCCTGGACGTACTCTTAGCATTGACACTTACAAACCCATGTGTTCAGAAACGTGTGCATGCATTTGAATGATAGCTTGTTTCCAGTTTGAATTGAATTCTAGCTTACTCAAAGAGTTTGTCTCTTCCATCTCCATCACATTCCCTCCTCCCAAAATTCTACAAGCAAGTAATTAGGACTATGCGCCAAAAACAGTCCCAGCTAATACCTGAGGTAATGTAATGAATCTACTGAAGGCTGTATTTTGAAACTGTATAATTTTGAAATTTCTAGGATGTGAATTTACTGGCTTGTACCCACACTTCGCTCCTGCCAGCAGGAATATTCCCTGAGCAGCATTCCACTAAGGGGATGCTCCTATAGGCAGACTTTTGCCTCCTCACTTTCACTCTCTGAATAACTGCTCCCAGAGGGCTGAGGGAGCCCCACTCTCAGGAATGGTAAGGGGCTGAAACCCCATGAAAACAGCAAAAAATTACTCCTCCTACTCCCATCCACCAGCAGTATCCCCCTGAATTAAAAGTCCATTTCATTCCATTAAGTCTGGACCTGCATGTCTACCAGGAGCAATCAGTATATCACGTGGCATCATGAAGTGTATACCTCAAACCCACAGAGAGTAGTATGGTATACTAGGTTTAAATCCATACCACAAATCCCAGCCACAAAGGCTACTAGTCACCTCTGGCCAGTTACTATCTGACAGCCCTAATCTAATCTTACATAATTGTTCCAAGGATAGTAGTGGAGGAAAGGGGACTATTTATACTGCCTTACACTACTTAGAGGAAGGGTGCAATATAAATGTTATAAATAAACAAACAGATTATGGAGACTGAATATGATTTACCTGTGGAATACTCCACTGCCATTGTCCTGGAAGACACTGTGCAGGAGCCTGTGGTAATTGAAAACAACAGTATGCTAAAAAAACACACCCCAAATTCCACATTTACACCGTTTGTAAAATAAAATATATGCTGAAGACATTAACAGCAATACAGCAGAGTTAAACACAATATACGCCAAAGTGGACATATTGTCAATCTTTATTTCTTTAATAACATATAATAGTTTAATCATCTTTGGTTCCTATGTTCAGGACATGGGCAAGTTACCTGTTCTGGCTGAGCTTGTACTCTGAAGGAGCAAGTGCCTAGCTTGTGGGTACTTCTGGATACATTTATGTCACCAGAGGCCCAAGTGTCCTCTGTGGCTTTTACCAGCTTTGGTTCATCAGCTAGGACTGCTCCTGGACAGGGATAATCTAACCACAGTAGTTCTTGAGTTGGTAACCTAAAGGTTGGATTACTGCACTGTGCCCTTGTGCCCGGTTCAGAAGCTCCAGCTGGTGCAGAATGGGGGGGGGGCAGGGGGGCAGACTACTGATGGGGGCACATGGCCAAGAACATGTCCCTTCCAATTCAACATTCAAAGATTCCATTTGACACCATTGTTAAAATATATACACTGGCTGTCCATCTACAGCGGTACCTCGGTTTACAAACTTAACCCATTCCGGAAGTCCGTTCTTAAACCAAGGCGCACTTTCCCTAATGAGGCCTCCCGCCGCCGGTGCCCTTCCACTGTTCCGCTTCCGTTCTTAGACCGAGGTAAAGTTCACAAACTGGGACACTACTTCCGGTTTTGCGGAGTTCGTAAACCAAATAGTTCGTAAACGGGGGTGTTCTTAAACTGAGGTACCACTGTACTACTGAGCCTGCTTCATTTAAGAATACATCTTTCCATAATGGTTTATGGTTTCTGAAAATATTTTTTGTTAAATATAAATATTACTGTAAACCACTTAAGATTTTTTTTTTTTTAGGATAGAGTGGTAAAACAAACAAACAAACAAACAAACAAACAAACAACTATGAAGTCAATTAAACTATGAAGCACAATTTCCTCTCCTATGCTGCTATAAAGTAGCCAAAAGCATCATTTACTTTTTTTACCTGATAATGATATGTAGGTTGTTGATAAACAGGCTGAGCTACCATCACAGGAGAACTAGAAATAGAACGTGACTTTAAAAAAGAGAACAGTAATTAGAATCTTACTGAGTTGTCCAAAGAATTATTAATATGCTACTAAGAAATACATTTTATGCAATACACTAAAACACTAAATTATAAACAAACAAACAAATCATTTACATTAAGTCACAGATCAGAAGTGCCATTTGGGCTTTTGCTATCTATCGTCCTATATCCTCCAAAACAAATTCCCCTTCAATACACTTTTCATAGTTAACCACAGTACAGTGGTACCTTGGTACTGGAACGGCTTGACTCCCAAATAAATTGGCTCCCGAATGCCGCAAACTCACCACAAAGTGAATTTGGAGTGGGATACTGCATACACAAAACTGCCAGTAATCTCAGGGTTGTACGTTCAAGCCCTACATTGGGCAAATGATTCCTGCATTGCAGAGGGTTGACTAAATGACCCTTGTGGTCCCTTCCAACTCTACAATTCTATGATTCTTTGAAATCCTATGGAGAATCAGACTAGGATCATTCCTATGATTATTATTTAATCAAAGTTACAAGGGCCCATAGAATGGCTACAATTCTGTGTTGCATGCATTTGCCATTTGCTTGCCCATCCAAATTCTTTTTCATAGTTATTCCTGCTGACTCCCTCAATTGCTTTTTTATATTCAGGGGAATATACTGCACCCTTTGAATAAATATACTTTTTAGTTGTTACTGGACAGCAGAGTTGCACTTTTCACAAAAGTTGCTTACAACAGAGGTATGAAACAAGGTCGCACAGTTAGAAAGGCAACAATGTATACTATATAAATTTGTGCTGATAGCTATTCAGAGAAGACGATTAGCTTTAATTTCCAAAATTTAACAATAACAAACCCAAACAGCTATTGGTACATCAGCATTGTCTCAGAACAAAAGAAATTACGTACAGGCCATGGCTGTGGAACAGAAGCAACTTCGGGAGTATGAAAATAAGCTACACCATTGTGATACGTGTATGGATATCCAGTTGAAGTAGTCAAGTACATTGTTCCAGCTGCTGGCATTATACTGGATCCTAAAATAAGCAGTAACAAAATTGAAAACTCACAGGTACTTTGCATTCTATCCTTAAAAAAAATTCTAATACATATGGGTTTGGATCCAACAGACCACTTGAACCCAAGAGAGCAGAAAGCACTTCTACTTGCACACCGAGAGCTCTTAAACCTCTGCAAATTTCTTAGGTTGCAGTTACAGCTCTCCATAGCACACAAACGCGATGAGGGGTTGGGGGCTGACTCTCAACAAGTGGCTTTTTGAAGGATGCAGAGAACTGCAATGGGAAGAGAGGCAGAAAAACCCTATTCTGTGAGCAGAACACAGCACACACACTTTTAGGATCCAAGCTATGATGCTTGTAAATATACTTTATCAATTACGAGTAGAGCAATTTTAACTGGGATGTGGGTGGGAGGGAGCGAAGCAGAAGTTTCCACCATTTTCAAGGCCCTGCTGGCTTGTGCTGGCCAAGGTAGGAAACGTGTGCATGCTTGGGTCTTCTTCTTTTTATCTTGGCAGTTCTTTTGTTTAATTTCTCACTCATTAGTTTTTGGGGCAAGAAACCAATTCACTTAACTATAATAATTGGTTGGAGGGATTAACTGTGCCAGCTCCAGGCTGGTGTAGTTGAGAGATCCAATCCTAGGGCCTCTCAGAGGAATTAATGCTGTTGGATCAAGCAAACCAAAGGGAATCTCCAATATGTCCCATTTCTGATCCTGTACCTCTAAGCTTACAGAACGTTCCACAAATGTGACTGTGGGCTCTGGGTCAGACATGTCCCCCATCAACACAGAGCAGAGAAGCATTTCCACCCCATCCTAATCCCCTCAAATTACAACATCAGAATTTCCCTCTAAATCGCAAAATGTGTTGACAGAAAATTTCAGCTCACTGCAATTTAATATTAAGAATAGTAACAATCATTCTACGAAACTGACTAATGTAGGCACAGGCAAACTCCGGCCCTCCAAATGTTTGGGACTACAATTCCCATCATCCCTGACCACTGGTCCTGTTAGCTAGGGATAATGGGAGTTGTAGTCCCAAACATCTGGAGGGCCAGAGTTTGCCTATGCCTGGACTAATGTGATGAAAAGAAGCAACTCTGTATCACCATCAGAAGGCATGTGCCTCAGCTGGGCCAGAAGCCTTCCACTATCATGAGCATGAGTTCGACTATAGATACCGTATTTTTCGCTCTATAGGACGCACCCCCCCTCCAAAATTTAAGGGGAAATGTGTGTGCGTCCTATGGAGCGAATGCAGGCTCCTTGGCTTCAGCGATAGCAACACAAAGCCTCCGAAGCGCAGAGGGAGCACTCCCTCCGCGCTCCAGAGGCTTCGCGTTGCTTTCGCTGAAGCCTGGAGAGCGAGAGGGATCGGTGCACACCGACCCCTCTCGCTCTCCAGGCTTCAGGTATAGATGCCTAAAGCCTTCGGAGCGCAGCGCGAGTTCCCGCTGCGCTCCAAAGGCTTCAGGCGGCTATCCCTGAAGCCTTCGGACTGCAGCGGGAAGTCGCACTGTGCTCCGAAGGCTTCGGGTTCCTTTTGCTGAAGCCAGGAGAGCAAGACTCTCCTGGGTTCAGCAGAGAGGGAGAGCTGCACAGTGCCCCTTCAGCGAAGCGGGAGGAGAAATGGAAGGGGCTCCGTTTCTCCTGCCGCTTTGCTGAAGGAGTGCTGAGCAGAGAGGGGGAGATTTTTTTTTCTTGTTCTCCCCCTCTAAAACAAGGTGTGTCCTATGGTTGGGTGTGTCCTATAGAGCGAAAAATACGGTAATCTTGCTAAGAGAATATTAACACTCACTAGTAGGCAAATAGAACAGTAACAGTACAATCCTATGCATGTCTACTCAAAAGTAAATACTACTGAGTTCAAAGAAATTTACTCCCAAGTGTGTGTGTGTATAGGATTGTAGCCTAAATAATTTTTCACAGCACTGGCATAGCCCAAGATTTTTCCAAAACACCCGTAAAAGATGGGGATAGGGGGTAGGAAGCAAGCAAGCAAGCAAATACATACGAGGAATCCCTACTTGTTGTTTTCTTATTGCTGGACCAATATTCAGTTTTTTATCCTTATAATTTAGTTTTTCAGCCTAAGCCAAAGCAAAGAAAATACATACAATTATTTACCTTAATAGTTTATTTTTCAAATATATTCAAATAATGAATGTCTCAAAAATCCCAATAACATCTCAACAACACGTTTTACAGATACCTTCAGTTCACCTCAAATCTTAATGGAAATGTCTTGTGAACTCAGTCCTTTGTTTTGTGCCAAATGGTGAGTAAGACTCTTTTGAACTGGACAAGTATTTGTTTAAATAATGTATTCAACTGCGCTTTATAACTAACTACAGTGATCATAAGGATTGAATCAAACAGAGTGGATTAAAAAATAAATAAAACCATCTCAAGTGGATATAAATGCATAATATTTTGATCCATAAAACTTTGATAACTATTATAAATTTTATAACTTTTATAACTATAACTAACCATAGCCACAAACAAAAAACAATAGCTCCCATGCATTGCTAAATTAGCCAAAGGCCTGGGAGAAGAAGAATGTTTTGGCCTAGCACCTAAAGATATGTAATGAAGAAAGCTGGGCAAGCCTCCCTGAGGTACCACAAAATGGGACCTTCTCAGTAGTAGGACCTTATCTTTGGAATCACCTCCTTTCTGAAGTAAATCTGGCATTGAAATAGTTTACCTTTCCACAGCGGTTGAAGATGTACCTCCTTGTCCAAGCCTTCAGATAGTGGTTGAGTTAATATGCCAGTAATTTTGACAGTTGCTGTTTATTTATACTTTGGTAACGTTTATCTGTTTTATATTTTGTATTCAATGCTTTTACTCTTGTGTTACGAATATTGTGTGAAGAGTGAAATTATAAACTAAACAAATGAACCAATAACTAATAGAGTACACACTGTTTTTGCAGGTCCCCATGTCTAATGTACCCCATTATTTTGCAAAGTAGTTCGTTTTTCTGTGCATCTGTTTGTACTCTATACGTTTGGACACCTCTCAAAATATGGTTCCCAAACTTGGCATGAAACTTTTTGAGGTGGGGATGGAAGAGATTGTTGTCGTTGGAATGCCAGGCACCATTTGGAATCAAGGCAGTGGACCAAAACGAGACTTTAGATTAACTTCACTTGATTTTTGGTGTGGCAGGTCCAAACTCACAAACCACATTATCCATTTAAAAATAACAATATTTTTTGGTTTGTGGGCAGCACCAGGCACTCCCCACTACCATACTATAAACAAATGTTACTTGGTATTACCAGTTCCTATCTGTGCACAAATATATAATTTTTAATGAAATCATGTTTACCTCTTGTAGAATTTTCTGAGCGTCTTCCTGAGTTTCAAATGTGATGAAACCATACCTAAGTAAAACAGCATACGTTTTTCTTAGCATATACTATATTTGCAACCTTCCCAAACAAGAACTGCTGCTTGACATGCATAAAATGAATGCCTCCTCTAATATCACATAAAATGAGGAAGAACCATTGACTGACTTGAGCGCTATGGATCAGTATATGTACCATATCAAACAAAGCCAGATTTAAAAATCCATTAAACATAATCTTTTGGCTGGCTTCCCCAAAACAAATTCTCATGGCCCAGGATGGTGGCTTTTTACCGCGGTTTAAACTTAGTTTAAACTATTCTACTTAAAACTAGTCATTAAAATTTCCTATTTTAATCTGTTCTATCAATGCGCAACACCTTATTATGGGTTAATTTCAGGATTTGTTACATATTCAAGTTTGTGAATGAATGGATTAAACCAAGATGACACAAATAAAAAGATAACTGACAGAAATGTTTATATGTATAGTTAACATAATGAACCAGAAGTCTGTCTACATGCTTGCTTGCCTGTATGTATGTATGTATGTATACTCTCTATACTTTATTTTCACTAGATTGTTGCCACATTGTGAACTGGGAAGACTTGACTGACAGAAGTAGCAGCATATCCCATGGCAGGTCGGGCTGAATGGAAGTGGAGGGAGGAGCAGCTTTCCTTCAGCACTCTGTGTGAGATGGAAATGCAATGCCTATGGCATTTTGGTCTATCAGTTCAGAGCAGTGAGGAGCACCAGGACCTCAGGACAGTAGCAAGAGCTGAAGGAGAACGTGGATGTGGTGGTGGTGAAAATAAGAAGTCTTGCACCAACCTGTTGGATTTTCCACCCTGGGAGGTGGGGCCTGTTGGCCCATATTTGGCTAGCTCACCTTTAGAGTGGGGAAGCAAACTCCCACCCACCTTCAGTTACCTGCAAGCCTCAATTGGCACCACTCCCAACCAAGATCTGACAGCAGAATTACTTTCAAATGCATGCGGTCTCTTACCCATCACTGTACCTGTGCAGTCCAATTGGGGATGGGGAGTGTGGGCTTTTGAAAAAGAGGGAGGCTAGAGCAGAGAATTCAAGCAGAGCATGCAGGGCAGTGGGCAGAGTCTCCCTTAGAACTTCCACAAGGGGGGGAAGCCTGTGGTTGTGAGATAGTCAACCTAAAGTATCCTAGTCTGTGAAAACATGAAATGCCACCTTGCCTTTTGTTCCTATGGTTTGGAAAATCATAGCGTAAACTGATATATACTAATTACCTCTAATTAGGAAACTTTTTGTAACTCTATGTAAACTTTTCACTTTTTGTAAAAGAGCTGGTACTTTCCTTCCAGGACCTGAATGTACCATGAATGACTATGACTGCATAGTTCTGCCTTCTGGAGTGAGCAGGAGGAGCAACTCAGACGAGGATATCCTCCTCCGCTGTAGGGAAAAAATGTTGATTTTTAACTATGAGTACATTTCTATACGATGGCAAGAATAAATATTGACATCCTGGGCATCAGTGAACTAAAATGGACGGGAATGGGCGAATTCAGTTCGGATGACCATCATATCTACTACTGTGGGCAAGAATCCCGTAAAAGAAATGGAGTGGCCCTCATAGTCAACAAAAGAGTGGCGAAAGCTGTACTGGGATGCAATCTCAAAAATGATAGAATGATCTCGATACGAATCCAAAGCAGACCTTTCAACATCACAGTAATCCAAGTTTATGCACCAACTACTGCTGCTGAAGAAACTGAAATTGAGCAATTCTATGAAGACTTACAACACCTTATAGAAGTGACACCAAAGAAGGATGTTCTTCTCATTATAGGGGATTGGAATGCTAAAGTAGGGAATCAAGAGATAAAAGGAACAACTGGCAAGTTTGGCCTTGGAGATCAAAACAAAGCAGGGCAAAGGCTAATAGAGTTCTATCAAGAGAACAAGCTGGTCATCACAAACACGCTTTTCCAACAACACAAGAGATGACTCTACACATGGACATCACCAGATGGGCAGCACCGAAATCAGATTGATTATATTCTCTTGCAGCCAAAGATGGAGAAGCTCTATACAGTCAGCAAAAACAAGACCTGGAGCTGACTGTGGCTCAGATCATCAGCTTCTTATAGCAAAATTCAAGCTTAAACTGAAGAAAGTAGGAAAAACCACTGGGCCGGTAAGATACAATCTAAATCAAATCCCTTATGAATACACAGTGGAAGTGAGGAACAGGTTTAAGGATTTAGATTTGCTGGACAGAGTGCCTGAAGAACTATGGATGGAGGCTCGCAACATTATACAGGAGGCAGCAACGAAAACCATCCCAGTGAAAAGGAAATGTAAGAAAGCAAAGTGGCTGTCCAACGAGGCCTTACAAATAGCGGAGGAGAGAAGGCAAGCAAAATGTGAGGGAGATAGTGAAAGATATAGGAAATTGAATGCAGATTTCCAAAAAATAGCAAGGAGAGACAAGAAGGCCTTCTTAAACGAGCAATGCAAAGAAATAGAGGAAAACAACAGAATGGGAAGAACCAGAGATCTGTTCAAGAAAATTGGAGATATGAAAGGAACATTTCGTACAAAGATTACCATAATAAAGGACAAAAGTGGTAAGGACCTAGCAGAAGCAGAAGACATCAAGAAGAGGTGGCAAGAATACACAGAAGAATTATACCAGAAAGATATGGATGGCTCGTACACCCCAGGTAGTGTGGTTACTGACCTTGAGCTAAACATCCTGGAGAGTGAAGTCAAATGGGCCTTAGAAAGCACTGCAAATAACAAGGCCAGTGGAAGTGATGGTATTCCAGCTAAACTATTTAAAATTTTAAAAGATGGTGCTGTTAAGGTGCTACACTCAATATGCCAGCAAGTTTGGAAAACTCAGCAGTGGCCAGAGGATTGGAGAAGATCAGTCTACATCCCAATCCCAAAGAAGGGCAGTGCCAAAGAATGCTCCAACTACCGCACAATTGTACTCATTTCACACGCTAGCAAGGTTATGCTTAAAATTCTACAGGGAAGGCTCAAGCAGTATGTGGACCGAGAACTCCCAGAAGTGCAAGCTGGATTTAGAAGGGGCAGAGGAACCAGAGACCAAATTGCAAACATGCGCTGGATTATGGAGAAAGCTAGAGAGTTCCAGAAAGACATCTACTTCTGCTTCATTGATTATGCAAAAGCCTTTGACTGTGTCGACCACAGCAAACTATGGCAAGTTCTTAAAGAAATGGGAGTGCCTGATCACCTCATCTGTCTCCTGAGAAATCTCTATGTGGGACAAGAAGCTACAGTTAGAACTGAATATGGAACAACTGATTGGTTCAAAATTGGGAAAGGAGTACGACAAGGCTGTATATTGTCTCCCTGCTTATTTAACTTATATGCAGAATTCATCATGCGAAAGGCTGGGCTGGATGAATCCCTAGCCGGAATTAAGATTGCCGGAAGAAATATCAACAACCTCAGATATGCGGATGACACAACCTTGATGGCAGAAAGTGAGGAGGAATTAAAGAACCTTTTATTGAGGGTGCAAGAGGAGAGTGCAAAATATGGTCTGAAGCTCAACATCAAAAAAACGAAGATCATGGCCACTGGTCCCATCACCTCCTGGCAAATAGAAGGGGAAGAAATGGAGGCAGTGGAAGTTTCTTGGGCTCCATGATCACTGCAGATGGTGATAGCAACCACGAAATTAAAAGACGCCTGCTTCTTGGGAGAAAAGCGATGACAAACCTAGACAGCGTCTTAAAAAGTAGAGACATCACCTTGCCAACAAAGGTCTGTATAGTAAAAGCTATGGTTTTCCCAGTAGTGATGTATGGAAGTGAGAGCTGGACCATAAAGAAGGCTGATCGCCGAAGAATTGATGCTTTTGAATTATGGTGCTGGAGGAGACTCGAGAGTCCCATGGACTGCAAGAAGATCAAACCTCTCCATTCTGAAGGAAATCAGCTGAGTGCTCACTGGAAGGACAGATCCTGAAGCTGAGACTCCAATACTTTGGCCACCGCATGAGAAGAGAAGACTCCCTGGAAAAGACCCTGATGTTGGGAAAGATTGAGGGCACAAGGAGCAGGGGACGACAGAGGACGAGATGGTTGGATAGTGTTCTGGAAGCTACCAGCATGAGTTTGAGGAAACTGTGGGAGGCAGTGGAAGACAGAAGTGCCTGGCGTGCTCTGGTCCATGGGGTCACAAAGAGTCGGACACGACTAAACAACAACAAAAACAATTCTATACAAGTCATCTACCCAAAAGCACGCCCTACTAAGTTTAATGAGACTTAATCCAAGTTAAGTGTTTATGGGGTTGTCGTTTTAAGGTGCTCATGTCTTGTTAATCTTGTTAACCCTAATAAGGAATTTTTCCTGCACGTATTGCATGAACTAGTATTATTTCTACTTGATGAACAAATGCTTTATTGTACTAACCCCTTTGATACTCCAGCTCTGTCATTTACTATTTTTACTTCTTTGACGCAGCCATACTGGGAAAAAAACTTCCTTAGGTCATTCTCATTAGTCTAGTAAAAGAAAAAAGAAAATGATTACATCATCAAATCATTACTATAAATGTACTTAAAATCATCATTTAACTTTGATTTCCTTTATGGGATGTTTTATTTTTTAAATCACATTAATATTGATCACACCATTCTGTATCAACAGTTCCACTAACTGAATCATATCTGTTGTCTTTTTAAATTCAATTTTTAAAAATCATAATGTGAATGCTATTTTTTAGTCTACTGGCCTTAAAGGCAACCTTTCAAGTAGAGGTTAAGTAGAAGTTCCTGCCCCCTTAGAACCAGTACTGGAAGAGGATTTGGGCTAGATACTTTCTAGGCTCTACCAGGTCCAAAATTACAACTCTTTCTCCTTTTCTTCTCTATTAAGTAACAGTTTACTAGAGATGAGAAGGACCAGCAAAGTGAACAAATCCAGTATTTTCTCATTGGTTGGTGTTTGTATCGTGAAATTCTTGTGCGGTAGCAATATACCTGTCCAACAAATACATAAAATTAGAGCCTAATTTCTACATTTATACACATAAAACTACACAACCAATGATATAAGCAACCTATTAAGACAGAAGTGAAAAAAAAATTATTGTATTGCTAAGGAACAAAGATCAGGAAAAAAAATACCTTAAAATCAATTCCTCCAACAAAGATGCGATTAGGAATGACTGTTCCAAATCTTGGGGCACTTGTGGGGTTATTTAAAGGCACTGGCGACACAGTGTTAGGAGACGGAGACAGAGAATCAGTTTGCATCTGATTTGTAGTTTGCTGTTTAAGAGAATATAGTCTTGTTAAGATATATTTTCAACACAAAAAAATTGAAATGCTAAAAAGACAAATCACAGCTATTATTTAATTTTTGATGTACTAAGCTACCTTCAGTAGTATCTTCATTCAGGATGCCACATATACTAAATCTAAGATTGCCAGCTAAATTCTACATACATATAAGTTCACTGAATATTTGCTTCAAAGTATATTCCACTGATTTTAATAGAATTTGCTTTCATATAAATGGTTTCAACCTGGTACACACTACCTTTTTTTCACCTGTTGCACCTAGTTATGTTTAGAAATCATAATAAATTCATTCTGAAAGCAACAAGAGAATGGTAGATAATATTTAATGTTCTTATGATTTTTAATTATGATATATTTTCTTATTTTAATTATCAAGAAATAAGAACAAACTGAAACCTTTCCACACACACCCAATTCACTTGTGGTCTGGAATGTTGAAGCATTTTACTAATGTGTTTATATCCCACCCTATATGCACATGCAAAGTAATACGGTTTATTAAAAAATTCAAAAGGTTCATACAATACAAATCAAATGAAAAATGAAGAGGACCAAGTTTTTGCTTATCATAATCATGCTATATCCAATAGCAAACTTGGTCTCAGGCCTCTCATTGGAATAGTGAAACCAGGGTACTCACAGCTTATGTGGGGCACAGAACAATTTGTTTGTAAATTAAAAGGGCGAGGAGAAGGAAAAAACCACCCCTAAAATGACCCAGCAAGGACCATGCTCACTGACCTCCATGAGATAGTTTTTCTTCAACTGACACCCTAAATAGTCTAAGGGGGAGGAAAACACGATGGGGAAATTGAGATATACATACTCCTTAACTGTTTATGGTATTGGGGGGCGGGTCGTGTCGCATGATGCATGCCAACTCTACAAGTTTTTAAAGGTTCTAATCCCTTTGAAGCTAAGGAATTATGAACCAAGAGAAAGCACTTCCTACATCCCTAATTACTCTCTCCTTGCCCCAAAGACCCTTGACTCCAACAGCTTTAGGTGGAGAACTGAACTTAGTACTGTATCAGAAAAATAAGAAACTGAGATGAATTTCAGCTTGGCAGATTGATCCTTTCATAGTTATGAAAAGAAGACAACTTACCTCCTTCTCTATGTCATTTACAGTGCAGTCCTGTGCATATTTATTTGGGAAAACCCACTCAAAGATTTACTCCCAGATAAGTGTGACTACAGGACTACAGCCTTACAACTTGCATGATGAGATGGGACATATATGAAAGAGGCTGGGAATATACATGTGTGCAAAAGAGACATCACACCTGATTAACAGTGCAATCCTGTATATGTCCACTCAGTCCGAGTGAATTTAGTGGGACTTAGAGCTAAACGTGTGTAGGTTTGCAAACTATGCGATCTTTTAAAAGAGCTTCTTCCAAAATTTAAATTAGCAGGACAAGCAAGTAGACATTCCCATTCTTTATGTGTGGCTTGCTGGACAATTTAAAATTGGCGATTTGGCACAGCAGAATCCCATTTTTCTACCCTCTGCAAACTTTTTGATGGGAGAAGTTCCTTCTTTCAAAGGAAGAGAACTTTTGGTTACAGAGCCATGACCCAGTTCAAATGAAATGCTGCTGACTGCAAAATCATGGTGATTAAAATTTACTTTCTGAGATTATTTTGGACACTAGAAGGTAATAATTGAAGTGCTATATTGGACTTCATGAGTGAAAAAATGTGAATTCAAGATGCCAGGGAGGGTGAGAAATACCATCTAGCAGAATGAGAAAAAGCTGGTTATTAATACAGCTAGAATTTGCTCTGAAGTGCATACTTTAAATATTTTGAATAATTGTCATATACATAATTGGTAGACAGAGAATTGGAAGACTCTCTTTTATTTTATTTTTTTCTTCATATCTTGCTTTTTCTATGACATTTCGGGACGCGGGTGGCGCTATGGGTTAAACCACAGAGCCTAGGGCTTGCCGATCAGAAGGTCAGCGGTTCGAATCCCCACGACGGGGTGAGCTTCCGTTGCTCAGTCCCTGCTTCTGCCAACCTAGCAGTTCGAAAGCACGTCAAAGTGCAAGTAGATAAATAGGTACCGCTGTGGCGGGAAGGTAAATGGCGTTTCCGTGCGCTGCTCTGGTTTGCCAGAAGTGGCTTAGTCATGCTGGCCACATGCTGTACGCCAGCTCCCTCGGCCAATAAAGCGAGATGAGCGCCGCAACCCGTGTCATTCACGACTGGACCTAATGGTCAGGGGTCCCTTTACCTTTACTTTATGACTTTTAACTCTAGCTCTCTGTTAACCCTATTTACATGTATGTTTTGTTCTTTGAATATTTATATTTGAGATAAATGAAGATACAAATAGGAAGGTGATGGACAGAAGATGAAGGAACCTGCATGTGAGGTAAGCCAGAGAGGCTCTCTCAGGGTTTGAGGCTGAAGGAACAGGGGGAAGCTTTCTCTTTCTCTCTTTTTCTTGGTTTGTTACTTCTTTCTTTAGATTGATTCAGTTTTTACTGTATCCTATGTTGAAAATTATCAAAAATTAACTAAAAAAACCACACCTTCTTCCCTAGTAACATTATTTCTGTACTAGAAATAATGAAAAAAGTACACCATTATTAGTTTATAAGCTAGAAACTAAAACCAGTAGTAACTATTGTTATGCTGGGCAAGACCACCAGGAAAAGACTGAAATTTGCATAGGAAAAAACCCACAATTATATTGTACAAAACATTATCTAGTTCATTTTTTAGAAATTAGTCTTCACAGCAGAAATTATATTCTTCAAAATATTTCTGCAAAAATATTCCCACAACATGAAATTATCAGAGAATGGGAATGGTGTATAAAATCCGAACAAAATTCTGTTGTAAAAATCATGGCCGTAAAGCTTTGTAACAACTGTTTTTGAATAGACTGAAACAAGTGTAACCTGCAAGAAAATGTTGTAAAATTGAATGCTCGTGTTCAGGATTTCAGACACCCTGCCATACCCTCCTATAGGGCACTCCATTCCATCCTTCCCAACAGCCAGTCAGCATTACATTACCACTGAGCATGCTCAGTTCTCATTGGCAATTCTGGGTGATTCCCAACCAGAGGGGCACTGGTGTTCCAGAAAGATTTTCTAAATGGTGCCATTTCAACTTCATAAATATATATTCCTGCAGTACATACTGTTTGTGTATTTGTATACGTATATACAACCCACACCCCCAACAAGAATCATGGTAATGGATACCCATCAAAAATAAATGAAGAGCTGGAAGAAAAAATTCACTATACCTATTTTAACCATTTCTAAACCCAAACCTCCGCTTAATAATTAAAACACATCATTGTTTAAAATAATAATAAATTTCTCTCCCTTTGCTTCAGATTGAAGGCACAGAATGACAATGAACAACATGAGATAAAGATCTACTGCTGTTAACCATCAAACAATAATAAAAAACACATTATCATCAGCCAATAAATTCCAAACATCAGCTTCTTTTCCAGGAAAAAATTGTCATAATTGTTCATAGTGTAGTATCTAGGAATGCACAGGAAGCGTTAGCATAGCACAGTCTGCTATGAGCAACAGAACCACGACAAGGTCCTTCCTGAGTCTGTTGAAAAAAAACAAAAACAATTTGGAAAAGAAAAATACACTGATATGTCAATTGAGAGGTTAAAAGTTATTAAAAGGAAATAGTTAAGACATTAGTAAATTGTAATTGAAGAACACAATTCAGCCTATATTTCCTCACCATGATTTAAAAACAATTTTTCATAAAGAAGCATTTAAAAATCTAAAGGTAAAAGGTAAAGGACCCCAGGACGGTTAAGTCCAGTTGAATTTGATTATGGGGTGGGGCGCTCCTCTCCACTTTCAGGCCAAGGAAGCCAGTGTTTGTCTACAGACAGGGTCATGTGGCCAGCATGACTAAACAGCTTCTGGCACACGGAACACTGACGAGTGCCAGAGCGCAAGGAAAAGCTGTTTATCTTCCCACCAAAGCACTACCTATTTATCTACTCATGCTGGTATGCTTTTGAACCACTAGATTGGCAGGAGCTGGGACAAAGCAACTGGAGCTCACCCTGTCACAGGGATTTGAACAGCTGACCTTACAAATGGCAAGCCCAAGAGGCTTGGTGGTTTAGACCACAGCACCACCTGCGGCCCTCTTAAAATCTACTGCAGCTTGTGAAAAACCGAGACTCTTTTTTGAGATATTGGCTGGAAACTTTTCCATGGAACAACTCTGACATTTTTAAAGTGTATTTTCTGGTTTAAAAATGGAGTTTTAAATAGCTAATCAGTTAAGCAAACAGACCATATCGAACTAATCAGAACCAAAAGAACCTCAGAGTAGCTTTAATCTATTTTATCCAGTAAAATTATAAAATTAGTACTCTTTTCCCCACAATAACTTAAGAGCACAAAGCAAGGTTATGTAAAAGGAAGTACAGTGGACCCTCGGGTTATGTTACCTTCAGGTAACGTAACTTTCAGGCTGCGAATGCGGCAAACCCAGAAGTGTATACTTCTGGGTTTTGCCACGCGCGCATGTGCAGAAGCACCCTGCGTGCTTTGTGCATGCGCAGAAGCCCTCTATTGCACTGTACACGTGTGCAAAAGCAGTGCCTCTAGATGCAGACTTTTGGGGGTATGTACGGACCCCAGGAACCAATGAAGTTCGTATCCGGAGGGTCCACTGTACAGGCGGAGACCATTTCACCTGGGGGTTCCATTCCCACTCCCCATACCCTTCATAAGCATGCCCAGCCCCGATTCGGCCCTCCCCCAGGGCAAAAAGGACCCGCAAGTCAGCGCCTAAAATAGTTGCTGCCTACACAACCAGAGATCTCATAATAGACAAAATCATGTCCTTTCTTCTAATGTTATTAACAATGAAATCTTTTACTACGTATGTTACGTGCATATAGGCCATTAAGAGAAAAACATTAATACTGTATTTTCAGTTTCAGCACTGAAGCTCTGCCCACAGCATAATTTCTTACTGCAACACAAAATATTACTGTATTCCCATTATGGTAATTCAAGACTGCAATCTGCTCCTGTATATTACTTATCTGTATTTTGGTTGTGATGATAAACACTTAAAAATGCAATGGGAATACGCAAATTCGTAGCACATCTTTACTGTCTGCATAACAGCAATCATTAGATGACATGGTGAGAGGAAGAAGCCTAAGGCAATGAGCATTTAATTCAGAACACAAGGATGAAGTGCTATTATGAAGAACTAATTTAATTCAAAAATACAAAATAATACAGGGTAATGTAGATAAGGCAGAATTTCAAGTAACGCAATGCAGAGTATTATTTTTAGCCAGTAATTTCTTGAAGATTTAAGTAAGAAAAATATAATACAATAAAATTGGCTGTCCTTTCTATCAGGCTGGGGTTTCTGTTTACCTACCTAGTACTACAACCCTAAACTTATGTCCTAGTGAGAAACCTCCACAGAGGGACCTACTTCTGAATAAATGGATTTAATGAATATGTGGATTTCTTCTAGCCATAACACTGAACATACACATTGAGGCCTCAACTGCAACTGCTTGAACCCTGGTGACTTCTCAAAACATGCATGGGAAACCCTTCTGAGGGAGAAACTACAGGAGGCACTTTGGAGAAGTGAAACAGAGGGCAGGAAGGAAGAGGTTAAGTTCCACTCCAAAACAGCTTATCCTTTTCTAAAGGTGTTTGTGAGTAGCATATTGTCTGCGCCTGAATCTGTTCCTGGCATTACATTTACAGTGGATCCTCGGGTCGTGAACGTGATTCGTGCGGGAGGCACGTTTGCAACCTGCACCGTTCGCAACCCACAGCGCCATGTCTGCGCACACGTGGGTCGCGATTCGGCGCTTCTACGCATGTGCAAAGCATGATTTAGCACTTTTGTGCATGCGCCAAAACCTGGAAGTAACCCGCTCTGGTACTTCCGGGTTTGGCACGGTGCACATCCCGAAATCGCGTAACCTGAAGCGTCTGTAACCCAAGGTACCACTGTAGAGTACTTACACATTTAGTTTTAGCAATAGCAAGTTTTACCCATGAGATAACCCACGATGGATTTCCACATCTGTTGAACATACTGAACTCTGCATGTTTTTGTACATATGCTAAGACTCCACATGTATAAAGAAAAAGGGATGCACAATTTTGCTTGACATACTGCATGTGAAAAGCCCTTGCCTATTCCCAAGCCTCAAACTGGAGAAAAGGGTGGTAGATTGTCCCATCAGGTATGGAATACCTATAAGAGCAATGCAACAAGTTGCTGTCCTCTACTTGCAATTGGAGCAGAGTGGTAGTGGCGAGGGAACTGTCCTGATATTTCATTCAATCCAGCAAATAACAGAGACAACACCCCTCACTTCTTCAATCTAACCAAAATATCAAGTTCTCTAGAAATGGAGACACTCTTCATAAAACAAATAATGATTTTGAGGCATTCTCTTCATGGCATATGTGTTATCAAAAACGATTCTTTTGGATATGTAGAGGTACCAAGAAAACAAGGGTTTTCAGTATGTTCAATATACATGGAACTCCATCCTTGCTGGGTTAAGTACTGCATTTTTCCATCTGAACCTGCCGAGCTATTAAGATCCTCATCAGAAATCTTTCTGTGTGTATATATGGGATTGACCCAGGATAGAGTCTTTTCTATTGTAGCACCCCACCTCATGTATTGTCTCCCCAGGGAAGGTTACTGGTGCAATTTCGGTTACATTTGCAGCTCCAGATGAAGCCATTCTTAAAAAATCACCCAGGATGTTTTGTTTACTACATTTTGTCATATTGTATACTTGTTAAAATCTGTGTTTGTATTCCCCACTCCAGCACTTGGGGGGGTGTTATTGGGGGATGTTATTGGGTTACTGCTTTTATTTTGGTTTTATATATTGTGGTCTTTTCTGTGAACCACCCTGAGACTTCTGGGTATAGGGCGGTATATAAATTCAATCAATCAATAACTCTTTGTAAAAAGGACTGGGAGATTCCATGTACATAACTGATTGAAAACTAACTAACAAACCAAAAGTAGGCCAAAAGGTGTCACGAGTTGGAAGTACCGAGAGGAACTCCACCTTTTATTCTGGCATTAGCAAATAAATCTGCAATCAGACTTCTCATTTTTATATTCAAATCGCCAAATGCAGATCCAAAACTCTACACCACGTGTGAAACACACCCACCAAATGAGAAAGAGGCATATCTAATAAACTCCTTAGTGCCACAGTTAAGTTACCAACTTGGCACTGCCAAGTTCTTCGCGGACTATTTACTAGAAAGCGGATGCTCTCCCTTAATTTTATTATCTCTCTTTCTCTCTCTCTTGTTCTAGATTCCACAGTATTTCCCAAACTTGGGTCTCCAGCTGCTTTTCGACCACCAAATTCCCATTATCCCTGACCATGGGTGGAGACAAGGGCGGGCATCTGCCCCCCCGAATCAAGTAAATCAATAACAAATACTTAACTGGGGTTCTGCTCCCCCCTTACATAAAGCCTGGCTAGGCTCTTGCTCCTGACCGCTGGTCTTGCTAGCTAGGGATGATGTGAGTTGTAGTCCAAAACCAGCTGTTTAAAGGTAAAGAGTAAAGGGACCCCTGACCATTAGGTCCAGTCGTGGCCGACTCTGGGGTTGCGGCACTCATCTCGCTTTATTGACCGAGGGAGCCGGCGTACAGCTTCCGGGTCTTGTGGCCAGCATGACTAAGCCGCTTCTGGCGAAACCAGAGCAGCACAGGGAAACGCCGTTTACCTTCCTGCCGGAGCGGTACCTATTTATCTACTTGCACTGGTGTGCTTTCGAACTGCTAGGTTGGCAGGAGCAGGGACAGAGCAACAGAGCTCACCCCATCGCGGGACCTTCTGATCGGCAAGTCCTAGGCTCTGTGGTTTAACCCACAGCGCCACCTGCGTCTAGCTAGCAAGACCGCGCCTGACCACTGGTCTTGCTAGCTAGGGATGATGGGAGTTGTAGTCCAAAAACAGCTGTTTGGAAACACTGTTTTAGAAGCTAAAAAGAGGGGGGGGCGAGAGAGGGGCAAACTGGGAAAGGCCGACACAACAACAAATGAGTGCCAAAAAGGTGTCGAAAAGTGGCGGGCGGAGAGAAGGAAGCACTTACAGAAGGAATGCGGGGGAATTAGGAGCACCTCGCACTGACTTTTCCTCGACAGAACCTCGCTCCCCTCCCCCCAGCTCCAACCGCCCTTCTCCGGCCGTTAGGGCGCACGCGCAAAAGGAGCGCTCGCTCTTGGGGGAGAAAAGCAGCTGGCGCGAGCCCGGGGGCTGGATCTTAGGAAGAAGGATAAAAGCGGGAAGGGGCTCGTGCTGACGGAGGGAGGGCGTGGCCAACGCCTGTCTCGTGACCTAAAGCGAGGAGGGGAGGGAGCGGGAGCGTTATGGGCCTCGCTCGCCGGTTTTGGCGGGAAACCGCCGTCGAGGCTTCTGAAGAGATTTCGCGCCCTCTCTCTTACCCGCCTCTCGCTCGCCCACCCACACAAAATAACGCCACCGCTTAATAAAACGCTTTTTTTTTTTTTTTGCCGCCGTCGGAGCTGCCCGGCCGCAACCGCCGGCCTCCCTGTGTTTAGATAACCTGCCCCAATGGTTTCCTCAGGAAACCAACGGTTTCCTCCCCATAGGTGGCCTGCCCCCCCCCCCCAATAATACTAACCGAGGGGTCGGGCTCCATCTCTTCCCCTCGCGCGCGCGTATACACGGCGGTCTCCCGGCGGGCACGTTCCGCGCACGCAGCTCTTCTCCCTCAACGCAGCCCCAGGGCGAAGCGGGAGTTGGGGCAAAACGGGGGGCGGGCGGGCGCGGCAAACTCGCGCTCCCCACACGTGGTGGGAGCCTCGGCTGGGCGGAGAGGTGGGGTAAAAGCGGGAGGGAAAGGGTTTGAGGTTGTGTTTAGGGGACTCGGCGGAGCCTGAAAGTTAGGCGGGCGGTAGCTTTATTTGGCCTCCTGGCCCCCCAAATTACACCTAAGTCCTACTTTCTGGAAGCCCAGAAACTCGGCTTTCATCCATGACCAGTTGTGAGCCGTGTAATCTCTAGGCAGGAAGAGAGGAACGACTTTGAAGATTAGCATTTTGTCCTATTTAGCATTTCATCGCCAACCTCTCTCTCTCTCTCTCTCTCTCTCTCTCTCACACACACACACACACTTATTTCCATTCAGGTTTCTGAGCAGACCTCGGAGGCAAATACAATCCAAATATGAAAGCACAAGTCTTGTTAGTTTCAGGTTATTCACAAGCACATCCATATGGCTGTATCAGAAATGCTGTCACTATTTTCCTGGCTGGTTTAGGCCTAACGCACACAGCAGCATCCAGCTTTTCCCTCAAGTATATGCGCATTGGAACAGCACTTTTAACGCTAATAATAATAATTGTACCCCACCCATCTGACAGGATTGCCCCTGCCACTCTGGGCGGCTTCCAACATATATAAAAACATAACACGTAAAACATTACATGTTAAAAGGCTTCCCTATACTTGCTGCCGTATTGTTTAATAATAATAATAATATATTTATACCCCGCCCATCTGGCTGAGTTTCCCCAGCCACTCTGGGCGGCTCCCAATCAAATATTAAAAACAATACAGCATTAAACATTGAAAACTTCCCTAAATAGGACTGCCTTCAGATGTCTTCTAAAAGTAAGATAGTTTATTTCTTTGACATCTGGTAGGAGGGCGTTCCACAGGGAGGGCGCCACTACCAAGAAGGCCCTCTGCCTGGTTCTCTGTAACCTCACTTCTCGCAGAGAGGGAACCACCAGAAGGCTCTTGGCGCTGGATCTCAGTGTCTGGGCTGAATGATGGAGGTGGAGACGCTCCTTCAGGTATACTGGACCGAGGCCGTTTAGGGCTTTAAAGGTCTGCACCAACACTTTGAATTGTGCCCGGAAACGTACTGGGAGCCAATGCAGATCTCTCAGGACCGGTGTTATATGGTCCCAGCAGCCACTCCCAGTCACCAGTCTAGCTGCCGCTTTCTGGATTAATATCGTATACATCTCTACACATCTCTCCCGTAAGACTATTTTGTGTTAGTTGCCACTCGGCAGCCCATACTTTCTCCCAAAAATGGCTTCCACACAAATGCTACCATAGTTTATATACAGGATTTTCAGCTCCTGACTTCAGCAATCCTGGCACCTTAAGGACAAGTGTCTCCAAGTGTGTCCACTGTGCTCTCACCCTTAATGCTTTCAGCCGTAAATTAATCTGAGTAAAAAATTTAGGGTTATAGCTATGCAAGTTGGTAGTGGCAAAAAGGTCAAGGAAGGAAGTCTGGGTTTGTTTTTTTTAATAGCATAAGCTTTAGGTACTTCACAACATTCTGAGACAAGCCAGCCTTTACTCCTGGAAATAGATGTGAGCGCTAACAATGAAAACATAGACACAAATGGTTTTTTTCTGATTTTATATTCTTCCCTTCTATCAAATGGCTTGAAGAACAAATTATATACAGACCAGTAAAAGGCTGGCCTGTTGATAAACTGACATCTATGGGTATTTTGTAGCTGAACCTATTTCCCACATTCTTCTTTCGGCCTTGTATTGCTAGACAGCAATTATGTATGTTAATCGTTACACACCAGCATTATATAATCGTTGGTCCAACTAACGCATCCTAACAAATCGGCTTACATGCAGTCACAAAGCTCTGACATTGGTCCTCCTCACCTATTACAGCTACAGAATTCATTTGAATATGTTCGCACATTATGGACTAGCCTATAGGGAGAGATCTTCAGGTTGCAATACCAAGCATTTTTCAGTCTTTCAGGAGAATATTGAGGAGGAAGATAGCTCAACATCTCGGCTGCCAAAAGAGTATACAATTCCATCTTTTCATATTGCATTGTGCAGTTTAAACAGTTCACATTAATTATTCCCCTTCATTTGTTGCCTGTTGGTCCTTCCTTTTGCCACTTTCTATAACATCTCAGCCTGCACCCCAGGATTACATAACTCTGTCCCCTCCTTGAAAACCTACCCTGCCCCTTCAGTCCATTGCACCTCGTAGTCCCCCTCCTACCCCTGTCCCAAAAATCATCACCACCGGTTCCCTCATGCCCATACCGTTCCGTATTATCCTTGCATTGCTTATCTGTAGTTTTAGCCTCCGCCCCTAGTGCTGCTTAGAAGAGACCAGCGTTTATTTGCCATGCTTGGGAAAGAAGACTCTCTGCTCACCTCTGCCACCTCCCCTTGTCCTGTTGCTGCTGTCACTCACTCCGAGAAACTTGCTGTCCTGAAATACGCACGCTCAGCTCTCAAGAGTTACATAGATCCTCCTGCACACACAAACCACAAAGTGTGTGGAGTCGGGGGGGGGGTTACTCACCTCTGCGCAGTGAGAATTATTACACCTTGGCCTGACCAAGCAGGGGTAATATCTTATTTCTAAGCCCAGAGCAGCAGAAGGTGGCAGCATCTAGCCGTTGGCTGCAGATCCCTTCCTGCGTGCTGTTTGCTTTCTGACACTTGCATTCCTCCTCCCCCTTTCGGGGTATCGTTTTGCCAACAATCACACACGCACACACCTGATTCCAGGCTGGTTGACAGCCAGGCTTCAACAGGAATGGTAGTAGAGACGAGTGATGCAAGAGTTTTCATGATAAACTGGATCATGAACATGTAATACAATATGTAAAATGCCACTGTGTTGTGGCTGACATTTCTCTCACTGTGCCCTGTAAAAAAAAGGACGCCTGGGCAGTTAAGTCCAGACAAAGGCGACTATGGGGTTGCTGCGCTCATCTCGCTTTCAGGCCGAGGGAGCTGGCGTTTGTCCACAGACAGCTTTCTGGGTCATGTGGCCAGCCTGACTAAACCACTTCTGGCGCAACGAGACACCGTGACGGAAATCAGAGTGCACAGAAACGCCGTTTACCTTCCCGCTGCAGCGGTACCTGTTTATCTACTTGCATTGGTGTGCTTTCGAACTGCTCGGTTGGCAGGAGCTGGGACAGAGCAACCAGAGCTCACCCCGTTGCTGGGATTTGAACCGCCAACCTTCTGATTGGCAAGCCCAAAAGGCTCAGTGGTTTAGACCACAGCACCACCCGCATCCCCAAAATTTGCCTTCTAGGAAAAACGAAGTCACAAACCGATGCACAAGTCCTAGTACCAGTTGTTAAATGTAATTGAAATAAACACCTAAGGTTTCCATAAAAGTGAGAAAATGAAATCAGAATAATTAAAAACTGGGCAGGAAGGACTGGGAGTGAGAGAAATGTCACTAAAGTCAGAAATCATCAAAAGAGAAAAGATGGAAGAGTGATGCATCATTATTACACAAAAGGAGTGCAGAAAATGAGAACAAATGCATTAGAAGTAAGAAGCGAAGAAGGTAAAGTTGACTGCCAAACATGTATCTTCTGGCAGCACCATGAACAGCAATATGCAGCCCAAGTTTGTACGTGTAAACTCCACCTACTCTCAGGTAAGTGCGTAGAAGACTGAAGTATTAGTTAGGTGGAAGAATCTTAACAGTTTTCTACTTGCTCCAAACCGGATTGATTATACAAGCACAGCAATAGGAACCAAATTCTTCCAGGGGGCTTGAGTTGTAGTTCAGTGAAGCAAACACTGAGATGCACAGGTAAGTATGCATAGGACTGCAGTCTGAGATGCCACCATACTAGTAGAATAGCAGAACAGAATAGCATAAGGGGTTAAGAAAAGTGGACGGCATTCAAGCAAGGTGGCAAAAGCAGACAAGTGGATTAAAAAGGAAACCAATTTCCTGTTGTATATCTCAGGGGTGGCTAATGTTCCCTCCAGATTTTGTGGAGTACAATCATCTGCTCCAGTGGCCAGGGATGCTGGGAGTTGCAGTCTAAAACATCTGAGGCCACCACACTGACCACCTCTGCATTGCCATATGTACATTCAGAAAATGTGTGACGGTACAACATCACATTTTTGGATGGACGCAGTGTTAAGTTGTGGGCGAACATATCAGACGACACAGCGATTCTTCAAACAGCTCTTGTTTATTCACAGGCCAGAACTGAACTGAACTGAAGGGTTCAGCCAGCCTGCTTATATAGAGCTCCACTACAACGCAACTGTAACACTTTCTGTAACTATCCAATCACTGAACATCACTTTCAATCCCTTATTTGCATATGCAGACCTTAGTGAAAACTATCTACAGTATCCCCCTGCTGGCCCAGGGTGAGAACTTCAGTACATAACACACAGGTTCTTAGTCTTGCTACATGCAGAGCCTACTTAAGACAGCCAAAAACGATGGTCCTAGGCCAGCGCGTGTTAACAAAATGGTGGCAACCAGAGGCAGAGACTAGCATAATCATATGAAAAATACTGACATTATTCTATCATTTCTTCTTGCATTCTCATTTCGGACATAATTTGCCACTCTCTTTCATGCTTCCTCTTTGCTCCTTTTACTGGTAGTTATTGCCCAGAGCTTTAGATAGAATGTTAGTCAAAACTGCTTTCCACCCCATGTTTTAGTTTTATGGTTTAGGACTACTTTTGGTTTTGTTGTTTGTCATTAACATATTTATCTGCTGTGCAAATTGTTTCTGTATTTTTGTACACTTCTCTGAGGAAGGGCACCTAAAAAGCATTTTACGTTTATTTGTTTACTTACTTACATATTTATAAAATGCACTGTACTAAAAATAAATAAATTAGCAAGGCAGAACGTATTAAAACACAGCATCGCAATAAGATCAGTGAAAGCACGACCAATAAATAAAATACTGGTTGGTAAAATAAATTCTCATCTTAAAGGCCTGTCTAAATTCAATGTAGAGCTATGATGAATGTTGCATTTCAGTTTGCCAGATAGAACAATCCCCAGTCTCCTCCCCTCATGTGCTGTTCTGGGGCTTCTCCTGACCCCTCCGAGTCAATTTCAGGGACTTGGGGGGAAGAAGTGGGAAAGGCGTTCGTGCAAGTGGAAGTCATTGCACAGGGCTGCCACAGATGGGGCATGTTAGGTGAATCCCACCCACAGTTTTCAGGAGACACCCAAAGGAAAATAGTGTAGTGGTCCAGACTGAAGCTCTCTTGGATAAAACTGACTTTCTAGATCAATTTAAAGCAAAGTTCAGGCAATGGAAACTGTCTTTGTCACCCTACACCTTTATCAGGAGAGAGAAAGGGAAAATGTGTCCCTGTTAATCCTCCTTGATCCTTCAGCACTTTTTCATACCATGAACCATGGTATTCTTCTGGAGCAGATGTCTCAGTTGGTGTGGGTAGCACTGTTTTGCAGCTGTTCCGGTCCTATTTGAATAACCATCTTCAGAGGGTGATTAAATACGGATTATACAGATTAATGGAATACAGGTTTGTAAAAAGCAAAAAAGGAGGAAAAGGTTCTGACCTCCCTTTGTCTCCTCAGCCTGGTCCTCGGACCCTTGTCGGCACAAAAAGAGTCCACGAGAATATCCTTGCAGAGTTTTATTCGTAAAAATCTTTGTGCAAAACACGACTGAATAACTATACACACCAGCACTAACCAACCAACCAACCCAAACACCAGCCTAACATTTCTCTCTCTATATATACAACCCAGTGCAGGCCGCTGACTCATGCTGACCCAGCTTTATTCGCATTAAAGAAACAGCGGCCATTTTAGCCGTGACAGGTCTATCATTGGATATTAGCAAACCCTCCAAGTGTCCCTATTTTCCAGGGACAGTCCCGGATTTACAAAAGCCGTCCCAGTTTCTGATTTGATCCTGGAATGTCCCACTTTTCCTTAGGACATCTCTATTTTCATCAGAGAAGTGTTGGAGGGTATGGTAGGACGTCCCTATTTTCATCAGATATATGTTTGAGGTTTATGAGTTATGTGACTCCAGAGCTAAGGAGATAACCTTTAGAAGGCACCTGAAGGCAGCATTCTATAGGGAAGTGTTAAAATGTTTAATGTTTTGTTATGTTTTTATATGTGTTGGAAGCCGCCCAGAGTGGCTGGAGCAACCCAGTCAAATAGGCAGGGTATAAATAATAAAATTATTATTATTATGAAATAGGATGTCCCTATTTTCATCCGAGAAATGTTTTGGGATATGTAGACAAATAGAGCCTCCATTATTCAAAAATGGGGCTGAACAATAGAGGAGAGTGTTACATCATGTCCTTCTTCTACATGGTGCCTAGGGAACAACTTGCACCTTAATATCAGCAAGACAAAGGAGATGGTGTTGGACTTTCGGAGGAAGAGAGGAGAACTAGCCCTGCTGTGCATCAGGGAGGGCTGTGTGGAGAGAGTCTCTTCCTTTAATTTCCTAGGAATTTATCTCAGTGAAGACCTTACTTGGAAAATAAATATAACCCAGGTGGTTAAGAAAGCCCAACAGAGACTCCATCTCCTCAGAGTATTGCGGGAGAACAATGTCAATCAACATTTGATGGTCTCCTTCTATTGGTCAACAATAGAAAGTGTCCTTTCATACTGCATCACGGTGTGGTACGCTGGTTTGACATCAGCTGATAGAAAGTGCCTACAGAGGGTGGTGAATACAGCACAAGATATTATGGGCTGTCCCGTGAATCCACTGGATGAAATAGCAGAAGAACGTTGCCTTAGGAGAGTGAGGAAAATTCTCAGGGATGATTCACACCCTGGCCGGCACTTTCTTGATCTCCAGCCCTCAGGCAGAAGATATAGAAGCATGATTAGTCGCACCAACAGGGTAAAGAACAGCTTCTATCCGTGGGCTGTTAGGCTGCTGAATGAAAAGATAACAACAGGGCAACTGGCTTTCGGGTTTGGTGGGTGTGCGTCAGTAAACGAGGGGAATTAAGACTCAGAGAGCTGAGTGGGGGGTGCTCGTGTAATCTCGCTGTATACAAGTCGTACAAGTGACAATAAAGTATTTCAATTTCAATATAATTCAATTTCTTGTGAACTTTCCAGAGGCATCTCGTTGGCCAGTGTTGAATAAAGAATGCTTGGCTACATAGTGAATAACCTGTGGTCCGCCAGAGGTTGTAGGACTCCTATATGCCTCAACCAGCAAGGCTATTGGCCAGGGATTATGGGAACTGTAGTCCAACAATGCTGCCGGGGGGGGGGCATGTTCCCTATCATGCTGTACTAGTGTCTAATCCACCACCAATATATTGCAGACAGTGTCATGAGACCTTGTCCTTCTCTGTTTTCTGCTTCTTTGCGAGGTATCTTTATTTTAAAATGTATATCCTGCAAGCTGTAGCCCAAACAAAGCAAAGGGAGAAAGAAACTCAAGGTTGCCTTCCTGAGTTTTGAATTTAATACACGTCAGACACTGATTGTGTTAGGAACAACATATCTACAAGGACAACATGTTTGTCTGGTGCTGCAGAATGAAGAGGAAGGGCAATTTGTTCCTTTTCGGCTGTAGAAGGGAGAAAATCTGACCAGTGATCAGTGTGAATATAAGTAGTGCTTTTCTTCTAGGACAAAAGTATGCTGGTACTGCATGCTTTTGAGTACCCTCGGAAAAAAGCACAGAATATAACAAATGCTAATTTTATTAGATTCATATCAGCAGGCTTCTATCAGCAGCAAATAGTGCCTTTTGATTAGTGTGTGAAACACCCCTTGACAGGTAAACGTTGCAAATTGTTTTAAGACAGCATTGCTGCAAGCACAGTTGTGCAACAGCAAACGACCCTCACTGATGTCACATGTATGACTTTGGCCATCAGTATGGACTTGTGCTGAGGCCCATATACACATGCCAAATGCTGCTGTGTTTCAGAGATGTCACATGGATTTAGCAATACTTGGATTTCAAAAAAAGCCTTATGCAATAGCAGACAGCAGGGTAGGGTTGTGAGGCTGCTTCATAGATGCAGAGGGTCACAGCGGTGGTCAGATCTGCACGGTGCAAACACACTGGTAAAGGTAAAGGTAAAGGGACCCCTGACCGTTAGGTCCGGTTGTGACCGACTCTGGGGTTGCGGTGCTCATCTCACTTTACTGGCCGAGGGAGCTTCCGGGTCTTGTGGCCAGTATGACTAAGCTGCTTCTGGCGAACCAGAGCAGCGCACGGAAACGCTGTTTACCTTCCTGCCAGAGTGGTACCTATTTGTCTACTTGTACTTTGACGTGCTTTCGAACTGCTAGGTTGGCAGGAGCAGGGACCGAGCAACCGCCAACCGTCTGATCGGCAAGTCCTAGGCTCTGTGGATTAACCCACAGCGCCACCCGTGTCCCAAATACACCGGTAGGCGTGCCCAATTAGCTCTCCTGGAGAGTTTGCAACATGGCAAACTCGTTGCTGCCTCACCCCTTTCCATTCCAGTGTGCAGCAGTGACATGGGAGACGGGTGCATAGCTGTCAACTTTTCCCTTTTCTTGCAAGGAATCCTATTTGTAATAAGGGAATTTCCCTTAAAAAATGGGAAACGTTGATAGCTATAGACGTGTGTGTGTGTGTGTGTGTGTGTGTGTGTGTGTGTGTGTGTGGTAAGTGTCCCCATCTCATCTCACTGTTCACTGCTAACCTTATGGGCTAACCCTCACATCTCCTACAAAGCTATGGAATAATAGGCAATGTCCTGTTGTAATTCAGTAGGGATTTTCCTAATGTGGGTGAAGAGGGAGGCCCCATCCTTCAGGAAAAAGCATCTGACAAATTCGATAATGTTTTTATCCTGGGACAATGACTTATTTGCAGTAACTGATAAGAGGAGACAGTTCTTAAGAGAGAATGCTGTGTCTTGTCAGAGAAGAATCAGAAATTTCAGTTTGTTTTATCCTTATATTCATTTAGATTTTATTCGGATTTGCATAAATTCATTTTATTCCACATCCCATTTTATTTTAATATTTCATTTTCTTACTTGCTAAAAGAGGTTTTTAAGAGGGGCATGTTACAATCTGCCAGTGAAATGTAGCATTCTGAGATAGTGTGTGTTGCAGCTTATTTTAATGGCTACTTTTAAAATGAGGCTGCATTTTAACCTGTATTTTAAATTGGTTTTTTTTGGGGGGGGTCCTTTTCTTTCCCCCCTCCCATTATGTTTTTACTGTGATTTTATTGGTGTTAGCCGCCCTGAGCCCAGCTCTGGCCGGGGAGGGCGGGGTATAAATAAAAATTTATTATTATTATTATTATTATTAGAGTGCGAGTTAACTTCTGCTGACGTCACCTTGTGTTACTTTCACACTGTTATAAACTTTTGTGATGCTCTGATGACAAGATACAAATTACCGATTCTGTTGTATTGGTAATTACTGTTCAGTAATTGCTTCGAGGAGAGATAAGAATGAATTGTCAGTTTTCACAATACCAGGGGTAGATGAAGGTTGTCCGCCTCCAGATCTACATTATTACCTTTTAATAAAAAGGTTAATGAATTGTCTAGAGGCTAAGTGGGGGAGCGAAACGGCAAAATTACGACACCAACTGCTTTAGGTCAATTAAGTCTAAGCTGGCTGTGAATAGGAACAAACGGATGCCAGAGAGCTAGGTGAATGGGAAGCAAAATGGCTGATGGATTTTCATGTTGAAAAATTATAATGGTGCACATTGGAAAAAATAATATTATATTGGCACAATAACACACACTGAATAGACTCTTAGGGAAGTGAGTTTGTAGTCATTGTGGGTACCATTGTAAAATGGCAGTCCATTTTCACATTTCGTCCCCATTCACTTCTATGAAATGCTGCCCCAGTTTGGTTTATTACTGCTACACTATCAAACAACATTACAGTGGTACCTCGGGTTAAGTACTTAATTCGTTCCGGAGGTCCGTTCTTAACCTGAAACTGTTCTTAACCCGAAGCACCACTTTAGCTAATGGGGCCTCCTGCTGCTGCTGCGCCGCCGCTGCACGATTTCTGTTCTCATCCTGAAGCAAAGTTCTTAACCTGAGGTACTATTCCTGGGTTAGCAGAATCTGTAACCTGAAGCGTATGTAACCTGAAGCGTATGTAACCCGAGGTACCACTGTATCTTCTGATGTACAGATAAGTGGTCTTCAGCTTACCCACAAGTAAGCTGAGCCCTCCCCCTTTAAAAAGTGATATTTTTAAGACGAGAAAGGTCCGTGAAAGGAGGAGAAAGAAATACAGAGAAAGAGGAAAGACTGACATATAACATTCCACGAGGTTGGATAAGATAATCCTCACAGTTCCTTCCAACTTTACAATTCTATGAGTCTATGATTTTATATGTATAAAATTAAGGTTTATGTCGCAGACTGAGGTTAAAAATAGATTCCATTGTACCAGCTGACATTACAAGTCCATAATACTTCTTCATAAAATTGAAAAAACCCCACCCATAAGTGAATTTAATGGACCTGTGCATTCTGATCCAGACTTCATATTTTTGTGCCTCATTGCATTTCTTGAGGGATTTTAGCGTAAGCTGCCTCTGAGTGAAATGAATATACCAATATATCAAAAAGATGGAACACAGCATATTCATTTGTAAACGGTGCTATCACTAAGCTATGCTATATCACAAACGATACAAACAGGAAAAAGTGTATATACACAATACACGAAATAGGTTGTCATTAAATATGCCATGCATTAAACATTCCATCAATTAGCAAGCAATTGATTAAGGCTTAAACATATTCAGTGGACCATTCATATAAGACTCACATTAAAAAGAAAATGTGATTAAGCACGGGTGCCCATTTTGTGTATTTTTAAAATATAATTTCTTACACCTCTAAGCTTAGATTGCGACAAATACTTGTTTGATTCCAGAATTGCAAAAGCATATCCACTTTTCCCGTGTTATCTTTCTAGAAAAAGAGGTGTCAGAACTGACCATGAACTTCTCCCTTCTTCTCTTATAATGGCAATGGCGCCCACCTGAGAGGTGCAGAGCTCCAGTCAGCTCCAGCTGAAAAAAAGCCCTACACTTTTCCAAGAAATAGAACATTCCTCCCAAAACTGTTTGAAACATCAACATCTCTATCTATCTATCTATCATCTATCTTTTGCCAAACATTACTTTACTAGCAATGTTATTACTAATTATACAGGTTGTTGTTGTTGTTTAAAAAAAAAACGATTTCCAGGAGGAAATTAAAAAGAAGCAGTAGATTTTTACCTTATTTCTACGTGGTTGCACTTCCCCTAGGATCATGTTTGCAGCTTGGAGCTGATCCGATAATCAGAAGCCCTCAGGGACACAAAGTTTACCAGTTATAGCTGGTGTGCTGTCTGCAAACTGTCCTGGACAGATATACGTAACCTTGCCTCAGTTATCCTGCCACGCTCTGACGTCGCGTTATTGGACTTCTTTATTGTTGCATCCAGTAACATCAGTAACTTCAGTTAATACAAAATACGGCAGCTGGATTGCTAACCAGGACTGGAATCGGGGAACACATCTCACCAGTTTAGAAATTCTGTAACACACCAGCACCCAGTCAATTTCCTAGCACATTTAAAAACAGGAGTTTTAAAGGGCTCAAGTCTTGGATACCTGAAGGAGTATTTCCTCCCTTTTGGAGCCACCCAATTATTAATGTAATCATCAGAGGCCTTTCTCCAAATTCCTAAATTCAGAAATAAGGTGAGTTTGAGAAAGGCTTGCCTTTTCTACCGGGGTGCCCTGGTTATTGAATGCTCCTCTCGGAAGGCTCTGTTGACACCAACTTTCTTGTCTTCACCACCTGAAGACCTTTTGATTTCTCCAGGTGTTTCAAGGTCACTGGATATTTTAAATCTTTTTGACGCTACGTTGGTTTTGTTTTAATTTCTGCCATTGTTTACGTCAAGTCAGAAAATTAAGTCAGAAGCATGCAGCCTTTAATGATTTCCATTTAATTTGTTTTAGTTGTTGGGTTCACTAATTAAACAAATGTCTATGTTTCCTGATCTATGCTCAAGCTCAGTGGATGTTACACCTCAACACTTGTGCATTCTCTCCAACATCTGGAAGCCAAAATCCAGGATACCATCTTCCCGTTTTTTATCACAGCAGCCATTTTGGTTGCCATGATCTTGCGTGATTTCGCATCACATTTCCCCTCCAAAAAAGTGCTTTTCTTGGGCACGGCACCAATAAATGTGTGTTTTGGGGTGACATGCCATATCATGGCTTGGGGGGGGGGGGTTTGCTCTGCAAAATTGCATGAGAGCACAGGATTGAAGTTGCTGAGCTTTTTTTTTTTACAATTTTACCCCAAAGTTGTTGAGCTGCCACGGGGGCAGGATTAAATCGAATGGTGGGCTGGATTAGGCCCCCAAAACAGACTTTGGACATGTATGATTGTACAGTGGTACCTCGGATTAAGAACTTAATTCATTCCGGAGGTCCGTTCTTAACCTGAAACTGTTCCTAACCTGAAGCACCACTTTAGCTAATGGGGCCTCCTGCTGCCGCCGCGCCGCCACAGTATGATTTCTGTTCTCATCCTGAAGCAAAGTTCTTAACCCGAGGTAATATTTCTGGGTTAGCGGAGTCTGTAACCTGAAGCATATGTAACCTGAAGCATATGTAACCTGAGGTACCACTGTAATATTTTTTTTCGGGAGGGGGGGAGGAGTCCTGCTGCTCTCTAAGTCAGTAGGTGTTGGCAGCAGATATTTTAAGCAGAAGTCAAGACTTAGTGTAGCTGGGAGATTGACCAATCCAGAGACAGGGTCCAGAGAGGGATTGCTGGGAATGTCACAATGTGGATTCCAGGTGATCACCCGTGTAAGTATTGACCAGACCAAGGCTTGATTAGCTTCAGCAAGGCGATGGCCTCATATTCCTTCACACCTCACCCAAAGATGGACATTGTAATCCTGATTGTTTGTTCGTTCCGACTTTTCAGCTACCCAGTTCAAGATGGCTACTGGTGATACATAAATATAAATAACATGTTTTCCTGTCCTGGAGTGCCAGGGTCTGTGGGAACTGGAGAGCCCACCACGACTAATGCTAGCCTCTGCATCATCAACATTTGTTTTTTTTAAGAGCATGCCACTTTGATGAAGAGCACCATCCACACCATACATTTAAAGGACATGGTTCCTGCCAAATAAGCACAGGAATCATATTTACCCTGTCCAGAGCTACAGTTCCCAGCACCCTTAACAAACTGCAGTCCCCAGGATTCTTTGGGAGAAGCTGTGCGCTTTAAATGTGCTGAAATACCTCTGGGCCGACCCCTGATGCTTCCCACCACATGAGCACCACCCAACCTGCTACCCCTGTTAATTTTGCTGGAGTGGGTGGGCAGGAGCTCAGGGTGGGGGGCACCTTACCCAAGGCTCTCTCACACTTGCTTGAGAGCCCTGGCGTGTGTCATTATTTCTGGCGCATGCTGAGTTCAGCTCATAGCCCTTGACATCAACCAAAATTCAAAGCATTTAAACTGATTCGATTCCAAGGGTCATTCTATGGTGAAGAACAGTCTGATTTGGCAGGCCCAACAAAGGGAAGCCTCCAGGATCTGGCTGCTCCTTGAGAGCAACGCTAACCTTTGCTGAGCGAATGTTCTACAGATAAAAGCTAGAGGGCGATCTTGTTTCTGAAAAGTTTCCTCTTGCCTGATCTCAGCGCTATTTTTCAAAGCAGTTACCGTATTTTTCGCTCTATAAGATGCACCAGACCACAAGACGCACCTAGTTTTTGGAGGAGGAAAACAAGAAAGAAAATATTCTGAATCTCAGAAGCCAGAACAGCAAGAGGGATCGCTGCGCAGTGAAAGCAGCAATCCTTCTTGCTGTTCTGGCTTCTGGGATATCTGCGCAGCCTGCATTCGCTCCATAAGACGCACACACATTTCCCCTTACTTTTTAGGAGGGAAAAAGTGAGTCTTATAGAGCAAAAAATACGGTAAACTCTTTCAAAAGTACACCGCCCTTCAAGGCTGCAAAGGACCAAAGAGTGAAGGTTCTGGGCATGCTCTCCAAAGTCCATCAACATCAGCACATGGTTTTTCACATTGTGACAGAACACGAGAAAGGGTAATGTGCTAAAGTATTTTTTCTCTTGACACACCAACCACAGTGCAGTATCATGTAGGCAGTGCATTTCTTTTAGAATAACAAGGTGCCAGTACTGCATACCCTTTAGTACTCCTAGAAAAAAGCCCTGCATGTAATGTAAGGTTAAGTAAAGGTAAAGGACCCCTGGATGGTTAAGTCCAGTCAAAGGCGATTATGGGGTGCGATGCTCATCTCGCTTCAGGCCAAAGGAGCCACTGTTTGTCTGCAGACAGCTTTCCAGGTCATGTGGCCAGCATGACTAGACTGCTTCTGGCGCAACAGGACACCGTGACGGAAGCCAGAGCGCACTCAAACGCCGTTTACCTTCCCGCCGCAGCAGTACCTATTTATCTACTTGCACTGGTGTATTGCGAAATGCTAGGTTGGCAGAAGCTGGGACAGAAATTTGTACTTTTTAAAATGGCTGCATAGGATTGTTTTATTCTTTTTATGTCAGCCACCTTGTGAGGGCTTTGCTTTAAACATTGGCAAAGATATCTAAAATAAAATAAATGAAACAATATTCTGAAACTTTCTGAACATGGGTGATTTATGTACGTTAAGTCCCAAGTACCACTGATCTGATCCTTCCATGCAGCCTCTTGTTGCGAGTCAAGATATTTGGACCGGGCTACTAATACAATTGGACGCGGGTGGTGCTGTGGTCTAAACCACAGAGCCTAGGGCTTGCTGATCAGAAGGTTGGCGGTTCGAATCCCCGTGACAGGGTGAGCTCCCGTTGCTCGGTCCCAGCTCCTGCCAACCTAGCAGTTCAAAAGTACATCAAAGTGCAAGTAGATAAATAGGTACCACTCCGGCGGGAAGGTAAATGGCGTTTCCGTGCGCTGCTCTGGTTCGCCAGAAGCGGCTTAGTCATGCTGGCCACATGATTCGGAAGCTGTACGCTGGCTCCCTCGGCCAGTAAAGTGAGATGAGCACCACAACCCCAGAGTCAGTCACGACTGGACCTAATGGTCAGGGGTCCCTTTACTAATCCAATTCTGGCCACAGAAATGGAAATAGAGAAAGAGATCCCTTAGCTCTCATAAAAGTAGAATCTTAGAACTGGGAAGGGACCCTGAGGATCATGAAGTACAACCCCCTGCAATTTAGGAATATATAGCTGTCCCATATGGGGATTGGACCTGCAACCTTGGCGTTATCACCACCACACTCTAACCAACTGAGCTATCCAGTGCACATAGGAAACACAATCAGAAGAAAGCAACAGCTCTTCCCAAGTCACCTTGGGATAATACGGCAGTTCTGGATGGTGGTGGTGGGGGAACAGTTACATCTTTCATCCCATAGGAATCCTTGTAAGTGAGGAGATGAATACTGCATCTGCCTAAAGATCCTATCATTTCCTGATACTTCACCAGCTACAAAGCCTGACAGCTAGTTTAGGCTAACCTAACTAATTCCACTTTCTCCTGGGTGTTTGTTTACGGACTGCATGAACAAATGTCCACCAGTAAATTGGCTAAAGGTAAGATATGACATGCCCTTAATTATTTATGATAGCAATTTCCCCAGTACCTCCAGAAATATCCAACATTTTATCCCCTTTCATGTTCATGCATCGTATCTGCAGTAATTTTACAGCGCTGAGTGTTTTATTTATTTAAATAGAAAGAAACCTTGAACACTGTGTGGATTCTGGGGATAAAATATGTACTTTATACAAAATTGCATCTAACTGTGAAGTGAAAAAGAAATAAGACTCATTTCGGATCATACTCTTCCTCTTTCGTTAACTAAGTTAGGTTTGGGCAGTAACCAGCATCACTGAAAATGCATTTGGTATGGTATGTTTTACAATACTGAAGGCGGAACCTATAGTAAAGTGGCCACGGGATACAGGATCTTTTCAGTGGTGGCTCCCTGGCTGTGGAACGCCCTTTCCAGAGAGCCTTTTTCCAAGCGGACGTTTTTTGATGCTGTTTTGGTGCCAGGAAATGTTACCTTTCTAATTTCAAAACCCTTTAAAACGTGCGTTCCTTTTTAACTTTCGCCGACTTGAGTTTTTATGCTGTTATTATATTTGAAATCATTATGGGCTGTTAGACTCCTTAGTGATCTTGGCCTCCAGATCTCTTATGACAGGGCTGCAAACAGTGGACCTGAATGATTAAAAAGGTGGTTACTTTTTGAGAAAAGAGACATAAAACTGGGCTGTAGTTGTGGGTTTCCTGCATGGGGAAGGGAGTGGCATTATTATTATTATTATTAATTATTATTATTATTATTATTATTAAAATTTCTATACCGCCCTTCCTGCGAGGATCACAGGGCAGTTTACAATATAAAAACACAACAAACAAAAACAACCCCCCGTCACACACACAACTTTAAAGGTCACAGGCCGCTTCATTAGCCAAAGGCTAATTAATGCCCGCCCCGTCGAAACCCCTCCGGCTTGGCTCTTCTGCTCCCCTCGGGAAACCTAGCGATCTCCAGAAGGGAGCGCGTTCCGCTCGCTCTGGGCCTCCCCGGCCCCGCCCCCTCGGCGCGGCGATTGGCCGAGCGGAGCGCTTCCCCTCGGCGGAGTGGTCGGGGCTGCTGCCCGTCAGCCTCCGCCTGTCAAAACACACAAGCCCCGGCCCTGTCACAACAGAAAAGAAAGAGAAGCGCGAGTGTGTGTGTGTGTGAGGGGAGTTGAAACCGGCGGCACTTCCTGCCGGTTGGCGGGCTGGCGGCGGCGGCGGGGAGCCCGGAGATGTGCGCGCTCAAATGCGGCTTCTGAGGGGGCGGGAAATAGGGGGCGCCTCCTGGCCGTGACCGGCGCCCCCCGCGCGAGTGAATGGGTGTGAGGGAAAGCGAGAAAGAGGACGAAGAGCGCGCGCAGCAGCAAGAGAAGGAGGCGGAGTGCGCCTCTCGCCTCGCCTCACGGTTCTCCTCAGCTGCAAAACTCCCTCATTGTCCCAAGTTTAGCGCCTCCCCGCCCTGCCCTTCCCCGCTTGCGACGGAGCCCCGGCTGCTGCGGAGGGGCGCCTGAGCCCGAGCGAGCGAGCGGGGCGGCTTTTCTCCTCATATTCCCACAGAAAATGCAGCAGGCGAGCGCGACGGCTCCTTCGCGGAAACTTGCCTCAGCGGCGCTTTAGGAAGGGGGAAGAGGAGAAAAGGGGTTGTTTTTTTTTTTTTAATTCAGCCTGGCGCCCCTCGAAGTTGACGCGGCTCCGCTTCGCGATGGCAGAAGCAACCCCGGCGCCCGCGGCGGGCGAAGGCGACTCGGAGCCTTTCCCGGAGCCCGAGGCGCCCCGGAGGAGGGAGCGCAGGAGCGGGGTGTCTCTGGCCGCCGCCGCCGCCGACCCCGAAGCGATCCTCCTCGAAGCGGCCAGGGCGACCCCTCGCAGGAGCAGCATCATTAAGGTAAGCATTGGCCGCCTGAGGGTGGGTGGGTGGGTTCACACGTGACGCCCGGCGCCGCCGCCGCGCGTGTTCAGCCGCTCGGCTCGCTCGCTGCACCCGGGATGCTGCTGCTGCTAGCTCGCCAAACAAAAAAATCAGCTCCTCTCCTTTTCCATCCCTCTGCGACCGGCATGTGGCTACACGTGTAACGCAGCTCCGACGAGCGCCACCCCCTTCTAATAGAAAACCATGAACCCACACAGTTTGGGGGCGCCTGTCTAGGCCACCTAAGCTGTGGCGATCCGGCGTGTATTTCGGTACATGCAGAGGAGGGAGATTTTTTTTGGGGGGGGGGGGGGAAGAGGTAGAGATACTTCCGACTTGCTTCCTTTAAAAGTTTCTTTTCTGAGGTTCGGCTGCAAGTGGAACATGCGGAGAGGAAGGGGGCTCGGTAGTTTCTGAAAAGAAAGAGGATTGTCACAGGTGATGGATGGAGAGAGCCACCTCCACCTCCTTTTGCTGAGGACTGGCTCACCACGTGGTCAGTTCTCTTTGTTGCAAGCAGGGAAATAGTTTAAATATAGAAGTAGAAAAAAAGAGAGGAAATTTCCCTATACAGTAGTCAGATCTACCGCTACCTGCATCCCCTCTTGCTGTGACTATTTATTGTACCAGAATAATGTGTAATCCTCTGGAATGTCTTTGGCGGGTAAGGATGATGTTGGATGACTGGTTCTTATGAACGCCATGTCAACATGTGCTGTGGTTGTTTGCTTTTCCTAACTTAGGCTTGGAAATAACAGCCAGGAGAGGAGTTTGTACTTTCCCTTTTTCCAGGGAGTAGCTACATTGTGCTTTGCTTCAGTCTTATGTCGTGTGCCTGCATTTCATCCTTTGCACTGGCTTGGCCATGCTGTTTGGCAGTGGTGCTTTAAAGGGTTCTTGGAGGAGGCTGCATCTCGGATGGTTGCATTAAGCTAATTGGTTCTATCCAGGATAGCAGGAGTTACTCCAAATCAGGCATCTCTTCACGTACTGCCGCCACCCTTTTTATTGCTTATTCCTGGAAGTGCTTGGAGCAACTATTGTGCTCCATAGTTTGATTTCAGATCTGCTTTAAATTGAATCTGCTGCTAGTGAAGCAGGTAAAATCATAAGGTAACAGTACAGTAAGCCCTGCCAGCTTAACTAGGAAACCATCAGTGATTGTTACATTTTTTTACTCAGCAGAAAAACTTTTAGATGATGCAACACGTATGGGGAATAATCAAGTGGGAGGAGCTTCTTCATTTGCTTAAATGAAGTCGGATCAAGAGGATATTTGTAGAAAAAGAATTATGGGATAAGATGCCCACAGCTTTGGCCCTGGAGTTATCCTTGATTATTGCTGTGTGCCCAGTTTTCATTGGGTACAAGGAAGGATGCTTAAGGAGCGGTAAACTAGGCTCCCAATTTTGCCCACTCAGTTGTGTAAATTTGCAAAGCAGAGACATTCAGGTGCTTCTTCCCATCCCTGAGTCACTGAAGATTCTTCCGTTGGTTGGCTGTGCAGCCTGGGCTAGGAGCTGACCAGGCTTGGGCAGGAAATGCAGCTTGTATTTTCAGTAAGTTACCATCAAGGGGGCTCCATTTATGTTTTAGTCAGACTATGTGCTTTCTATGGGGACGCGGGTGGCGCTGTGGTCTAAACCACAGAGCCTAGGGCTTGCCGATCGGAAGGTCAGTGGTTCGAATCGCTGTGACGGGGTGAGCTCCCGTTGTTCAGTCCCAGCTTTTGCCCACCTAGCAGTTCCAAAGCACATCAAGTGTAAGTAGATAAATAGGTACCGCTCCGGCGGGAAGGTAAATGGTGTTTCTGTGCGCTACTCTGGTTCGCCAGAAGCAGCTTAGTCATGCTGGCCACATGACCCGGAAGCTGTCTGCTGACAAACGCCGGCTCCCTTGGCCTATAGAGCGAGATGAGCGCCGCAACCCCAGAATCGTCCGCCACTGGACCTAATGGTCAGGGGTACCTTTACCTATGTGCTTTTTGTGTAGAAACATATGTACACATTCAAGGTTCAGCCATGTATCTACAGCACTGGATAGCTCAGTTGGTTAGTGTAAGGTGCTGATAACACCAAGGTTGCAGGTTCGATCCCTGTATGGGACAGCTGCATATTCCTGCACTGCCGGGGGTTGGACTAGATGATCCTCAGGGTCCCTTCCAATGTGGTCGGGACTGCATCATGCAGAGTTTACCACCAGCGCTTTAAGTTTTCCTGCATTAAAATACAATAACTAAAGTGCTTAATCTTAAAAGATCTGTAATGGGTGTGTGTAAAATAATATAAAATCAAGAATGCAGAGATAAATTAGGCAAAATGTTAAGAACCAGTGTACATAACTAAATTTATATGTCTGGCTAAGCTTGTTGAAATAAGCAGGCATCTAAAACAGTAGAGGGAGGGTGCCTGCCTAATGGTAGTAATGAAATTGGACCTCTAGACAATTTCAAACTACTAAACATAACCTTGTGTTATCTTCTGAACAGCATAGGAGTTAAGACTGGGGAGTATAAAGATTGGGGTGCACAAATGTAGTTGTTATTTTGAATTGAAGATTATACGGAAAGTGATTTTTCTTGTTTTTGTTTGGGGGAGTGACTGTACAAGGAATAGTTGCTGTGAATACCTTAAATACAGAGTTTGAGAAAAGGGAAGTATTATGCCTGTTTTTGAGAGAGAGGCTTTATTAAGATGCTGGGGCACAACATACAGATTGCTAAGCATTTAGTAATTGTGTTAATTGTTGTTTGACAGTGGACATATGTTATGAAATTATATTAAAAGCAGGAGTTCAGTTCAATAGCTTTCCCTTGCTGTAGCTATCTTGCCAGCCAGCCACAACAATGTAAAAACCATTTGTATTTTATTTTTAAAGAGCTAGAGATCTGTATGTAAAAGAAAAAATGAAAGTGATGTATTATGAGAATGCTGTTTGTGTATGTGACCTATGATGAAACTTGCTTCTTTGGGTTGGCTCTGAAAACCACAGAAGTATATTTTTACATTACAAAACATACCTAGTGGAGGTAATAATAAGCGATGATGTGCTGACTGGGGAGGTTCTGAATTGCTAAGACTGAAATCCTGTGTATTCTGACTAGGGAGTAAGTACCAATGAAAACTGGACTTCTGGGTAAACAAAGAAATAGATTTGCCCTATATGTGGCCTTTTCTTGAGATGTGAAGTAGGGTGTCAGCAGACAGGTCATTCTTGGAGTTCAGTGGAGCATTATATTTTGAAGTGGGAAAAATACTTTATACTCAGATGGAAGATAAGCATCTCCCTGCCCATTTTCCTGCATGTGTTACGGTTTGTCAGCATGCGGAATGGTACCGTATGTCTGTTCATTGATTCTACATGGCTAGTATGATGACTAGAGTGCTCAGCTATGGATGTGGTTCATATCCTTGCTCAGCCCTGCTGTGGCTGACCATTCAGTGGTCTTGTAAAGCTCTCTCCCTCTAACAACTTACCGGTACTTTGTAGGGTTGTGATTGTAAGGTGCCTTGGTAGGTTGAATACACAAGACAAGAGCATTCCTTGCTGCTGCCTGCTAATTTTCTGATAAAGGTAAAGGTAAAGGAACCCCTGACCATTAGGTCCAGTCGTGACCGACTCTGGGGTTGCGGCACTCATCTCGCTTTATTGGCCGAGGGAGCCAGCGTACAGCTTCCGGGTCATGTGGCCAGCATGAACAAGCCACTTCTGGTGAACCAGAGCAGCGCACGGAAACGCCGTTTACCTTCCCGCCGGAGCGGTACCTATTTATCTACTTGCACTTTGACGTGCTTTCGAACTGCTAGGTTGGCAGGAGCAGGGACCGGGTAGGAACGGGAGCTCACCCTGTCACGGGGATTCGAACTGCCGACCTTCTGATCGGCAAGTCCTAGGCTCTGTGGTTTAACCCACAGCACCACTTGCTATAATTGCTAATCTGGTAGATTGTTTCCTGAAATCTGTGGATAATCTAGTCTGAGCCAGAATAATCTAATCTAGTCTAATAATCTAGTCTAACCCCAGAATCGTCTGCCACTGGACCTAATGGTCAGGGGTACCTTTACCTATGTGCTTTTTGTGTAGAAACATATGTACACATTCAAGGTTCAGCCATGTATCTACAGCACTGGATAGCTCAGTTGGTTAGTGTAAGGTGCTGATAACACCAAGGTTGCAGGTTCGATCCCTGTATGGGACAGCTGCATATTCCTGCACTGCCAGGGGTTGGACTAGATGATCCTCAGGGTCCCTTCCAATGTGTTCGGGACTGCATCATGCAGAGTTTACCACCAGCGCTTTAAGTTTTCCTGCATTAAAATACAATAACTAAAGTGCTTTATCTGTGGATAATCTAGTCTGAGCCAGTTGTTAATATTTTATTTTATCAAAAGTTATTTAAGGGCTGCCTTTCTGAGCAGAACTGTCTCAGTGTAGCACACATAATAAAAATGCAAAAATGCAACAGTAATGCAAAAATCTAAAATTCAGGGTAATTTCTTTTTGAATCACCAAGAATAAAACACTCACTAAGCCCAAACTATGAAAACGCAACTCTCATGGTTATTTCACTGCAAAGGACAGAGCCATGGTGCCACCATGGAAAAGGCCATCTCACTTCTGCCCACTAATTTCACCTAGCTAGGTGGTGAGCAACCAAGAAAGACACCTATTAGCTTCAGTTTTTGTTTGGACCTTCAGAGCCATGTCACTGATTATGGTATTTATCATAATTATTGAACAAAATTTAAAACAACAACCCCATCAGAATGCTTGTTGCTGGTAGTCAGATTAAAGAGTACAGAGTAAGTCTGCAAACGTAACCCTACTTATCTGGGAGTAACGCCCACTGAATGACATTTGACATATTTAGACATTGTAAGGCTCAAAAATGGTATTCTGGAAGGGACATTTGATTGTTATTATTAATCATATAAGAGGTGTTTGAAGCTTTTTATTACGTCTTACTCTGATGTAGAAATGGAAATGAATGGAAATGATAGAAGATGCCATGTGTCTTGCTGATTGCCATCTGCTTTGTTTCAGTAAGCTCCCCCACCCAACATGCAGGACAGAACAAACTTTGATCTGGAATTCCTTGAGTATCTTTCTGCTGCCATCTGGTTGCAATGTTTCTTCTGCTTGCTTGATCTTTTTTTATCTGTAGTTTTCTCTCTCTCTCTGCCTCCCAGTCTTAGAAGAAAAAACTGTAGGAAAGAAGGCTACTGGTTGACTTGCTGACGGTGAACGTCTTGTAAACCAGCTTTTTCTTTATTAATTTCAACGTTCATGGAGGAAGTTGTCACTCTCTATTAGTTGTGGAGTAAGTAGCATCCTCAAGGTGACCCTCTGGCATAATCCTCATTCGCTTTCATGGGCATTGTGCTGCTATGGTTTTTTCTGAAGACCTTACAAGACTGAAGCATGTTTAGCGATTATACATTTGCTCAGTTCAGCATAGTGGATTGTGCCACTTAAGGCTGCAAGAGGGAGATAGTAAATGGAAATACTTCTCTTTGACTAGATAGTTTTACAAGTGCAAGGTGGTGTTTTTTCATTTTTTCATTTCATTTTGTTTTTAAGTGGGCTTTTAAAGCATGCTTGTGTAGTGTGCAGCTTTGTAAGCATGCACCTGGCACTTCATGGGAGTTGGAGAAGTAGATTGTGGGGGGTGGGGAGAGGTGGATCAACAGAAAAATGGTGAGGGGAAGGGTTAAGTTCCTCTGAACACCCTTAACCCTCACCTTACCAAACCTTGTTGGCAATTTGTTCCAGTAATGTTTAGTGTGTAGTTTGTCTCTGACAGCGCTTGTGAATGATGCAACATCCTTTGGATGATGGACTGAGGAAGGGGTGAGACACATGGAGCTCTTAAACTTGAACAGCTATGAGTGGCAGGAAAGCTGTTCTGACTTTCAGTAGCTGGAAGGCATGTCTTGCCTAGGAAAGTGATTCGAGTGCCTTGCTAATGGGCTGTTTTTTTTTGCTTCAGGAACTTCTATTCATCTCACTGACATCTTTACCCTTTAAAAGCCACAGATAACAGAGAATTTAATGCTTAATTTCATTCAGCTTGTGCTCTTATAAGATACTGTGGGTCAGGCAGTTAAGATATTTCAGATGTCTGGTTTGCAATACAAGGATGCCAGAAGGAGAGTACACGTCTGTCTTTTTCTTTTAATAAAGCAAACTTGGAATGAAGCACTGTGCACACCTCCTTGAACTAAATAAGACTTCAGAGGAAATATGCATTAGATGAGGCTGCAAGTTTCTGAATGTTACTTCTATAGAGCGAATGAAATAAAAGTCACGGGGGGGGGGGGGGCTACCTATCTAACATATTGAGAACATGAACTTCCAACTTGAAACACCAAAATGTCTCAAGAGGGACAGCCTCTCATGAATCCTTGCTCCCTTGTTCTTTTTGCAAAGTTAATCTTTTCACTGGCAGATGCTGGTGGGACTAGATATGGTAAGAACACAAGAAGAGCCCTGCTGGATCAGGCCAAAGTCCAGCATCCAGTTCCCAACAGATGCCAGCCAGATGCCCATGGAAGCCTTCGCTCTCCCCACCTACAATTAGCTAGACCTCCTACAGTGAAGGTAGAACATAGACATTGTGGGTAGTAGCCATTGATAGACTCACTCACCTATGAATTTGTCTCATTGTATTTTAAAGCAACCCAAGTTGTTGGTCTCCACTGCATCTTGTGGAAGATAAATCCATAGTTTAAATATGCCCAAAGTCTCATGGCCTGTATGTTGACATCGCTAAATAACCTTTCTCTAGCTTACATATTGATGGGAGTTGTGGAGATGGCATAGTCCAACTTGAATGTGGTCTGAGTTTGGATGAATTAGTTTGGGCCCTATATTTTTTAAAGGTCCACCTTACACTTTGAATCGGGTGCATTCTGAATTGCCCATTATTAATAGAAGTGCAAGCTGGATTTCGAAGGGGCAGAGGAACCAGAGACCAAATTGCAAACATGTGCTGGATTATGGAGAGAGCTTGGAGAGTTCCAGAAAAACATCTACTTCTGCTCCATTGACTATGGAAAAGCCTTTGACTGCGTCGACTACAGCAAACTATGGCAAGTTCTTAAAGAAATGGGAGTGCCTGATCACCTTATCTGTCTCCTGAGAAATCTCTATGTGGGACAAGAAGCTGCAGTTAGAACTGGATATGGAACAACTGATTGGTTCAAAATTGGGAATGGAGTACGACAAGGCTTCCGCGCATATGCACATGCTCAAAATGATGTCACACGCATGCGCGGAAGCAGCGAAATGCAACCCGCTCACACGCACAGTCACATGTTACGTTTACTTCAGGATGCGAACGGGGCTCCAGAACGGATCCTGTTCGTATCCAGAGGTACCACTGTAATTGCAGTGATTAATATAAATAATATACCTGAAGGAGTGTCTCCACCCCCATCATTCAGCCCAGATACTGAGGTCCGGCTCTGAGGGCCTTCTGGCGGTTCCCTCACTGCGAGAAGCGAGGTTACAGGGAACCAGGCAGAAGGCCTTCTTGGTAGTGGCGCTCACCCTATGGAATACCCTCCCACCAGATGTTAAGGAAATAAAAGACATCTGAAGGCAGCCCTGTTTAGGGACATTTTTAATGTTTGATGTTTTATTGTATTTTAAATATTTTGTTGGAAGCCACTAAGAGTGGCTGGGGAAACCTAACCAGATGGGTGGGGTATAAGTAATAATAATAATAATAATAATAATAATAATAAACAAAACTCTGCCTTTTTCTGCCTTTCATGCAGAAACTGCTTTAGTTGCCCTGATGATCTCTGTTGGGAGAGAGAGAGAGAGAGAGAGACGGTGGAAATGTGTCCATCTTAATTCTTCCTAACCTCTCAGTGATTTTTGATATCGTTGACCATGGTATCCTTCTGGAGTGGCTGTTTGAGTTAGTGGTGGGTGGCACTGTTTTACAGTGCTTCTGGTCCTACTTGGATAGTCATTTCCAGAGGATGATGTTTCAAGAGTGATCTTCGGCCCTGTGGAGCCTTCATTGTGGGGTTCATCAGGGTTTGATTTTATCCCCTATGTTGTTTAACATCTACATGAAACTGCTGAATGTTAACAAATATATATTTTTAGGATATACATTTAGGACAAAAATATATTCAGCGTTACTTGTGAAAACAGCCTCATGAAATGAATATGGTGAAAACATTAATTGTACTGAAGTGAAGAAAGTAAAAGGTATATCATTTTTAACACAGTTTCCGTGTAATATTGTTTGTAATCTGTGCCAGATTACACAGTAAAGGCGTGAAGGTTTGGGTGTGTTTTTTCTGCATGTTTTGGCTTTTCCTTTTAGCATAGAACTGAGGGGTAACTAACATGTAGCGCTAAACACCCTAAGTAAGGGATGAGGAACCTGTGGTCCAGATATTGTTGGACCACAACTATCACCCCAGTGATTGGTCATGCTGGCTGGTCTAATGGGAGCTGGAATCCAAAAGTATCTAGAGGCCATAGGTTCCCTATCCTGCTGTAATTTGTCTATAGTCAGTAAATTTAATTGTTTATACCCAGTGACCATCACAATACAGTATGAGCACAAATCACAAAACTATAAAATGAAAGACATTGCCTGCACCAGACCAGGACAAATATACAATATCCAAAATTCAGAAACATTCCTTCTAATCAGCATCCCAGGGGTTTGTCACTTGCACTATCCAGAAAGGTTGCCTTTATCTTTCTTACCACTAATGCAAATAGTGCCACCCTGTAGCTGATGCACTTATTGACATCTGCCATCAGCCATTTAATTTTCAGATTTTCAAATCATCTGGTTGACCTAAGGCAATCTGAAAAGGGGAGATTAATTTAATTCTGGGTGAATCATACAATGGGCAATATAAAATGTAATGTACAAGCTTCTCGATAGGTCCTGATCCACATATACAAAGGTGCTCTTTTAGTTAGTATATCCCCAACCAGATATTAATCTATAGATAAATTAGAATTGGGGAGCCCGAATAAATAATAATAATAATAATAATAATAATAATAATATTTTTTTAAAAAAATCATACCCCACCCTCCCCGGCCAGGGCTGGGCTCAGGGCGGCTAACACCAAATATGAAATACAATAAAATGTAATAGGAAAACAACAACAAACAACAAACAGTTAATTAAAATACGGCTTAAAATGCAGCCTCATTTTCTGTAATATAAAAGAATGTTAGAAAAGGTTGGAGAAGAATATTAGACCGTATTGGCAGACAGGGTATAATGGAATAAGTAAATATGAAGTGTAAAATAAAGATAGAGGAGAATTAAATACTTTCGAATGTTAAAATAAGTAAAAGAAAAGAAGGTTAGAAGGATTTGCTGGAGATACGATTCAAATTAGAATACAAAGCAGGGAGGTGAGAGGAAGTCATGGAAACAAGTTAATGGGAAGACGGTTGTAATGGTTTAATTGATTTTTGTTATTTTCTATTGTGATTTTTTGTCTTTTGTATTTCTCTTTTTACTGTCTGTTTTTTGTAAGATGTATGTGATTTGTTTGTTTTTTCTACTTTTTTCTTTTTTTGTAATTTTAAAATTGGAATAAATATTTTTTAAAAAATAAAATAAAATGCAGCCTCATTTTAGTAAAGGTAAAGGGTCCCCTGACCATTAGATCCAGTCACAGATGACTCTGGGGTGCTCATCTCGCTTTATTGGCCTAGGGAGCCAGCGTACAGCTTCCGGGTCATGTGGCCAGCATGACTAAGCTGCTTCTGGTGAACCAGAGCAGTGCACGGAAACACTGTTTACCTTTCCGCTGGAGCGGTACCTATTTATCTACTTGCACTTTGACGTGCTTTCGAACTGCTAGGTTGGCAGGAGCAAGGACCGAGGAATGGGAGCTCACCCCGTTGCGGGGATTCGAACTGCCGACCTTCCGATCGGCAAGCTCAAAGCTCAGTGGTTTAGACCACAGCACCACTACATTTTACTACATTTTAGTAGTAGCCCATAAATCAAGACTATAAAGGGAGGAAACATAAGATATTCACCTGAGCTATCTATCCATGCTGGTCCTACATGGGCCAGCAAAGAAGCCAAGGGAAAATTTATATACCAAATCCCATATAAGGGGTCAGAGTGAGTCTGAGCCGAAGGCCAGGCGGAACAGCTCCATCTTGCAGGCCCTGCGGAAAGATGTCAAATCCTGCAGGGCCCTAGTCTCTTGTGACAGAGCGTTTCACCACGTTTTATTTAGCAAAATCTATATACTGCTTGATCTTTTTAATATATAAAAACGCTCTACATGGTTTACAAAAATAAATACCTCTTGGATGTTACTGCATTACTGTGGAGAAAGATGTAGATAGGGCCATTATAGAAAATCTGTATTTGCCTAAGCTATTCAGATATTTCATCATAAAAGAAGAATGTGGCCTCTTTCTATAGGAAATCTAATGTGCTTTTCCTACAGAAAGAAACCACATATTTCTTTTATGATGAAATATTTGGACGGCCTCTGCAAATTAATGTGATCATACAGTGGTTGTCTAGAGAACAGTAATGAACTAAAGCAAAATTGGTCATTGTTTTCAAGTAACATTATTCTCAGTAATGAAGCATCTTAATTATGAAAACGTGGCAATACTGATGCTCCTTTAAGAAAAGTTCATAGTCTAAATAATAAATATGCAATTGAAATAGGTGTAAAAGTTGGAATTGATTTTCAGTGATGCTGATGATAAACAGGATAGCACTGGGATTTGGGAGTTGGTGGGAGGCTGTGGAAGGGGCCAGGATTGCCAGAGATTCTCACAATCCACCTAAAAGCAAAACAGAAAATGCAGCATGTCATTCATAAAGAGGGATTATACTTTCCTCAAAGATTAGTTTTTAGGACTTATTTTGACTGGCTGAGATTAAAGGTCAAAAGAGTCCTGCTGGATCAGGCCAAAGGTTTGCGTGTTGAGTCCCACAGTGCCACCCACCAAAAATTTCACACTTCACACGTAAATTTTTGTTTAAGGTTTTTGGCATAATTTTGGCCACAACTTTATTTAAATACAAAAAATGTGAGTGGTTGCTTAGGCATTGGTTATGACTATCTGTCCTTGCCCTCAAGGACAGAGCTGGCCCTTCCGGACACCAACGGAAGCCAGCGTGGGAAACAAGTATTGGGTGAGAAATCTGAAACTGGGCGACAGTCCCTCACTTCTCACCCTCATGTTCCGGTGGGGCTTGCACGGCCGCAGGTCCGACTCCGGGGACAAGGACAAATTGTATGGCAAGCCCCTGGATTCCTTTAACGGAATTCCCTTACCGCATCATTTGGAGGGGTAGGCACTTACCCCTCCAAGCACCACTTTAACCAATGCCTAACCGCCAACCTTACAAGTTGTGACGATTTGCTACGTAGTAGGCAAAAACCAAATGGCACCAGCCAATCAGCCAGATGGCAAAATTCCTACTAGGCCCCCGCACCAAGGCGGACGACCCCATGACAGGCAATAGCAAGGTCAAGCGAGCAAAAAACAAAAAACCACCCTATAAAAGGGCGGGAGGGCGGGTGATCCGATGCAAAACGGCCAAGAGAGCGTCCAACGTCTGGCCCCTGTATTTAAAGACTCTGTCCCCTCCCACAAATTTGCCACAATTCAAACTCCCCAGCAACCCAATTTAACCACTTAAAGGCTTGGGTTCCTCACCAAATTTGCCTAGTCACTACAGGGTGGCCTGTTCTTCCCAACCGCAACACGTGCTCTCTGTTATAGAGAACACGCTTTATCTGACCAGTTTCCTGCTTCTGTTTGGTGAACTGGGAAATTGCCATCACCAGCTGCTATAAAACATAACAGATGTGCACATTTTTCAAGGTGTCTAACCATGGAAGTTATGAAATTGTTTTTTGTAGGATATGTACCTGTTGGCCAATCTTTGATGCCATTCTTCTTAGGTTGCCTTGAACAGGGAAGTAAAACAATGGTTTCCAACTGTATGTCTTTTGCACAGGGGTCATCTGTAGCATTCTTTATGCGAAGCAAATTGGTTTTTCTCCCCAGTAGAGACCATATTAGCACGGCCTCTGATTTGTGATTTAGCTTGTTACATATTCCACAGAAATTATTATGCTTCGGTAGAGCAATTACTGGGTAAATGCAGATTTGAGGCAGCCAGCCAAGCATGATGCCAAAGGAGCATTGCAGAACAGGGTTGACACATGCATAATATTTCAAAATCTGAATAATCACATCTTCCCAATATGTAACTAAGATGTACTATCTAAGTGCATCTGTTACTTCCTCAGTAAGTTTAAACTGAAGTTTACAAGGATGCTTCTGCAAATATGCCTTTGCTTTGGCATGCCAGAGATACAGATAATCATTAGGATGACTGAATAATC